>NC_056733.1:1508949544-1509289544 GCF_019279795.1 Protopterus annectens
CCACCACTCGCAGGACAGTCAAGTTAAAATGTAATGTAGCATGCAGAAATGCCATAGGTGTGTAATAGATTTACCTGCAATCTGTCCCTATATATACCCCCCTAATGTTAGGCTATGTCCACATGTGGCACCTGTCTGTGTTGTAGCAAGGCAGAACAGTGCAGCTGTCCGGGAAGGAGAATTAGAGAGAGTGGACCTGATGTCTGAATGCACCCTATATATATATATATATATATATATATATATATATATATATATATATATATATATATATATATATATATAAAACTCATAATATATATATCTATATATATATATATATGTGTGTGTGTGTGTGTGTGTGTGTGTGTGTGTGTCTACATATATACAAACACACACACACACACACACACACACACACACACACACACACACATATGTATATAAATACATGTCCCCTAGTTTTGCATCACAGTGCTGCATACTATATGTGAGGGAACATCACAGATATCAATGTATATATATATATATATATATATATATATATATATATATATATATATATATATATATATATTTACAGTGGTAAGTGTGTGCAAAATGGGTGGTTATGTCACATGTGAACCCCATGTTGGGAACACATTGCCCTTGTTTGTGAAGATGGGACTCTGAATTTGGGTAAGGATAGCAGGTATAATTGTGGAGGTGGGTTGGGTTGGAAGCTAGAGAAGACAGCCTACAGGGGCAGTATATGACACATGTGGTGGGTAAACACCCTGGATGGGGAGTGTCGTCTGTGATGTGGAAGCCCCATGAGCCCCCATATGGAAACAATGGGAACAAGGTCCCCACCCATGGCCAGTCACAACCTCATCTAAATGGCGCTGAAGGTGTCTGGGCTGGAGGCTGAGCAGGAGGAGCATGTGGACCCTGTGAGTGTGTACTGAGGGCCTCAAGGTGCTGTAGCACATCTCCCAAGTCTCTGTGGAGCTCCCTATGCACCAGACCCTGGACCTGACCTCAGGTAACAGGATCATGACAGTGTGTTCTCCTGGGGTGGGGACACCATCCCCTGAGGTGGTTCCACCTGAAGGTAGTTCAGGACCAGTAGATGAGGAGGCCCCCAGGGTGGGTCCCACATGTGATGTGGCCTGGTAACATGGCCAGATGAGGTGGGAGAGTTGGTTCTGCTGGCAACCGTTCCCTAAACATGCTATTGTGTCACTGTTATAGAACATATGTGGATAGTAATAGTCCACACATTCCCATATCATGTCCAACAGCATGCATAGATATCCCCAATAACACAAAACAACAGATGTGCAGCAATCACATAGCAAACAGACTACATGCATATATGGAACCATAGTGGGCCTTACAATGGCATGCAGGTGACATTGTCCATAACAGGCCAACAATGATAGTGTCCCCACAGGGAACATGGCTACAAACACATAGTACAAAGTGTGGTACAATACAATATATGTCCCAATGGTAGGTATTCTGTAGACATACTTATTGAGTTGAGTGGTCAGATTATTGTTGCAGATAAGGTGGGGTGGAGACAGAGATGTGTATTGAGAACTATGATAACCTTGCTGTATGAGTTGCTCAGACCTGTTTCCATCTTTATGTCTTTCAGGCAAGATGTCCCTTGAGAGTCTTCCTGTTTATACAGCAGACGAGAATGAGGTCATCATCACACACCTGGTGCAGCACTACCAGGTGTTATTTGGCTGAACAGCCCATTAGCAGCAGGAGCAGACCACCCTGTGGAACAGTCTTGTCCACAGGCTAAATGATGTCGGCCTGCATATCTGCAGTTATGAGCAGGTCCAGCATCATTGCACAGACCTACTTCACAATGCTCGTCAGAGTGCTGCTGCAGTCAGGATCAGCTCAGAACATGGGGATCATGCCATCCATCGCCCCCGACAAATGCTGAGGAGCTCCTTGCCAGCCTCGGGGCACATGCCCACCTGCACACACAACACCTGGCAGAGAGCATAAAGAGCATAGTGGAGGTGGGTGCTACCCATACAATGGCAAAGGAGTGTGCAGATAAGGCCACAGGGCACATCAGTAGACCACTGTTGCGTTATCATCCACATCTGTACAGTTAGATCATGCATATGTCAGATGATATATATATATATATATATATATATATATATATATATATATATATATATATATATATATATATTCTGTTGCTGCATAATAGTAATAAACAGATGTGCATAAGCTGTAGTATTGTGGGCTTATACTGTTAATGCTGCACCCTCCCTGTACCAATGCCACAGTTGTGGCTACTGACATCATATCTCTCACACACTTATGTAGGGCCCTCTAGTATACCTCCAAGGCAGCAGCCTTTAGCTGGTGAGTATATGTAAGTTCAGATTTGCCAATACACCGGTCATGTTATTGTTATGGTATATTCCATGCACACATTTAACACACCTACCCATAATGCATGCTGTACATGTTCACGTAGTGTTGCTGTTAACTGCACTGCATCACAGTGGTCACCATGATGATGTATCTGAAGAGTATGTCATACTCCAGTATAACTAACATCCTGTCATTGCAAAATGTGTGCACAGAGATGAACATAATGGTGGGACAAATGGCCTACAGTAGGGACATGTGTGAAACATCACCCTTATACAGTGCTACAACAGTGTATATACCAGTATTACAATAGCAACTGTTACATATCTACACTACGGCATATCACAATACTGCGGTCCATTACACTTACAACACAACCTGCAATGTGGTCCTAACATGCCCACATGATGTAGGGATTTATAGTAGTGGGTTGCCATGGCAGTGGTAATTGGAAGTACTACACAGCATGCTGCATGCAGGCAGCAAGTGGTGGACACTGATTGGTGCAAAGGCCAGCAAGTGATCATGTGCATCACCTACAAAATCCATGCTGCGATCTATTCAAATCAGCTCAATCCATTTACTGGAGAGACACCGAGATAGATAGAGAGCAAGAGAGAGAGAGAGAGAGAGTGAAATCCAAAGCCAAAAAAAAAAAAAAAAAAAAAAAAAACAGCCGTCCAGCAAACTATCCAGAACAGACATCATTACCACAACAGGTATGTGAAGTATATATGCATGTAACTGAATGCAGTACTTGGGCCATAATAATGGGACAGATGATGTGGAATGATTTATATGTGCCATCAGGTGTTGTATTTTAATGATGTCCAGCTGAACAACTGCTATGGACAATAGTGTCTATCCCTGTGGGTAGTGGGCCATACCCATCAACTGTGCAGATCAGCACTGACTGACAAGATGTAAGCCATCATAGTGTGTGTTGTGTAATGCAAAACATGTATATTAGTGTGGCCAATAGCTGTTGGTGGAAGTAATGCCATTATGCTGGACACGTGGGTTCCAGAGCCCACCACTCGCAGGACAGTCAAGTTAAAATGTAATGTAGCATGCAGAAATGCCATAGGTGTGTAATAGATTTACCTGCAATCTGTCCCTATATATACCCCCCTAATGTTAGGCTATGTCCACATGTGGCACCTGTCTGTGTTGTAGCAAGGCAGAACAGTGCAGCTGTCCGGGAAGGAGAATTAGAGAGAGTGGACCTGATGTCTGAATGCACCCTATATATATATATATATATATATATATATATATATATATATATATATATATATATATATATATATAAAACTCATAATATATGCAGGTATCTATATATATATATATATATATATGTGTGTGTGTGTGTGTGTGTGTGTGTGTGTATGTCTACATATATACAAACACACACACACACACACACACACACACACACACATATGTATATAAATACATGTCCCCTAGTTTTGCATCACAGTGCTGCATACTATATGTGAGGGAACATCACAGATATCAATGTATATATATATATATATATATATATATATATATATATATATATATATATATATCTATATCTATATTTACAGTGGTAAGTGTGTGCAAAATGGGTGGTTATGTCACATGTGAACCCCATGTTGGGAACACATTGCCCTTGTTTGTGAAGATGGGACTCTGAATTTGGGGATGGATAGCAGGTATAATTGTGGAGGTGGGTTGGGTTGGAAGCTAGAGAAGACAGCCTACAGGGGCAGTATATGACACATGTGGTGGGTAAACACCCTGGATGGGGAGTGTCGTCTGTGATGTGGAAGCCCCATGAGCCCCCATATGGAAACAATGGGAACAAGGTCCCCACCCATGGCCAGTCACAACCTCATCTAAATGGCGCTGAAGGTGTCTGGGCTGGAGGCTGAGCAGGAGGAGCATGTGGACCCTGTGAGTGTGTACTGAGGGCCTCAAGGTGCTGTAGCACATCTCCCAAGTCTCTGTGGAGCTCCCTATGCACCAGACCCTGGACCTGACCTCAGGTAACAGGATCATGACAGTGTGTTCTCCTGGGGTGGGGACACCATCCCCTGAGGTGGTTCCACCTGAAGGTAGTTCAGGACCAGTAGATGAGGAGGCCCCCAGGGTGGGTCCCACATGTGATGTGGCCTGGTAACATGGCCAGATGAGGTGGGAGAGTTGGTTCTGCTGGCAACCGTTCCCTAAACATGCTATTGTGTCACTGTTATAGAACATATGTGGATAGTAATAGTCCACACATTCCCATATCATGTCCAACAGCATGCATAGATATCCCCAATAACACAAAACAACAGATGTGCAGCAATCACATAGCAAACAGACTACATGCATATATGGAACCATAGTGGGCCTTACAATGGCATGCAGGTGACATTGTCCATAACAGGCCAACAATGATAGTGTCCCCACAGGGAACATGGCTACAAACACATAGTACAAAGTGTGGTACAATACAATATATGTCCCAATGGTAGGTATTCTGTAGACATACTTATTGAGTTGAGTGGTCAGATTATTGTTGCAGATAAGGTGGGGTGGAGACAGAGATGTGTATTGAGAACTATGATAACCTTGCTGTATGAGTTGCTCAGACCTGTTTCCATCTTTATGTCTTTCAGGCAAGATGTCCCTTGAGAGTCTTCCTGTTTATACAGCAGACGAGAATGAGGTCATCATCACACACCTGGTGCAGCACTACCAGTTGTTATTTGGCTGAACAGCCCATTAGCAGCAGGAGCAGACCACCCTGTGGAACAGTCTTGTCCACAGGCTAAATGATGTCGGCCTGCATATCTGCAGTTATGAGCAGGTCCAGCATCATTGCACAGACCTACTTCACAATGCTCGTCAGAGTGCTGCTGCAGTCAGGGGATCAGCTCAGAACATGGGGATCATGCCATCCATTGCCCCCGACAAATGCTGAGGAGCTCCTTGCCAGCCTCGGGGCACATGCCCACCTGCACACACAACACCTGGCAGAGAGCATAAAGAGCATAGTGGAGGTGGGTGCTACCCATACAATGGCAAAGGAGTGTGCAGATAAGGCCACAGGGCACATCAGTAGACCACTGTTGCGTTATCATCCACATCTGTACAGTTAGATCATGCATATGTCAGATGATATATATATATATATATATATATATATATATATATATATATATATATATATATATATATATATTCTGTTGCTGCATAATAGTAATAAACAGATGTGCATAAGCTGTAGTATTGTGGGCTTATACTGTTAATGCTGCACCCTCCTGTACCAATGCCACAGTTGTGGCTACTGACATCATATCTCTCACACACTTATGTAGGGCCCTCTAGTATACCTCCAAGGCAGCAGCCTTTAGCTGGTGAGTATATGTAAGTTCAGATTTGCCAATACACCGGTCATGTTATTGCTATGGTATATTCCATGCACACATTTAACACACCTACCCATAATGCATGCTGTACATGTTCACGTAGTGTTGCTGTTAACTGCACTGCATCACAGTGGTCACCATGATGATGTATCTGAAGAGTATGTCATACTCCAGTATAACTAACATCCTGTCATTGCAAAATGTGTGCACAGAGATGAACATAATGGTGGGACAAATGGCCTACAGTAGGGACATGTGTGAAACATCACCCTTATACAGTGCTACAACAGTGTATATACCAGTATTACAATAGCAACTGTTACATATCTACACTACGGCATATCACAATACTGCGGTCCATTACACTTACAACACAACCTGCAATGTGGTCCTAACATGCCCACATGATGTAGGGATTTATAGTAGTGGGTTGCCATGGCAGTGGTAATTGGAAGTACTACACAGCATGCTGCATGCAGGCAGCAAGTGGTGGACACTGATTGGTGCAAAGGCCAGCAAGTGATCATGTGCATCACCTACAAAATCCATGCTGCGATCTATTCAAATCAGCTCAATCCATTTACTGGAGAGACACCGAGATAGATAGAGAGCGAGAGAGAGAGAGAGAGAGTGAAATCCAAAGCCAAAAAAAAAAAAAAAAAAAAAAAAAACAGCCGTCCAGCAAACTATCCAGAACAGACATCATTACCACAACAGGTATGTGAAGTATATATGCATGTAACTGAATGCAGTACTTGGGCCATAATAATGGGACAGATGATGTGGAATGATTTATATGTGCCATCAGGTGTTGTATTTTAATGATGTCCAGCTGAACAACTGCTATGGACAATAGTGCCTATCCCTGTGGGTAGTGGGCCATACCCATCAACTGTGCAGATCAGCACTGACTGACAAGATGTAAGCCATCATAGTGTGTGTTGTGTAATGCAAAACATGTATATTAGTGTGGCCAATAGCTGTTGGTGGAAGTAATGCCATTATGCTGGACACGTGGGTTCCAGAGCCCACCACTCGCAGGACAGTCAAGTTAAAATATAATGTAGCATGCAGAAATGCCATAGGTGTGTAATAGATTTACCTGCAATCTGTCCCTATATATACCCCCCTAATGTTAGGCTATGTCCACATGTGGCACCTGTCTGTGTTGTAGCAAGGCAGAACAGTGCAGCTGTCCGGGAAGGAGAATTAGAGAGTGTGGACCTGATGTCTGAATGCACCCTATATATATATATATATATATATATATATATATATATATATATATATATATATAAAACTCATAATATATGCAGGTATCTATATATATATATATATGTGTGTGTGTGTGTGTGTGTGTGTGTGTGTGTGTATGTGTGTGTATACAAACACACACACACACACACACACACACACACACATATGTATATAAATACATGTCCCCTAGTTTTGCATCACAGTGCTGCATACTATATGTGAGGAACATCACAGATATCAATGTATATATATATATATATATATATATATATATATATATATATATATATATATATATATATATATATATTTACAGTGGTAAGTGTGTGCAAAATGGTGGTTATGTCACATGTGAACCCCATGTTGGGAACACATTGCCCTTGTTTGTGAAGATGGGACTCTGAATTTGGGGAAGGATAGCAGGTATAATTGTGGAGGTGGGTTGGGTTGGAAGCTAGAGAAGACAGCCTACAGGGGCAGTATATGACACATGTGGTGGGTAAACACCCTGGATGGGGAGTGTTGTCTGTGATGTGGAAGCCCCATGAGCCCCCATATGGAAACAATGGGAACAAGGTCCCCACCCATGGCCAGTCACAACCTCATCTAAATGGCGCTGAAGGTGTCTGGGCTGGAGGCTGAGCAGGAGGAGCATGTGGACCCTGTGAGTGTGTACTGAGGGCCTCAAGGTGCTGTAGCACATCTCCCAAGTCTCTGTGGAGCTCCCTATGCACCAGACCCTGGACCTGACCTCAGGTAACAGGATCATGACAGTGTGTTCTCCTGGGGGGGGGACACGATCCCGTGAGGTGGTTCCACCTGAAGGTAGTTCAGGACCAGTAGATGAGGAGGCCCCCAGGGTGGGTCCCACATGTGATGTGGCCTGGTAACATGGCCAGATGAGGTGGGAGAGTTGGTTCTGCTGGCAACCGTTCCTAAACATGCTATTGTGTCACTGTTATAGAACATATGTGGATAGTAATAGTCCACACATTCCCATATCATGTCCAACAGCATGCATAGATATCCCCAATAACACAAAACAACAGATGTGCAGCAATCACATAGCAAACAGACTACATGCATATATGGAACCATAGTGGGCCTTACAATGGCATGCAGGTGACATTGTCCATAACAGGCCAACAATGATAGTGTCCCCACAGGAACATGGCTACAAACACATAGTACAAAGTGTGGTACAATACAATATATGTCCCAATGGTAGGTATTCTGTAGACATACTTATTGAGTTGAGTGGTCAGATTATTGTTGCAGATAAGGTGGGGTGGAGACAGAGATGTGTATTGAGAACTATGATAACCTTGCTGTATGAGTTGCTCAGACCTGTTTCCATCTTTATGTCTTTCAGGCAAGATGTCCCTTGAGAGTCTTCCTGTTTATACAGCAGACGAGAATGAGGTCATCATCACACACCTGGTGCAGCACTACCAGGTGTTATTTGGCTGAACAGCCCATTAGCAGCAGGAGCAGACCACAATGTGGAACAGTCTTGTCCACAGGCTAAATGATGTCGGCCTGCATATCTGCAGTTATGAGCAGGTCCAGCATCATTGCACAGACCAACTTCACAATGCTCGTCAGAGTGCTGCTGCAGTCAGGGGATCAGCTCAGAACATGGGGATCATGCCATCCATCGCCCCCGACAAATGCTGAGGAGCTCCTTGCCAGCCTCGGGGCACATGCCCACCTGCACACACAACACCTGGCAGAGAGCATAAAGAGCATAGTGGAGGTGGGTGCTACCCATACAATGGCAAAGGAGTGTGCAGATAAGGCCACAGGGCACATCAGTAGACCACTGTTGCGTTATCATCCACATCTGTACAGTTAGATCATGCATATGTCAGATTATATATATATATATATATATATATATATATATATATATATATATATATATATATATATATATATTCTGTTGCTGCATATTAGTAATAAACAGATGTGCATAAGCTGTAGTATTGTGGGCTTATACTGTTAATGCTGCACCCTGCCTGTACCAATGCCACAGTTGTGGCTACTGACATCATATCTCTCACACACTTATGTAGGGCCCTCTAGTATACCTCCAAGGCAGCAGCCTTTAGCTGGTGAGTATATGTAAGTTCAGATTTGCCAATACACGGTCATGTTATTGCTATGGTATATTCCATGCACACATTTAACACACCTACCCATAATGCATGCTGTACATGTTCACGTAGTGTTGCTGTTAACTGCACTGCATCACAGTGGTCACCATGATGATGTATCTGAAGAGTATGTCATACTCCAGTATAACTAACATCCTGTCATTGCAAAATGTGTGCACAGAGATGAACATAATGGTGGGACAAATGGCCTACAGTAGGGACATGTGTGAAACATCACCCTTATACAGTGCTACAACAGTGTATATACCAGTATTACAATAGCAACTGTTACATATCTACACTACGGCATATCACAATACTGCGGTCCATTACACTTACAACACAACCTGCAATGTGGTCCTAACATGAGCAATGAGAGTGTAATATGGAACTGTATGTTAGGACAGCAAATATGGGAAATGCATACCTTCACAAACACTGGAAGCATATCTGTTCACGCACTCCAGATAAAATATAGCGGAAGCAGCTGTTGAGGTACTGACTGCATGCATTTGTCATGGAAATGCACCTTCCAGCAAGAACACGTCCCCAGTGTCACACCAATAACTGGTCTACTGTCCAAAATGTTTGGCCATCAAATGTGCACACTTACCTACAACAGAGGTAGCCGTGGCTTGCACACATCTTACATGCCATGGTGTGTGCCCTATACCCAACAGGTAGCACCCATGAGTTGGACATGTAGCCATACCTCACCATTGCATATACCATGGCAAACAGTGTAGACAGTCATCTATGTGGCAAGGATGTATGGGACAGGAATAATGTAGGAAATAAACAGATGGCCATCCAAGACAGATGATGTCACATGTAGCAAACCGGTCATATAGGCTGCCTATCAACATGCCACAACACTGAGGAGGTTGCAGGCATGTCTAGCAACTACTGGCTGTGCAGTACCCATGTCAGCAATTGCCTGGACAGTGCAAACGTGTGGCCCATGGGTTAGGGTAATCAGATGTGACAGTTGTACCACAGGAAACATCAGCCAGGCCTCTCTACAGGTAGTGTATGCATAACAGAAGGGGTCCCCAAAAGGCATGCATTGCAATGTGTACTGGTGTACCAGGACCGCATTGGAAACCTACAGACAGTATCATGTACAATACATGTGCTGCACAACCAACACCTCACCCGACCTCAGGCCCACCATCCCAATCTGTACCATGCTGGTGCCAGTGTACACCTGTATGTTTGCCATTCATTAGCTGGGAACAGGCTGTTACACGTGGTGTTCAATGTTTGTGACACTGCAAACTGACACACATATGTAGGCCATAGTTCTCAAGAATCTGCAAAAAAGGTTGAAGGTGGGGAGGGGGGTGTCATCACGACACAACAGTGCACTGTAGCAGGGAACTAAAGGATGCTACAAATGGCTGTATCTGCAAACAGTTAGGGTCAGGAACTGTGGCAGATATAACCCAGACTCCACAGCAATAGTGATGGCAGTTTATGAACTCCAAGGGATGTGCACATGAGTTGACCTTGCAATCATTCATTGTTGAAGGACATGTGTAAGACAGACTGACTATATACTGGCAAATGCAGATGGCCCATGCCAGTATACCCCTGCCAGGAATAGTGACTGCTGTAGTACACCTAACAATATGTGCAACAAACCATCATGATAAGGGCATGCACACATATGCACCCACAAAGTGTATGCATCTCAATCAGCATCAGCACAACTAATACATTTGCTTGACACTGCATTTGATTATACAGGACATATGTCACATATCAGGCTCATGTAATGTTAACATATGCAGTAATGTGGTCCCATGACATATCAAGGAAGAGGGTATCATATCAATAAGGGTGTGTACACTCCCCATAGCCACAGTAAGATTTGACGGTTGTCAGTGTAATTGTAATGGATCAGTTATACATGCACCACTGATGATGACTTCTGTAAATCAGACAGCAGACATTCACAAATGACATCTGTCTACATATCATCCCAGGTATGTGTCAGACAAACACATAGGGGCTGGGAGCAGCAGAGCAGACATAACTGACACAGTAATACACATTCAGCAATGGTGTGGTCACCTGTGAGGTATGGTGTACAGTACATGGCAGTGTGCTGAACAGGTGCACAACAATACTGTGTACATGGGTGCAGTGTTTTCTAGGGGAAGGGCCATCACCTACTAACACAACCCATGCACCACACACATGTATACTGTTGCTAGCATGGATTGACTATAGCTGCACTGCATGCTGTTGAGTACCATATGTTATGCATGTTGACAGATGGGAAATTGAAGGTCTGTCTGTAATATCATCATGCAACCTCACCTGTAAGTATGTGTGTGTGTGTGTGTGTGTGTGTGTGTGTGTGTGTGTGTGTGTGTGTGTTTGGGGGGTGAGGGGGTTATTTTGTCTGTAAGTGCAATATGGCGGAGTGGAGGGGGGTTGATGCATGTAGGAAGTGTGTGTGAATGTGTGTGTGTGTGTTTGTGTGTGTGTCCATGTATGGACATGTGTGAATGTGGGGTTGTTCATACATCTCGACTTCCCTTTGGAATCATGCAGTACATGGAGATGGATTGACACATGAGACACCAGGAATACTTGTCTGATATGTAATCTCAGGACAGCTGAAAGTATAACAAGGTCTGAAGCATGGAAGATGCATTAGGAGGGAAACGTAGACACCAGGTATACTGTTATAACTGCAATCAGCAGAAAGGTGAAAGAATACCCATGTATACAGCACTACAGATTCATTGGGGAATTACTAAACAACACCAGTGAGTGTATCCGAATATTACTGTTGTCCACATAAGTTAATAGAGCAACTGATCTTGCATCTACTGAGTAATAGTTATGTATGACACTCCAGTGCATGACATTATTGAGTGACTGTAGTAGCCCTTAACTTATGGGGGCCATGCTCACGATGTCTGGACAAACCCAGGGTGAACACTGGATGACAGCATTGAGTCCTTGTAAAACCGACTCCAATCAAGTCAAAGAGGTAATGGAGTAGCAGGTCATGTTTTGTGGTCACTTGTCTAGGCAATTAGAAGAATTATACATTGATGACTGGTATTAATGAGTGTAAGTTTCCAAGTGTGATGCAGGATAGGGAACTTAAGAGAATAAACTTGGGACAGTCTGTGAACTCAGGGACAGGTAGGTATTATGGTGGAATGTCAGGGTGTGTGTGTGTGTGTGTGTGTGTGTGTGTGTGTGTGTGTGTGTGTGTGTGTGTGTGTGTGTGTGTGTGTGTGTGTGTATCAGTGTATATGTGTGTGTGTGTGTGTGTGTGTGTGTGTGCGCGCGCGCACGTGTGTGTGCGTGTGTGTGTGTGTGTGTGTGTGTGTGTGTGTGTGTGTGTGTGTGTGTGTGTGTGTGTGTGTGTGTGTGTATGTGTGTGTGTGTATGTGTGTACTGTTAAGCAATGATGTACAGGTCTTAAAGTGTGTTTCTTAATTTCCCCTCACAGGTGGCAAGGTGAGTCAGGGACCCTCCTGCATGCAGTCTGATGTTGGTGTTCATACACATACGGAAAATGATGATAGGTGTGTTGAGGCTTATGCAGTGTTGTCAGAGGCCGAAACTGCACCATCGTTTAACATCTCCCTGTTATCCAGCCCATCCCCGCACACAGTCACAGTGCCTAAAGATACACCATCACCAGTGGCCATAGCAGAGGGACAGTTGGCCGGTTGGTGGCAGTGCACAGGACAGTGTGGTATCTATGGCTGCTGTGTCTGGACAGAGCAGCCATAGCTGGATGTCTGGCAGGGTACCACATAAGCAGAAGTACAGGGGTGCTCATGGGAGGGCCACTCATCATCGTGCCCCTGGGAGAAGTGCCACATCTGGTACCTCCAGACGCATGTTTCATCTGTCATGGAGGTGCAGACACATATGGAACAGTACACCAGACAGGGTCTGAGGGTGCAGAGGGCTGCTTTTTCAGCTGTAAGTGACAACTTCCGTGATCTTGTAGGTGCTCTCTGATATTATACAGAGGTCAAGGATAGATGGTAGGGTGAGGTGGTGAGCCTCCTTGACCATGGATTGTCTTTGCTAGAGCATGTGGTGGGAATGGTGCAATGGCCATGTGGACGTAGACCAGTAACACCAACATCTGGAGGTTGACGTGGATGTGCAAGGACACCAAACTGCTCCCATAGTGGTAATACCAGCACCAGGACTGCAGGAGGGTGCTGTCCACACCACAGCAGGCCACATGCACGTGGCCCTGGCGAGTCCTAGGAGGGACCTGGTTCCAGCGGACATATGTCATCATCAGGGGAGAGTAGCAAATCGAGGCTTGTACCTGGACATGCCCATGGAACCCCTGACTGGCACAGTTCTCATGTCCGTGGCTGGAGGTGTTCATAGGTGTGTACCTGGCTATTGTCCATGGAGAGATGGGAAGTGTAGGGGATGTGTGTACAGAGGTATCATGCCATCTGCCATGTGCCAGCAGGCCATATATCTACAGACACCACTGTGGGGACCCTCAGGGTGACAGTGACATGCATCAGCCAATCCTCTGGGTGCCTCCTGCAGAGGGCTGGTGAGGTGCTCCACTTGACATGTATGCAACATGTATTACATAACATGGTTAGTATCTGTCTTTGTGACCTGTACCCAAGTATGTTCAGTTGACTGTGATAATGTAGGCTAGGTATCCATGGCATGCAGTGCTTACAGGGTGTTGACTCCTATCTTTGCCATTTATAACACAGCTGGACAGACATGTCAGTGTCAGTCAAGCATAGATTGCCTGTACGTATCCAAGATGGATACCTAATATCTGCACATCTGTACAGAGACTGACAGACATCAGCTCACCAACTAGCTATGCAGTAGGATGAATGTGTTGACAGAAAGACGTCTGACACCGATAGGTATGCCATTACTACATGATAGCAGCCCTCACTGATATGTGCTATACAGAGAGTGGTCTACAGTTATTTTCCATGTCAGATCATTATCTAGTAGGAAATATATATTGTGACACAGCTCACACACCAGGAACATGACAGTGAGGACTCAGAATCCATCTATGCACGCAGGGGTGTTTTTTTCCCGTACTACAATTAGCAATCTACTCTTGCTTGGGAAAGCACTGTCAACAGTAGTAATGTAATGATACACTACATGCCAGTGTGACTGCATATAACCTGGGATACGACCCTTGTATGTAGCACATTCACACGGATAAGAGTGTTATACAAGCCATATATACTCAAGTGTCCCAGACAGGAGACTCACACCCCTTGCTACTGTAATGACAGCACATAGAGGCATGCTATGTACATGGCATTACATACACTTATTACAGATGTCATTACCCTTCTATGTTATCAGACTGGGATGTGAGCACTGGTTACCAGGGCTGAGCCATGCTTAGCAGGTGTCAGCATTGCTGTAATATAACAGCTAAGCACATTTGCACACTGGTAAGCGAAGCCTACATGGTGTAGGCGCCCGTATGTTTAACCATACTGTAGCACCACTTAGCTTCACGCAAACCCACGCAAAGGTGCTTAAAGCTGCTCAAAACTGCCTTAACCACTCTGTATCCAACAGCCCTTGTTCTACCCAGCAACAAAATAAACAGCCCTTGCAGGTCTTGAATCCAGGACACTGTACACTGTAGTCACAACAGTTAATCACTACACCATGACAACTGTGAAGACAGTTGTTTTTCCAATATATCTATCAGTACACATACTGAATAGTATTGAACAATTACTGTGATTTCTACACTTGTATAGTACTTGTTAGTGATATTACTGTTGCATCACATATGTTGTTATATCTAAATATACACATATCAGATATGTATGGTATGATACATCTGGGAAGGTATACACAACAGTTATGTTTACACATGACAAGGATATGGATATATACTTATACATATGTAGATATATGTCTACATGTACTTACACATATATATTCATATATATGCGTTTATACACATCTGCATAGTGCATCATATATATGGCCATATATAGATCTCTCTGTATATATATATATATATATATATATATATATATATATATATATATATATATATGTGTGTGTGTATGTATGTATGTACATTTTATATATATATATATATATATATATATATATATATATATACATATATATATATATATATATATATATATATATATATATACCTATTTATGTCAATATATATGTAGATGTCTATAACTATATGTGTCTGAAACATGGAGTGGAGTCATACCTCAGCACCAAGTCTCAACCTCTTAGTGCAAGGGGATGTCATGTATGTATTGCAGGTATATATGTAGGCTGTTGCTACTGTAACAGGGGTTGCCTTAACAGACATGTTTTGTGTGGGAGGTTACATCTGCTATTGACATGTACGCCATCAGTTACTGACAGACATCCTAAGTTCATCATAGTACAGTACCACTGATATCACAGTAAAGATTATGTGGACTACAGCAGAGATATGACCAATATATGTGGATAGTCTGTCACACTCTGGTCAGTCCATAGGTATACACAGATCCCCTTAGTGCAAGACATGTGGACCAAGCCTGACAATGTGGATGTTAACAGCCATGTACATGGGTATATCACGTAAATACTGGACTACATATGCACACACAGTTTATGCATTCACACACTCCTGTCTGTCCTGACACATAATAACTGGTGGTGCAGAGGTCACATGGCCACATACTACCCAGTAGTTAGTGACATACATCTGTACAGCATCCCACTGGTTTGTCAGAAATACACAACAGTTATGGTGGCCTGGCAGCAGTACATCTGGACATAACATCACACTGGGTAATTATACTAAGCTGCTAGGCATGTAACAAAGCACTGTGCAAACTACAGGCAGACTGGCCTACATTTCTTATGGGGGAATATATATGTACCTGCAAATATAGCAGGCTATACACGCATGTCACAGTACAGAGTAACAGACTCCTGTGTGAAAGTGCATACCCACAACTAATGTGAACACAGCCGCAGCCACATGTTACACAAGCTTAATATTACACTATATGGACTGTCTGATCAACCCCCTCCTCATATGTGCCACTCACACGCTAACTCTACATATACTGGGCCATGACACAGTGTGGTCCAATGCCTGTCTGTGGTATGGGACACGCGTGTTTGGCCCTACAAACATGTGAGCCGATAGGGTACCATATACTGGAGCAGCATGTAACATCAAATAGAATAGGACCAAGAACAATGACATCTACTACAGTATTTACACAGGCCAATGTGTGTATTTGCAATATACATACTGTCAACAATCACCATAAGTACACAGACCCAACTACTGTACACACAACTACAGAATGCCCAGTCTATGTCCTCAAATATAACCCCTACTATACATAACATGTCTAGCAGTCTGATATCTGACTGGCTTGTTATCAAGTATGATGCCAATAAATAATGGTGTGGTGAGCATATGCACCTCTTACTGCATGACATATGTACAAAGGTTGACAGACTTGTGACTGGAGGCACAAACACTGCGCCAATATTGGCATGTTGCTGTGATATCCTCAAACATTTACTGTTGTAACAGGGTTTGTTGTGACATATGTCCTATGAGGGATATCAAGTCAGTAACTCTCATGGCTGTCACCATGTACTGGCTGCAATCCTCAGACTATGCTTCTGCAGTTCTAAGATAGGTGAACTGTGAGTAACACAAGAAACATAAGACTGCAAACACTGGCTAGTCTGCAGATAACCCTACAGATGGGAGTTTCTTTAAACACATAATACTCTCATGACAGGTATTAAATCATGTAGACAAGCCATATCCACACAAACTATGTTAAACCATTACTCCAAATGCAGAAGAGCAACGCTTACATTCTGTAATCATGTCTGGAACATCCCCCTCCTGTTTGTTGGCCTGTCTCCACAGTGTATGTTGTTAGAGGTATATCCCATTAACATCTGTGATGCTGTTTGCCAAACACTAACATGAAGTCCTACTTACAGTGAATGAAAACGGCCAACACTCGCATGATGTTCCTAGTTATAGGAGTGTGTTTCCATGCAATTGGCTATGGGGATGTTACCACAGCTGTTCCACATGCAATCATCTAGTTGGGGACTGCAATTCATGCAGAAGCCATCAGCTGATCATGAGCATCACTTACAAAACAGAAGATGCTGCCTAAGCAAAGCAGGTGTACTTCTCCACATCCACCAGAGAGGGATTGAGAGAAAAAGACAGAGACGAAGTAAGACAGGGAAGGGGGGTGAGAGTAAAACCTAAGCATGTTTGCATCACACACTTACCAGTACAGGGTTTCAAACCCCTGCCTGACTATGTATTGCTATCACATGTCTATGCAGTTATTGCATGTGCAACAGAGATTACATGTTGAGGAGCTGTCCAAAGGTATATTCAATGGCGAGTGACATCTGCAACATTGATAAAGGGGGGATAAGGTAGGTGTAGTACATGTGCCTGTCCACATGAACAGGTGTCAAGGTCGACACAGCTACACTCTCTCAGGGACTAACACACATTATCAGAGTTGGCAGGGTCAGGATTAGACTTCCTAACTTGCTAGTTTGCCACAATACAGTAATACACAGGTATCACATGCACCACAGGGGTTATCAAGATGATATATGAGCAAAGGGTATGTGGTGTCTGACATCAGAAGGCATGCTTCAGTAGGCCAATGGGAGGTGTAGTGAGTGTGAATGGCATCCAAATCATTATGCTCCACACACACACACACACACACACACACACACACACACACACACACACACACACACACACACACACACACACACACACACACACACACACAGACACATGTTTGCCAGTACTGACATGCATGGGTGCATTGCTTCACAGGTGTGTAGTGGTTGACTGTGCCAGAAGGCTGTACAAGGCTAGGTAAAAGGTATGCCTTGGCATCAGGCCACATGACAGTGGTCTGCAATGTGGCTCAGGGGTGTAGTGTCTGGATTGGCCCACACAGGTGGGTACTGTATTCACCATCCAGTCATCTGGGTTACTATTGTGGGTGGCCAGTGCTGTGCAATGCTTGCCATGTATGTGTTCTATATTCCATGACATGGACAGTCTCTGGGATGTGCACATGTTCCACATGCATGTTCTGTGACATGAGTATGTGTACCTGGGGTGTCTAGGGCATGTTGTGTAGACAGATTGTTATCATCAGATGTGCCACTCCCGGTCTCAAGTGGTGAGAACTGGCAATGGACACCAGGTTGACCCTGCACCTACATTGGCAGCATGATACAGAAATTCCCTGGTGTCAATAGCATCTGTCCATACAGGGCATGTGTATAAGGCATGATATGTCCTATGTGGGTTACATTTGCTGGCTCTACAGTTGTTGCAGGAATCCAATGGGGAACATAGTGAAGGAGCACTGTATGCAATGATTTGCCTATTGTAGGGATGGGACAGGGTGCCATGCTCTCTGTAGTCCACTGCAATCACACTATCTGTGGGGAATATGCAGGGAACTACCAACATTTTATTTTTTTTATTTTACATTTGTTAACCGGGGGTGTCTGACTGAGGCAAAAAGGCCCTTTTTCAGCAGAGGCCCAGGGAGAGAAGCTCCACAAAGAAAAATCACAGATACATTTAGTTAGACATGATCAGTATACAAACAAATTACAAAAGACATGTTTTTATAGTGGTATGCGGCACATCAACAGTTACAGTGGAGAGAACAAACAAAAAATATTAATTTAAAAATAAAGGTAATTAATAGATTTGTGGTGTAAAGCTGAAATTTGGATCATAGGTAGAATACATACATAGTACACAGGTACAGTACATACACTGAAGATTAATCAGTGTTTGTGAGTAAGAGTGAAAACTATTATCAAGTACTCTACGTTTAGTATGTGTACCTTATCCACTTTAGCTAGCCTGTGGAGCAATCATGGCACTGCCAACTTTGCATGAGTTGTTGCCTAATGAGGTATTTAAAGGAGACTTTAGATGATGTGTTTTGTATGTTAGTGGGGAGAGAGTTCCATTTTTTAGCCAGTGAACTACTATATAGTGTGTCTCCAAAGCTATTGTAGCTGTTGGTGACTTCTAGTAGTAGTTTGCTTGATGATCTAAGAAGCCTTTTGGCTGAGTTATGTACTAAGTTTTTGAGGGCAGGACACTTATTTGGGAGGTAATAGATAGAAAGACAGAGGCAGAGCTGATTGAAAGTTAGGAGGTTGGGCAGTTCAAGCCAGTGGAGCTGTCTCAAAGCAGTACAGTGATGAGTTCTATATGAGCAATTTGTAGCAAAGCAGGCAATTCTGTTATAGCAGGCTTCCATTTTGCTTAGTTCAGTTTTGTTGAGATTAGTCAGAATGGGAGATGCATAGAGTAGGGTGGATAGAAGTTGGGAGCGAGCAATGGCTGATCTTGTGTTGTTGGTAAGAAATGGTTTGATACGTAGAGTGATCCCAGTTTGACATGTACTTTTTTAATAGTTAAGTTGAGATGACTATCAAATTTTAGGTGGGAGTCTATGGTTATTCCCAATAGCTTAGCCTGTGCCACTGGACTGATTGGAGTAGCATTTGTGGAGTAGATAGTAAATTGACTGTTATCAGTGTTTTTGTTAGAACTGGTTATAATCATAAGCTGAGTTTTCTTTGGACTGAGGATAAGTTGGGCTTTGGTAAGGTAGTTTTCAACATCAGAGAATGTTAGTTGAGTTGTTTGCAGGAGGGTATGCATGTTTTGTGCAGCACAGATTAAGGTAGTGTCATCTGCATACTGAATGATAGATGCATGCTGTGTGGAGGTATGGAGGTCATTTGTGAAGACTGTGAATAGTAGTGGTCCTAAGCCAGAACCCTGTGGGACTCCTATAGTTATAGGCAGCTGAGGAGAGAGAGAGAGAGAGAGAGAATTTTCCCATTTCACAGCTTGGTACCTGTCAGTTAAGTAGCTTTGGAACCAGGTAAGAGTGGAATTTGATAGGCGATATTGCTTTAGTTTGTTTAGCAGGATTTCATGTGAGACTGTGTCAAATGCTTTGGACATATCCAAAAAAATAGTTGACACATGTAGGCCTTCATTTGTGAGACAGTTTACTGTGTCTGTGAAGCAGAGGAGGGCTGTAGTGGTACTATCAGCAGGTCTGAAACCATGCTGAGTAGCTGACAGGATGTTGCTGTCTAGGAGATAGTTTAGCATCTGGGTATGGATGCATTTTTCTAATAACATAGTGGTTGTTGCCTAGCCAAGTGTGTTTGTGTATGAGACATGGGTGGAGAGTGTTCTCTGGGTAATACAAGGGTTGCCTATATTGTTCGCCAAGCCATGATGTCACGTGTAGGGGTATGGAATGTCTACCCCAGCCTCTCTGCTGTTTGACATCTGTTATCCTTGTAAGGTGGACATTGTGACATATAATAGGCCCACCATACAAGAACTTTGCAAAACCCACTCCACAATGAGTCTTGTTGTTACACACTCACAGTTACCTCCCCACAGGATATGTATGACAAACACACACACACACACACACACACACACACACACACACACACACACACACACAAACACACACACACGCCTCACAGTTGTCATATCTGGGATTAGTACTCCTACCTTACTAGTATATCATACTACAGAAATACGCAATTAGAGCATGTGCCACAGAGATTACTGGGCTATGCCTTCCCCAAAGGTGTATTTCAAAGTGAATAACATCAGCAGGCTTGCCAAAGTAGGGCAATGGAAGTTGTAGTGACTGTGAATGGCCTCAAAAGCATTGGTCCTCACACAGACAAGCAAACACACAAACCTTTACACTTGCCATGTCTGGGATTAGAACTTCTACCTAACTAATACATCATACTACAGCATTATGCAGTTATAGCATGCACCACAGAGATTATTGGGCTAGTTCTTCTTCAAAGGTGTATTTAAAAGTGAATGTCATCAGAACCATGCCAAGGTTGGGCAATGGAAAGTGTAGTTCATAGGGTCATAGGTTCATACTACGCTATTAGCCCTTGGGCCTATAGATGCCTAGACATGACAATTCCCTGGCTATGTCTTCCCACAATATTTACTTCCCTGGACCCCTGTCTAGCAGGCCAGCTGACATGATCCCCGGGGTCAATTTCCTATCTCCCATGCAATCGTCCAGGATCCTTTTGAAGAGGGCCAAAAAGACACACTGCTTGACATGTATGTGCAGTCTATTCCAGAGTCTGGGGAGTCTCTGTGTCAGGAACACATTCCTCCAGCATGAATTTTTCATTGTGATGACAAGATTCAGATCCCTGGAGCATGTGGCTGTGAGGGTTTAGAATTCTTTAAGTGTAGCATGTCGAGCAGCTGTGGGGTTGACATGGCATGGTATGTTAAGCAGAGATCACCTCTGAGGACACAATATATGACAGAGTATAGCTGGATGATTTTCAGATGGTCAGCATAGGGCATCTGGTTTAGGCCTGTGATTCATTTCTTGAGGTATGTCTGAAGCCTTTCTAGCTGTTGCAGATGTTTTGCGAGGTACATACATAACGGACCATTGTCATCTGTACTGGGTCTACTGAGAGATGACTACAGTGGGACAATGGCCTCCTTTTCCTGGATGTAAAGCCCTTAGTTTTGAGGTGTGCCACATAGGAGGGTTTCTTGACTCTTGTGGCAATGTGGTTGTCAAAGGTGAGACCACTGTCCACCTGTGTCCCTAAGTCTGTTATCACACTTTAGGTGTTTAGTGTTCTGCCACCTATGTGGTACTTCACAGGTACATGTCCTTTCCCAAAGGGGATAACTATATATTTCTTGGCACTGATCTTGAGACCATGGCTCAAGCACCGTGCATGTCTTTCTGTAAGGCCCTTCTGTAGAATATCCACATCATGTGGGGATTCAATATTGGCTCCCAGTGTGCAGTCATCTGCAACCCTTACTGTTGGACTGTACTTCAGAGCAGTAGATGCCAAGCAAGTCCAGTGCCAGGATTGAACCCTAAGGTACTCCAACTGTCACTTGTCTGGGGCTGGGGTTGGTGTCACCTACATTTACAGTGTGGGTTCTGTCAGTAAAGCAGTTGGCAGCCCATCGGGTGACATAGAGATTAATGGCCAGCTTGATACATTTATCTATGATTCCAGACTGGGGTATGGTGTTGAACACCTTGGCGAGGTCCGCCTAGGCTGTGTGAACCACCTTACCCTCGTCCGCAGCTCTGGAGATGTATTTACAGTTGTCAATCTGGTTGACATGACATGATCGGCCCTTCACAAACCCAACCTGGTTGGGGTCCAGTGTTTGCAGGTTGCCACTGTCTTCGTTTTAATTTCCATGATAATACATTCCATGGCCTTGCAGATCTGGCATGTCATACTACTGGGGTTATAGTTCCCAGGATCAAAGGTGGCTCCCCCCTTGTGGACTGGGTAACTGTAGCTGTGCACCACACAGTGGGCACGAAGCCTGAGGTGTGGCTATGATTAGACATGGCACGTAGGTAAGGTGCCAGTTCAGTTTGTAGCACATGTAGTACACAGCCCGGGATGTTGACTGGTCCCATTGCTGCTGTTGTCATAGCTCTGGAGAGTGTGTTTTTTTCCTATGTGGCTGTTATTATCAGAATCTGGCAATCTTTCAGTGTTGAGATGGGCCCTTTGGGGGGTGGGGAGGGGGATGCAGTTGGCAATGAATCGATCTGCCAGGATATTGGCAATATCCCTGGGAGCAGTATATTTAATACCATCCTGTTGTAGCTAAGAGCAGATCTGAGCATTGCCATTTAGATTCCTCACATAGCTATCTAACGGCTTGCAGTTGTCTTTGACATCTTTGGCTATATTATGTTTGTAACTATCTTTGGTGGATGTTATGAGGGATCTCTGCTTCTTACTGTGACTGGTAAGGGAGTATTTTACATCCTGGAAATTCCCCTGTTTCTGCATCAGTTTCCTCCTTTTGTAGTACAGTATGTTTATAGCAGGGGGTACCACATTGGCATCCTTTTCTTGGAGGGGAACGTCTTGGTTCTACATTGGATGGCACAATTTATGCACGAGTGGATGTGCTTGTACAGTGCCTTCATGTAGGATTCATCAGTCGTCCTTTCAATTCACATCTGCATGGGTGTCATGATGCTAGTCACATCTGACATGTGTAGCATGATATTGGCTTTGGAGATGTGTGTTACGGAGGTTTCCTTACTGGGGTGTGGGGTAGGGATGTTGATGTTAAGGGTGATTAGCTCATGGGCAGACTTGACCACCGATGGGGTGACCATAGGAGTGGAGCATTGATTTCCCATGTTGGTAATGACCAGGTCTAGGATATTTGAGTCCCTGGTGGGACTATGGGTTACTTGATCCAGGGCATTGGGAATTATGACTTCCAAGAACCATTGGGTACAAGTGTTGGTACACAAGTAGTTTTCTCAGTTAATGGCAGGGTAGTGGAAGTCACCCAGTATTAGGGTGTTTGCTTGCATCATAATATTTCACAGTATGTTTCAATAGCTATAGTGGGAATTATGGGGCATGGTGGGGGATCTGTAGCAAGCTATGCAATTTGGAATGCAGTCTGACCTACTGTTAGTTGCATCAGGGTTATTTCAGACACATTCTGTTGGGTAAGTAGCCTGGTGGTGTGAATATCCTTGGTGAATATAGACACTCCTCCACCTTTATTGTTTTGGTCTTGGTTGGGTGGCCAACAGGTGTGGTGAGAGCTGTACCTGGTATTGCAGGGGTACTCTCTGGAGCCTTGGATCAGGTATCTGTTACTGCACAGTTATCGATGTTCTCCATTTTTAGGTGTGTGTAGTGACTGTGAATGGCCACAAAAACATTGATCCCTACACACAAACACACAGAGTTTCACAGTTGCCATGTCTGGGAATAGAACTCCTACCTAACTAGTATATCACACTACAGCATTATGCAGTTATAGTATGCGCCACAGAGATTACTAGGCGACTGCTTCACCAAAGGTGTATTTCTCAGCAGGCTTGCCAAAGTAGGGCAATGGAGGTTGTAGTGACTGTGAATGGCCTCAAAAGCATTGCTCCCTACACAGATAAACACACACATACAATGTTCTACAGTTGCCACATCTGGGAATAGAACTCCTACCTAACTAGTACATCACACAGTTATAGGACCCGCCACAGAAATTACTGGACTGCTCTTTCCCCAAAGGTGTATTTCAAAGTGAATGACATCAGCAGCCTTGCCAAAGTAGGGCATTTGAAACTGAAGTGAGTGTGAATGGTCTCAAAAGTATTGATCCCTACACAGGCAAATACACACACACAGTTGCCATGTCTGAGATTAGAACTCCTACCTAACTAGTACATCACACTACAGCATTACGCAGTTATAGGACATGCCACTGAGATTACTGGGTTACTATTTCCCCAAAGGTGTATTTCAAGGTGAAGACTTCAGCAGGCTTGCTATAGTAGGGCAATGGGGAGTGCAGTGTGTGCGCATGGGCCATAACCCATTCATCTAGAGGCAGACACATAACACCCAGGAACACACATGTTTATATTCCACAGATACATGTATACAACTGCTAGATGACTACTGACTTGTACAGTCATGTTACACAGTTAGCATATGCACCACAGACACTATAGTGCTATGGGATACCAGAGGCAAATGTCTATGGTGATTGACATTTGCACATCATGTGGTTTTAGCCATTTGGATGTGTGCTGGGTTGGAAAAGCCTCATGATGGGAAGGTCCTTGTCACTGTCTGTCACTCTCTTCCACACATCTATGTATTTGTAATTTTGGCCTATTATAGTGTGTTGTCCTTGGATATATGTGTGCATTTCTATCCAATGTGTGTGCAAAGCATGACTGGTGCATACTGAGGAGTGTGTGCACTAACATCTGCGATTGTCAGATATGTATAATCCACTGTTGTTGCCAGACATGGGCTTCATTTCTTTAAGTGTGTGAGCATGCCCAGTATGACCTTTCAGTATTTTGTTGTCTGGCATGGTCTTCATTTCTCTAAGTGTGGGAGCATGTCCAGTATGATCTTCTGTATTGAATGTGTGAATACATTCCAGGTAGATTGTACTCCAGTGCAGGCTTTTGTGTTCTACACCTACAGCTAGCAACCTGTTTCTGTGGGATATCTCTAGATTGGTTGACAATATGAGGCCAAAATGGGCAAAGAATAGTGGGTTACTGTAGGTAATTGTGTCTCTGCTGTTTCTGCTACATGGTCTTGGTGTTAGCAGAGATATTCAGACATATGTACTGTTGTACACTGTGATGTTTTATGTCATCAAGTACTGTCAGGTATACATATTTGCTTGCAGTGATGTCCTGGGGAACACATGGTGGATGCAGCTGTGTCCATTATTGTGGTCTGCAGCCCACATATTCTTGCACAATCATGCCATTCTGGAAGAGAAGCTGTAAACACTTGCTGCTAGGTCTGTGTAAATGGGTCAGCACCTTGGTATAGTGGTGGCTGACGATCCCATACTTGTACATCCATCGAGGTGACAGTATGGCCATATCCTGCTGTGGCTATACCTCACAGCTGTACAGATTCACACAGGTTACCCAGTGGCAGGGGTCATAATTCTGGACCTTACCCCTTCACATTGTGGTTTGTGAGCAGAATTTTGGCCACCCATTCCTGTGTTTGCAGGCAGGGATAGTATGTGACGATGGCTGAGTTTTGGACTTCACACACTCCATGCCACCCATGTTCCTAACCCCCCCCCCTATTATTCTATCCTCTTCCAAACATTATGCAAACAGTATCTGATATGTTCCCTATAGTTATCACCTCATCCCAGCAGTAAATTGGTGTTGGGCCACAGTTCATGCAGTAGGACATGGCGGACATGTTACTGGGATTTGTCCACATGGCCTTGCATTTGGGTTCTGTGGACTGTTTTATGTTGTTATTTGGGAGTCCATGACATAACATACACTGGCAATATGGGTGAGACACAGGCCTTTGGCAGAGGACTGTAGGCCATTTGGTAGTGATACAGGCCAGCTGTAGCAGGTCGTTGCACTGTGTCACTCCTACAGTCCCAGACTGCAATACACTATATTTCCCCTGGGGTGACAGGGTAGGTGTGCAAAGTGTTAATGCCAATAGATTCTGTCATTATTGATCCAGTGGTGTGGATGCTGGCAGGGTGCTGCTTACAGCTAGGAACACACCTGTATGGGACACCTGTTCTGTATGCTGCATTCTTTAGCTATTGCCATACAGAGGTGGGGGTCATATTGTACTCATTCCCAACAGCAGGAAAAAGACTGGAGAGGTACCTGTGGGTGACGGTGGGGTGAGCTGGGTGCATGTGTGCTATGGACACTACTTGCATCTGACTTACAGATATGCATGGGGCATTCCAGTTATGCTGGCTTGTGCAGGGACATCAGCCGTTTCTCACTACTTCATACCTGTGACCTTTGTTGTCTGCCAGTGTTTGGCCAGACAACATCGGTATTCCTGACTACAAGCCCAACTAATGTGCTGCTAACCTGCATGTACAATTCCAAGGGTGTGTCCATTTGACAGTTACATATTATACACTGTCTGTCTGGGGTACTTCCTCCTGTGTACTGCTTGTATGTCTGGGTCCACATTCATGCCATGTCCATCTTTCAGATGGTGACACATATTACTTCCAAACATTTACTATGGCTTACTGCTGGAACGTGTTTTGCTGGGAAGCATTGTTTTTGGCACTGCACTTGTGAGAACTTGGCCCTGTCATTGGCAGTACTGGCCAATCACCACCAGGACAAACCTCACCATGCGTACATACTGACCACTCTCACACAATATACAACACACACCAACCTAACACACGCAGCTCTGCATATTGTACACATGCTACAATCTATCCTGCTACCTTGGCCAGCTCAGGTTGTCTGTGCTCCACTGTTATTATACCTACACGTACATGTTACTACATTTCTACATAGGATTGGAGGGCACACCTGACAGTTACTACATTTCTACATAGGATTGGAGGACACACCTGACACTTGTACACATTTGCTATCACTGTACTGGTATTTAAGGTACTCCATTTCATTCTGTATTCTGACCTATCATGCTGACTAGAGGCATATCAGTGTACTACAGGTCTTAGGTTTGATTGACCTACATTTCAGTTAATGACTTCTTACCCTTCAGAACTTCCATATCCATCAATCAGAGGCCTTAGCACAGCCTTTGTTTGTGTTTGTCTATGCCTGTCCTGCTGGCTGAGACTGTTGTTGGGTATATGAGCCTCCCTGACTGGCATGTGTGGGTCCTATGGATACACATGTGGCCCAAAACATTCCCTGCAGTGAATTTTGTCACCTTGTTTAGTACTGGCTACTATGGTGACACCAGCATTTGTTACAGATCTCATGCTGTCACTATAGGTGTCTACTATCTGCTGGCATCCCATTCAGCCACCTGATTCCCTTGCATGCTCACATCCATAACATAGATACAAGTAACAAAACATACTACTCTATTCGGCATTTGATAGCGAGAGTGACTTAGCTTGTGGCTGTGCCAGTATTGAGGATAGTGCTGGAGGGATGACTATGTCAGATGCACATAGTACACTCCCTATACATGGTTAAGCACAGGTAGTGTCATGTCTGGCATCCCTTTTACTGTATGTGCTAGTCAGAGAGAGGTGTCATTCCCTGGGTTCCTACCATGTCAGTGTATGTGCTATGCACTGCCTCTTTGCCACAGCCTGGGCATACTGGGCACACCTCCTTCTGCCTACTAGGCAGGCTCAGCTTGTTCATCCTCCGAGTCACTCTGTGCCTGTGTATGCCTTGGCAATGGTGGGGCATTGTGTGGTCCTGCCCTGTGCTGTTCCTGCTGCAGCTGTTTCCACAGGATCATATAGTGTAGCATGGCACATACAATGACAATTTCAGGTACATGTAGCTGGTGAGTACTGCAAGGCTCCACCGGATGTGTCCAGGCACTGGAACCATGACTTGAGCATACTAAACACAAGCTCTATTATGGTTCTGGTCTTTACATGTGCCTCATTATGGAGTTCTTGTTCGGGTGTGTGTACATTTCTGATGGGTGTCAGCCATGGCTCCAGTGTGTAACCAGCATCCCCCACTAGATGTCTGTAAGGAATGCCCCCATTGACAAATTTCTGGTACAGCTGTATCATATGCCAGATGTGGAAGTAGTGATAGCTTCCAGGGCAGCCTGCACACACATTCGTTATAATGCCCTGGGCATCACACACAACCTGGCAGTTGATGGAGGGGAAGCCCTTGCAGTTGATGTTGATCCTACCCTGCTCACTGTGTGGTGCTTTGATGATATGTGTGTGCAGTCTATAGCACCCACTACCTCAGTGTATTCTGCTATTTGGTGGAAGAGACAGATATTTCTTGTGAACGCCTCACAGCTGTTGTGGAAATATACGTTCTCACCGGCATGTGCTGACATGGCATCCAGGAACTGGTGAAGTACCCAGGATGCTGATGCCTGTGAGATCCCCATGATATCCCCAGTTGACTTTTGGAAGGTACCTGTGGCTAGTATTCCTAGGCCTACACATATCTTGGTATCCACTGGATGGGTTCCTATCTGTTGGTTCTGTGTGTGAGGTGTGGCTGGCACAGCTCAACAATTTGCTGTAGGAGGTCCCTGTCCACCCTATCGCACTCCACTATCTCCAGCTCATGTAGCCTCTGTTAGGTTACCCTGGGTCTGTACACGCTTCTCCTTCTCCTCACTATGGGTTGGTCATCAGCATTCTCATCCTTGCCACACTCAGCCTCTTCCACATGTTGATTTATGATAGCTGCTGCAGCCCCTATCATTTGGTTGCTTTTGTTTGGTAACATTTCCCCGCTTGTATAAACCAGTGGTATAGAGTTTGTTGGAAAAAACAGAGGGAAAGGTGTTTGCATAGTTTATAGTGGTGTGCTGGGCTGGGCTGCTGCCTGTGTAATTGGCTGATTATGATACATCTCACCTGCCAGCTATGCTAGCTCTCCTTGATTACCTTCCTACTGCAGTTTTCCCTTCCCATTGCCTTCCTGTTTAAGCCCAGGGGTGTGTCTCGCAAACACAGTGCTCAGATGTGCACGGAGCTGCTATTTCATGGTTTACTTTTTTTCCCTTTAAAATACAGTGCATGGCGGCCACACCCATTTAGGCAATGTAAAGAGTGCTAGGCAACTTCAGGCACACCCTCTTGCTTAGCTCTGCTAAGCTAAGGGCAAACCTGAGCCAAGGGCTCCAGTAAGCTTACAGTATGCCTGACACATCCATCTATGATGTCAGCTAGTGCTTAGGCTTGCACCATGGTCTTCCTGCACCGACACATTTAGGTGCAGGCTAGCCATGAGGGGGGATCTAGGATTCAGTATCATTCCCCTCATTTGCATAAGATTGCCTGCTAATACCTAATTGCAAGTCTGACACTGACCCTTCCCCCTTAGCAACCACTATTCACTGGCCATGTTGTCTTCTGCCTGCCATTGAGTATAATGGCAAGATTGTGATTTTGGATAGAATGTTTATTTCAAGGTTTTTTTTTTTTTTTATTTCTGACCCAATCTTGTTTGCGTGTTGCTGCCCTATGCTTAAACAGCCAAATTCGGCTAAAAAAGTTATTTTTTTTTTATTTTTGCTTTCTACTTTATATACACCCTTTATTTGGAGCTATCGTGGCTCCGTTTTGTAGTTTGCAGAAATGTACTCGGTTACTAACTGTTTACATTTCTGCAGACTACGCTAGTGCTGCACGGCCGGCTGCCAGTTTCCTGGATTGCAATTTCACCTCATTTGCATGGTTTTCACCTTTAAATGGGGTAATTTGCATACAGGAGCTGTGTCCATGCAGGAAAAGTGCAGGAGCACTCATGCACGTCCCAGAGCTTATTCCTGGATCGCATGGTGGCCATATTGCCTCCAGCAGCTCTTGCACTATTCCTGCATGCCGTGCAGAGCTTAATGAATACTGGGGTGTGTCTCTCAAGACTTGTAAGTGGGTATCATTAATTAGCAACAAAAAATTCTATGAGGCTAGTCAAGTCTTCTTCAAAAATGAGTTTAAATATTTTGTGTGCAGGAGAGGACAGAAATGTCAGATCACTGTAAGTTAATTGTAATGTTGAAATCGCACAGTATATACTTCTATTGAAAACATTAATATAGGTGAATAAACTGCTAGAACATGGCATAGAAAGGGGCTAGCTACATATACATTCTGCACTGTTTGCCAACCCCTTCACCCTGTACTGTTAAATGGGTTTGGGGAGTTTCCTCAAATTCAGAATGTCTGGACAATAATCATAACATGCACATGTGAAGTATTACAAAAGTACATAAAGAAGCATAAAGAGGTTTGATAACTGAGCTATGTTGAACCTTACACTTCACTCGGTTGGGAGGGTGACCTAATGGTTAAGGTGTTTGCCTTACAAACACAAGGCACAGGGTATGTATCTCACAGGGGATAACTGGCTAGGCTTAAAATGTCTCACAAGGGCAGTAAGCCTAGTACTAACCTATGAACCTATTCACTATGTTGGAAAACAGTTAGACATTGAAGTTAGCAGTTTTAGTATGGATAATAGTGACAAATAGAAAAGCCTTACATATATACACATTGAGGGACTTTGGACAGTCCTGAGACAATACTGAAAGTGTTTTTTTTCTCTTAAAAAAAAAAATTGATACTAGTTATCTTACCAGTTCCAGTCATTTTTTTTCAAACACAGTACTGCCTGCAACACTATGGGCTGATACAATTTCATTTATTAAGTGAATTATATGTCTACTAATGTGTCTGCAGAATACAAAAGTTATTACTGAATTTATTTCATTGCATCAGATGAAAGTTAAAACTTCTTTAAAAAGTAAACTACAACTTATAGCAGCTAGTTTCTACACCCATCCATCAATACTCCATCCATTCATCCATCCATCCATCCATCCATCCATCCATCCATCCATCCATCCATCACCTGTTTAAAAGCGGACTATGACTTCTAGCAGTTAGTTTCTCCATCCATCCATCCATCCATCCATCCATCCATCCATCCATCCATCCATCCATCACCCCTTTTCCCAATTTTTGCACATGGGGTCAGGGTGTCACTTTTAAAAGTGACAATAGTCACTGTTAAAGTGACACCCTGACCACATATGCAAAAATGGTGGAAAGGGGTTGTGGATGGATGGATGGATGGATGGATGGATGGATGGATGGATGGATGGAGAAACAAACTGCTATAAGTTGTAATATACTTTTTAAACAAGTTTTAACTTTCATCTGATGCAATAAAATAAAATTCAGTAATACATGACTGTTACTATTTATGAGAAAAACTTTTCAAATGCTTACTACCTATCCTGAAAAAAAATAGAATCAAGCTTCTGGGATTTAAAAAAGAGACACAGAGAGAAAAGAAAGAAACAAAAAATACAAATGTTGCAGGTCTTGATTTAGAAGGTAACAAAATATGATTCTTTTTGTTGGCAGAAGAGTGTATTAAGGTACTGCTTTTATATCTGATTTCTTTTGAAGCAGCAGAATACAATATTTTTAGCAAGCAGATTCTAATATACAGTATCTTATGATGTTCCTGTAATTATTAGCTGCTTTAGAAATAAATATTCTAAAGTGTAAAAAACTAAATGATACAATGTTTCCAGTGTACCTCTTATTAAGGTTACAAGAGTGGCTTGACAAATAGTTTTTTTCTGTGGATTTGCTTGTTAAATATATACAATAAAATAGAGCATGCTGCTTTGACAGATAACTGCACTGTCAGATTTTCCATCCTATCATGCCAAGTGGATAAGACATAAACAGCTGAACAGAAACATAAAAGAGTGCCAAATTGTTGTTATTTAAGTCTAATGCTGGTATGGATAAGGCAAAACCTGAAATTCTAGTGTGTGTGTGTGTGTGTGTGTGTGTGTGTGTGTGTGTGTGTGTGTGTGTGTGTGTGTGTGTGTGTGTGTGTGTTGCTATAGGCACACTCACATGTATATATGTTATATATGTATGTGTGCACTATTCAGCAAATATTTCTTGTAATTCTATTGTACAGAAGAACACTGACACCCACCTTCTTTACACTTCACTTGTTTGAAATCTTCCTACAGATTTACTAATCTTCTGTGCAGGACTAACTTAGTCCTGCATGGAAGCGACCGTTTAGGAGCAGGACGACAGCACGCCATGCATATTAATGATGCACACTGCCCAAGCTCCTAGGCTTACACGGAGCGTGTAAGAGTGCAGGGGGCGTGTCTGCGAGCAGAGCTCTCAGAATAAACATGCCCCAGCAATGTAGAACAGCAGAAAGGGGTATGCAATGAGCGAGACCATTCACAGGTGACCGCATATCCCCATGAGCAGTCCCCCTTGTGTATAACAGCAACAGAATGTAGAAATAAAATGAAGAAACCCTTTTTTTCTTTAAAAATCCGATTACAGCTAACTGTAGGTGAGCAGGTGTGCCCATGGCTTAGCTATGGTTAAAGCAGCTTAAAAGGCTGAAGAGGATAACAAGGAAGATATATACAGATGAAGCAGCATAGCAATAGTGTAGTGGGCACAGCATTCACCTTATGAGCAAGCATTCCCGGTTCGGGTCCCACTGTAGCACATTCCATTTTACATGGCAAAGCACATTATGACCAATATTTTTGTTGCATAACCCATTAAATAACACATATTTATGAACTGGACTACTACAGTAAATGTACATGTGAGGTGTCAATGTCATAGTGAATAAGGCACTAGTAAGCAGGTGTAAGCACAAATAAGCAGTAGTAAGCATATTTAAGCACTAGTAAGTATCCTTATGCCCGTTTATGCAGCACTAAGCAATGCCTACACTGGTTAAGCAATTTAGAAGCTAACTGAGTATAAGAAACTGTAACTGGAAGTTAGCAGTGTTTACCTCTGCGCAAACCCACATAAACCCGCCTACAACTGCTTTAAAGTGCCTTAATCACTCTGTATCTGATGGCCCTTGTTCTGCCCATCAACAAAATAAACAACCATGAAAGTCTTGAACCCAGGGCCCTATACACCATAGTCCCAGGTGTTATCCGCCAAGCCATCACAGAAGTACAGAAGAATGAGGTTGTAGCAAACAAGTCCTAACCATAGTATAACTAAACTGAACCTGTGAAAGGCATCAGTAGAGTCATATGTGCCATAACCCACTACATAAAATAAACATGTGAACTGGAGTACAGCAGTAAACCCAGAAGGGAGATGTTATTGTAATAGAGTGTTGAAGTCCCCAATAAAAGACAAGGACCCCAAAGAGTGTACATACACATCAATCTGGGATACCAGGCATACATATAAGGTGTAATGAATAATAACACAATGCCAAAATTGGCATTATAATGAAGGTCTAATGTAAGCAACGCTAAGCATTTCACAGGACAGCTTAGGAGGTGTGAGCAATGTGTAGACCAGCTAACTCTTTGTGGCCAGTGGCATACCCCTTTAAACAATGGCAACCTTAGGTAAGCAGGTTTGCCCATAGCTTAGCATTTTCAAAACTGGCCAATCATGGAAAAGTGCAGGAAATCAGCCCTAATTAAAACCAAGAGATGGGAATACATGTCATAACTGGTTGTAGCTTCCCCTTGCGGGCACTATGTCAGTAAAAGGAAAAGGAGTGCACTTCTGGGAGCAGCGCAGGTGCATCCAGGAGTCCAAGGTCATGACAGGACTCCTAGTTAAAGACCATGCACAGAGACTACTTCAGTTCCAGTACCAGAGCTCACAGTATATGGTGGAGGCCTGAGATCATCTCACCTGTGACCTCACCAGTGCCACTGGCATACCCTGAACTGGTGAGCAGGTCAGGCACCACTATGCCGACCTGAAGCAGGGGAAGGGGGACCTCTTGAAGGAGTGGCTCCAAGATGTTAGAGCTTCAGGGGATTTTCTAGATGTATCAGCCTAGTATGTGTATAATAATTGCCAGCTCAGGTATATCATGGATAGGTATAGGTCAATATTCCTCTTATGTCCCCCACAACTGCAACAGAGCAGGCCATGAACCAGAAGGCCCACATCAGCCGCCTGGCGTGGTTGTGATGCCTGGCAGGTCAGTAATACTCATGATTTTACTGTCATAGGAAATAAAAATGAAGGTAGTAGCAAATTAATTGCTAGTATAAAACCTGTATTGTTCAAGGCAAGTACTGCATACACTAGAGAATATGGCAGGAAGAGTCTCAAATTGTTTGTATGTCAATAAAAGTGTAATATCCTGACAAAACAGTTCTAACTGCTGGACTGCATGTGTATATTCTGGTATAATATGGTAATGTAGATTTGCATTCATGTAATAGTACTGTTGTATTAAGCACTGTTACCCACACCATGCATCATAAATTGAATGTGTAGGAATGCCTGTATAAGACAGGTGTAATCCCCAGAGGCCATTTAGCACAACTAAGAGACACATAGACAGTAATCAAAGAAAATGCAGACAACAAAAACCAAATACCACATACAACTGAGATGTGAACTGTTATTTTATTAGCACAAATAGCCATGGTTCGAATCTTGTCAGTGGTAGTAGTCTGCATACAGAATCATACACAACAACGGTACAGATATGTCCAGAAAATCTATTAAAGTGGCCCATATCTATTGCCTATCAACCTGTCCCCCTGGGAAATCAGTGGGATGATCCCAGACATATAGGCAGCAAACAGGAAATACAACTGATTGACACACATCTATGACAACAAACCTGGCACACTAGCAACTCCCCAATACCTTATGTGACTAAGAAGCCACGTACATCCCATTTACACCCCAACTTGTTAAGCTGTGGTCAGAGTGTGTACAGTAACAGAGTGAGATACATGTGCATAATAGTAATGTGGAACCTGGTACTGTGTGTGGGAACATTCAGGTAGTGCTAATAAACATTCCTCCCACAGGTCTGTTAGATATCAACACTATGTCCAGAAATACAAGAATGATATGCAGTTGCTCTGAATAATGAGGTATTACACATCAGTGTCGCCCACACTGTCCAACAACATATAACTGTCTAAGAAATCTGTATAAGAGTGTTGTTATACAAGGTCAGAATGCATAAGCACAGGGGATTAATAAGACAGAAAGCAGATTAGAGATATACAACAATATAATTATGGCACACACAACTGTGATGGACAGTGTTTAAGTTTTAGCAGACACAGCCATGATCTGAATCCTGGGAGTGGAATTAGACTGCATACAGATTCATACCCCACAACTGTACACATGAGGCCAGAATGTCCAGTATATGTCCCCATATCTGCTGCCTGTCCTCCTATCCCCCTGGTAAGTCTGTGGGATGATCCCAGATGTGTAGCCAGCAATCAGGGAATACAAGTGATTGTCAACCATAATGAATACACACCTGTCACTGTAGCAACCCCCAAAACTGTTAAGAGAGTAATATTTCAAGTATGTCCTATCTACACTCCCATGTTGTCAAGGTGTGACCGGAGTGTATACAGTAACAGAGTTAAATGTATGTGCATAATACTAATGTGTAATCTGGAACTTTATGTGGCAACAGTCAGGTAGTGCTAACAAACATTGCTCCCACAGGTGCAGTGGATACACTGTGCTGAGAAATACAGTCCAATAAACCTATACTGCAACTGTCCACCCTGGTATTCTAGGGGATTGTGAGTGTTGCAATTCCTCTGACTAATAAAGTATCACTGGTCACTGTCACCCATGCTGTGCTACATAATATAACTGTGTAGGAAAGCAAGTATATGTGTGTGTCAGGTCACTAAAGGTGGAAAAGGGAAATATTCTAGATATGTCCAGGCACACCAGCATGTGGTCAACACATGGCCAAAGTCTGAGCAGAATGAGTTGGATAGCACAGTACAAAACATCAACCCGGAATCTGGGCATATGCGTGCAAACAGTCAGTGTTAACAAACATTCCCTCCACAGGTATACCAGGTAAGAGATGGATACTGTAGGTAAAACCGGTTCATGTGCAATGATGATGACAGCCATATCACTGTCCAAAATAAGGCTATAGGGTAGTGTAGTAAGACTTGTGAGGTACAGGTAACAGCACTGACTAGGAAACTAATGTGGACTACAGGAATATACTACTTGTTAATTGACATTTTCTCTCCCCCCACCTTATCTCCAGCAATAATCAACATACCCACCCCAACTAGTATGTAATGACTCTGATAATGTCCAATTGTTTGATAAATATTTTGATGGTTCCCATGCATGTGCCATATTGAATTATTCCAACATTGTTGGCATGGTGCCATCAATGTACCTGCATGCTGTTCTTATTACCACTGTGGTCCCATATATGCATGTATTTTGTTTGCTATGCAACTGTTCCATATCTGGTGTCTGGGTTAATGGGAATATCTATGCATGCTGTTATACCTAGCCATGGAATGTGTTGACTATTACTAACTCATATATGAAGATGAAATCTAAACACTATAGCATGCTTGGGAAGGCTGGTCTCAGTGGACCCACTTGTCCCACCTCAGCTGGCCGTGGCACCAGGCAACAGCAGGTCTGATGCCCAACCCCGACCTCCCTGTTCATTGGTCCTGCACCACCTTCGGGTGGAACCATCTCAGGGGATGGGGCTCACCCACCCTGGGAGTGGGTGAGGACAGGCACCTGTGACCTGTGACCAGGTCGGGGATGTGGTGTGTAGAACAATCGAGCAGTTTGGTGATCTTCTATGCCAGCTCAAGGGTCACGTGTCATGATTAGAGAGTCAGCCTGGCTCTACAGCTCAGCCCCCTGCACAGCCACCTTTGGAGCTGTGAAGGTGCAGTGGTGACTGCCCATGGGTGGGGACCTCAGCCCCACTGTTACCACTAGAGGGCTTGTGGGCTTCCGATATCCCAACATCCCTCCCCATCAAGGTGTCTACTCCCCACATGTGTCATATACCACCCCTGTATGCGGCTTGTGTGTCTTGTCTGTTAAGCTACCCAACCTACCTCCCCAAATATACCTACTACCCTTTCCCAAACATCCCACTCTCACCTGAAAAAAAGAAAAAAAGGACAATCTGTTCCCACAAAAAATATCGCCCCATACATAGCTGTCCATTTCACACATGTATCCACTGGACACATGTAATCTGGTCTAACTGGCATCACAACTTATTATTGTTGTCCTCACCCCTCTCCCAGGGGTTTGAGTGTCCAAATCTTCTTCCAAATTCAGTATATATGCACAGCTGTTGCTGTAGAAGAAATGGGCAGCTATGGACCTTTCCTACACCTTTCCTGCACATCCCTAGCTATTTTCCCTAATGTCTTTCCCTCTTTGTGCCCCTTTTTCACCACTTTCTTATCAACCCTTTTTTCTTTTCTTTTAAAGAAATTAGTGGTGGGGGGGGGGTAAGCAGGAGTAAGTAATTTTAAGCAGCAGTAAGCGGGTCTAAGCCTGTTTGCATGGGGGTAAGCAATGCCTACACTAGTTAAGCAATTTAGAAGCTAAATGAGTATAAGAAACTGTAACCGCAAGTTAGGAGTGCTTACCTTCATGCAAACCCACGCAAACCCACTTACAACTGCTTTAAAGTGCCTTAATCACTCTATATCGAACGGCCCATGTTCTGCCCAGCAACAAAATAAACAGCCTCTGCAAGGCTCAAACCCAGGCCCCTGCACACTACAGACAAAGTGATTTATCACTAAGCCATGCCAGACATACCCTGATGATTTCAAAAACATACCATCCAGCCCAGTCATGAAACAGTACAGAGAATGTAGTCCAACATGTAGATGTATGTGTAAATATATTAATATCTAAATGCAACATATATATATATATATATATATATATATATATATATATATATATATATATATATATATATATATATATAAAAATCTATATAGATATATATATAGAAATATATACATATATAGAAATATATATGAACATAAATTCATGCAAATGCCTACATCAACACATATATATGTCTACACCTATATGTCTACATATACACAGCAAGTTACATGTATGTAAAGCAGATATATATCTGCGTGGGTATATATGGACATAGTTATATATATGTAAGCAGATACATATAGCCATATAGATACATATGGACATACATGTGTAGATATCAATGGGAGATTGACTAAAATCATATGTATCCACATGCACCGTTAATGGGGTTGAGAGGCCCCAAACGATATGCATCTTGTACGAATAGGTACACCCCCCCCCCCACAGCTAAACGCGTCTGTCCTGCAATACACTACCAAGTGTTGCAGATGCCATAACCAGGCCCTGAAACGACATGGGCACAAGATGTTAACAGTACTACATCCCACCTGTATGATGTCAGGCTGGTATTGGTAACATGTCATGCAGTACAGTCTGGCTCCAATAGGGAATGTAAAATGTGGAAGCTATCAACATCCACAGGATACATATACACAGACACATATATGCAGATACAGCTATATATATATATATATATATATATATACATACATGTGACTACACATACACATGCTGAAATATGTACAGAAAGATACGTATGCAGTAGGCACACACAATATGGAACAGCCACTATGCCTACAGTTGACACCCTAACAAATGGACACTGGATGAGCCACCCATACAAATGACATTTGGTGTCTGCAGCATACACCCACAGAGAGGTCATAGGATAAAACACCACACACGGGTTTGCAGAATTGGAAAACCTTTATTTGTGTACTATTACAGTTTTATATGCCATGTCATATAGCTGTTCAGACACTGACATCCATATAAACAGAGAAATACAACTGTGAAACAGTTATACTAATGCAGTATTCTGTAAAGGTTCACAACTGTTGCTATCCAGGCCAAGCCCTCCAAATCGTACAGTAGTGAAGACAGACTGGGCCACAGGATACCACACAATCAATAGTCAGTGATGTATGTGTATAGTCCACCAGCCTCTATCTACACTCTGTACACAATCACTAGGTGGTAAAGACTTCAGTTGACCAAATGGGATGTAACTGTTACATGGCAAGGCTTAACTGACACCATCACAGGCACACTGGCAAACAGAACAGTCTTTATGGCAGGAGGCAGTAGGCCTGCAGAAACCAACTTTATGTAAGTAATGTCAAGATAGGTGAAATGTATGGTACTGTACATCCAGATACCTTAAGGCAGCTCACCCATGATACCCCCACATTTTGTAACAGCCTAGGTTATGTATGGTGCACCCCCCAGACTCAATAATATAGGACCATATACCACTGTTACATACACTGGCCTCTGGAGTGCATATGGGCACACATGTATTGTGTAGGTGAAACCCACACATATATGGCCCCAGCCCCACCATATGTGTGGGGGATACAACAGCAGTGGAGTGCTGGCAGGAATGGCAGTGTGGTGTACGTATATGTGCATATGTATCACTATCTGTATATGTGTAGACATATAATGCTCTGTATATGTATATATCTGGGTGTGTATATGCATATCTATGTACATATATGCACCCATCTATATTTGTCAATATGTACATGTGTAATTATCTATATAGATATCTGGATAATCATATGTACATATATATTCACCATATGTCCTGAACATGGGGTGTATTTCTAACTCAGCCCCTATAGTCCCAACTTTGTATTGCAAGGGGATGTCAGCTATGTAAAGGAGGTATATTAGTAGACTATTGCTACTGTAATAGGGATTGTCTTCATATACATGGTGTGTGTTGGAGGTCACATCTGCTTTTCACATGTGCGCCATTGGCTACTGACAGACATCCTAAGAACATCATAGTACAGTACCGCTGCAAGCACATAATGCTCCTGTGGACTACAGCAGAGATATTGGCCAATAGATGTGGACATTCTGACACACTCTGTACAGTCCAGAGGTATACAAAGAACCCCTTAGTGCAGAACATGTATGGATGTTAACAGCCATGTAGATGGGTATAACACATAACGAATGGTATACATTCACCCCCATAGGTTATGCATTCACACACCCCTGTCTCTCCTGAAACATACTAACTACTGGTATAGAGGTGCCATGGCCACATACTACCCACTAGATATTGACATACATCTCTACAGCATCCCACTGCTCTGTCTGACATACATGACTGTTAAGGGAGACCCGGCAGCAGTACATCTGGCAAGTATTTGGGCATGACATCACAATGGGTAAGTACACTAAACTGCTAGGCATGTAACAAAACACTGTGTTTATACTTGAGAATGTAGTATTACTTTTATATTGGAGAATGTGTTTTTAAGCAAGTTCTTTCTCAATTGATTGATTTAACCTAATTCATTAGTTAAGTATGTGCTAGTATATTAGGTATATATAGGCATCTTCAAGCATGTGAATTATTCTTGTTCTGATGAAGTTATTGTCTATGATGAAAGCACTCAACAACTAATGGAGTTTTCTGGTGTTTGTTTCAAATAAAGTGGAGTTTTCCTTGATGGCTACTGGGTGCATTATTTTTGGTTACTAGTATTTTTCGTGCATCCTGGAACTTTTCATCATTTGGAAAGCACTGTGCAGGCTACAGGCAGACTGGCTCAACACTGGCCTACATCTCCTATGGGGGAATGCACATGTACCTGCATATATAGGAGGATCTACAGGCATGTCATAGCACAGGGTAAGACACCTGTGTGAAAGTGCATAACCACAACCAATGTGAACACAGCCACAGACACATATGGTAAGCTAGCATAATATTACAGTATATGGGCTATCTGCCCAACACCATCCTCATATGTGTATGGCCCTACAAACATGTAAGTCTATATGGTAACATACAGTGGAGCAGCATGTAACATCAGATAGGACGGGACCTAGAACGATGACATCTACCACAGTCTGTACACAGGCCAGGGTACATATTAACAACACACACACTGTCGACATTCACCATAAGTACACAGATCTCAGTACTGTACAAAGAACCACAGAATGTCCAGGTTATGTCGGCAAATATAACCCCTACAGTACATAACATGTGTAGCAGTCTAATATCTCACTGGCTTGTTATCAGATATGATGACACTAATCATGGTGTACAGCACATATGTACCTCTTAATGCATGACATATGTACAAAGGTTGATAGAGTTGTGACTGGAAGCACATACAAAGGGCCAATATTGACATGTTGCTGTAATAACATCATGCATTTACTGTTGTAAGAGGGTTTATCGCAATATAGGTCCTTTGAGGGATATGAAGTCAGTAACCGTCATGGCTTTCACCATCTACAGACTGCAATCCTCACACTACCTTCTGTAGTTCACAGACACATGCTCTGTGGGTAACACATGAAACCAAAGGAACCACATACACTGCCCAGTCTGCAGATGACACTACAGACAGGGAGTCCTCATAAACACAGAATTGACACGGCAGGTAATAATACATGTAGGACAGCCATATCCGCACACACCCTGTTAAACCAACATTACTCTGAATGCAGTATAGCAGCACATACAGTCTGTAGTCAGGTCAGGCACATCCCCCTCCTGTGTGTTGGCCTGTTTCCACAGTGTATGTTGTCAAAGGTAAATCCCCAATCCATCTGAGATGCTGTTTGCCAAACAACAGATTGAGTTCCTGCTCACAGTGAATAAAAAGGCCCAACACCAACATGATGTTCCTAGATATTGGAGTGTGTTTCCATGCAATTGGCTAGGGGGATGTTACCATAGCCATTCCACATGCAATCAGCTAGGGGAGGGCTGCAATTTGTGCAGATGCCATCAGCTGATCATGAGCATTACCTAAAATACACATGCTGCTGCCTAAGCAAAGCAGGTGTAGGTTTCCACACCCACCAGTGAGGGAGTGAGAGAGGCAGACAGAGGGAAAGACAAGTCAATGAGGGGTGGGAGAGTAAAACTTAAGCATGGTTGTGTCACACACATAACAGCACAGGGTATAAAATCCCTGATGACTATGTAGTGCTATCACAGTTCTATGTAGTTATTGGATGCGCCACATAGGTTACATGTTGTGGAGCCCTCAGAACAGATATGTGATGGTGAGTGACATCTGCAACAGGGATATGGTAGCTATATGGTAGGTGAAGTACACAAGCCTGTCCGCATGAACAGGTGCCAGTGTCAACACAGCCACACTCTCACAGGGACACACACATTGACACACTTGGCAGGACCAGGATTACAACTCATCACTAGTGAGATTGCCACAACACATTACTGTGCAGGTATCACATGCACCACATTGGTCATACGGAGGTTATATGGGCAAAGGGTATGGGGAGTTGTCTGACATCAGACAGCATGCTTCAGTATGCCAATGGGGGTTGTAGTGAGTGTGGATGTGATCATACGCATCATACAACACACACACAGAGTGCCAGTACTGACATGCATGGGTGCATTTCTGCACAGGTGTGTAGTGGTCGACTGTGTCAGACAGCTATACAAGGCTAGGTGATTGGTATACCTTGGCATCAGGCCACATGACAATGGTCTACATTGTGGCTCAGGGCTGAAGTTTCTGCATTTGCCCACACAGGTGGCTATTGTATTCCCATTCAGTCACCTGGGTGACTATTGTGTGTGATCAATGCTGCACATCACTTGTCATGTATGTGTTTCTTAGTCCATGACATGGCCGATGTCTGGGATGTGCAAACCTCCCACATGCATGTACAGTGACATGTGGAACTGTACCTGGGGTGTCTGGCCCATGTTGTGTACACAGAGTATCATGAGATGTGCCAGTCTTGGCCACCTGTGATGAGAACTGGTAATGGACAGCAGGCTTACCCTGCAGCTACATTGATAGCATGCTAATGGCATTTCCTGGTGTCAGTGGCATCTGTCCATACTGGGCATGTTTTCAGGCATGGTATGTCCTTTGTGGATCACATGTGATGGCACCACAGGTGTTGCAGGTGTCCAGTGGGGAACATGGTGAAGGTGCACTGTCTGATTTCACGTGCCTATTGGACAGATGGACAGGGTGCCATGCCCTCTGTAGCCCACTGCAATCACTCCATAGTTACTATCAGTGGCCAATATGCAGTGTACACTACCCACATATTGGCTGTTGCCTAGGCATCTGTGTGTGTATATGTATGAGACATGGGTTGAGAGTGTGCTCTGGGTAATACTGGAGTTGCTAACTTTGATTGTCTGGCCTTGATGTCACACATATGGGTATGGATTTGCATCACAGCCTCTTGGCTATTTCACATCAGTTATCCCTGTATGGTGGACATCATGATATATCCTAGGGCCACCATGTAAGAAATTCGCAATACCCACTCCACATTGGGCCCATTTGTCACACACTCACACCCACCTCCACACAGGATACAAGTTACACACACACACACACACACACACACACACACACACACACACACACACACACACACACACACCTGTCATGTCTGGGAGTAGAACCTCTACCTAATTAGTTTATTACATTACAGCACTATGCAGTTATAGTACACACCATGGAAATTACTTGAGTACTCCTTCCCCAAAGGTGTATTTCACATTGGATGACATCAGCAGGATTGCCAAATTAGGACATTCGAATTGTAGTGAGTGTGGCTAGGCTAAAATGCATTGCTCCCTACACAGACATTGAAACACACACAAAACATCTACAACTGACATGTGTGGGTATAGAACCACTAACAGAGGTCTATATCACACTACAGCATGGAGCTGTTATAATACGCACCACAGGGATAACTGGAGAACTCCTTCCCCAAAGGTGTATTTCACAATGAATGACATCAGCAGGAGTGCCAAAGTAGGGCATTTGAAATGTACTGAGTGTAACTAGCAAAAAATGCATTGCTTCATACACAGACATTGAAACACACACAACACATCCACAACTGACATGTGTGGGTATAGAACCCCTAATAGAGGTTTATATCACACTACAGCACGGAGCTGTTATAGGCTACACCATGGGGATTACTGGAGAATTCCTTCCACAAAGGTGTATTTCACAATGAATGACATCAGCAGGATTGCCAAAGCAGGGCATTTGAAATGTACTGAGTGTGACTAGCCTAAAATGCATTGCTCCATACACAGACATTGAAACACACACAAAGCATCCAGAAATGCCATGGGTGGGAATAGAACCCCACCAGAGTTCTATATCAGTCTACAGCAGTATGCAGTTATGGCACTTGCTATGGGGATTACTGGGCTACAACTTTCACAGAGGTGTATTTCTAGGTGGATGACATCAGCAGCCTTGCCAAAGTTGAGCATTTGAATTGTAGTGTGTTTGACTACCCTAAAAAGCATTGCTCTCTACACAGACAAACACACACATAAACTTGCCAATTCTGGGATTATAACACCTACCTAATGAATTTATCACACTACAGCAGTATGCAGTTATAGGACGTGCTATGAAGATTACTGGACTACAACCTTCACATAGGTGTATTTCTTGGTGGATGATATCTGCAGCCTTGCCAAAGCTGAGCATTTGAATTGTAGGGAGTGTGACTACCCTAAAAAGCATTGATCTCTACACAGACAGACACACACACATACACTTGCCAAGTCAGGGATTACACTACTTGCCTAACTAATGTATCACACTACAGCAGTACACAGTTATAGGATGCACTACAGAGATTACTGGGCTGCAACCTTCACAGAGGTATATTTGTAGGTGGATGACATCAGCAGCCTTGCCAAAGTTGAGCATTTGAGTTGTAGGGAATGTGACTACCCTATAAAGTATTGCCCTCTGCACAGACAGAGTCAGACAGGAACACACACACACACACACACACACACACACACACACACACACACACACACACACACACACACACACACACTTTCCAAATCAGGGATTAGACCACCTACCTAATGTATTACACTACAGCAGTACACAGATACAGGATGCACTATGGAGATTACTGGGCTACAACCTTCCCAGAGGTGTATTTCTAGGTGGATGACATCAGCAGCCTTACCAAAGTAGTGCATTTCAATTGTAGGGAATGTGACCACCCTAAAAAGCATTGCTCTCTACACAGACAAAGAAACACACACAAACACACACTTGCCAAGTCTGGGATTAGAACTCCTACCTAACTAGTTTCTCACACAACAGCAGTACGCAGTTATGGGACACACCATGGAGATTACTGGGCTGCAACTCTCCCAAAGGTGTATTTCACAGTGGATGACCTCACAGTGGATGACCTCAGAAGACTTGTCATAGTTAGGGCTATGGTGAGGACAGTGTGCATGCATGGGCCATAACACATTCATCTAGAGGTTGAAACACCACATGCTGGCACACACAGGGTCATATTTCACAGATACGTGTATACAGATGCTAGATGACACCTTCCTTGTACAGTCATGTTGCACAGCTAGCACGTGCTCCACATAGTCTGTACTGCTGACAGATACCAGTGGCTAGTATCTACAGTGAGTGATATCTGAACGTCATGTGGTTGTGGCCCTTTGGCTGTGTGCTGGGTGGGACAGGCTTGGATGATTCCTTGTCACAGTTACCCTCTTCCACACATCTATGTGCATTTACCTTTGGCTTATTACAGTGTGCTGCCCTTAGATATATGTCTGTATTCCTGTCCACTGTGTGTGCAAAGCAAGTGTGGTGCATACTGAGGAGTGTCTGCGCTATCATCTGTGACTGCCAGTTATGTCTGGTCCACTGGTGTTTGCAGACAGGGCCCTCATGTGTTTAAGTGTGTGAGCATGCCCAGTATGAACTTTCAGTGTATTGGTGACTGACATTGCCTTCATTTCTCTAAGTGTGTGAGCATGCCCAGTATGCCCGTCTGTACTGAATGTATGGATCAAGTCCAGGTAGTCTGTAATGCAGTGCTGACCTATGTGTTGTACACCTACAGGTAGCATACTGTTTCTGCAGGTTATCCGTCAATCACATTGCATTGACTGTTACTACATTTCTACATTGGATGGGGGGGCACACATGACTATTTCTACATTTCTACACAGGATTGGGGGGCACACTTGACTGTTACTACATTTCTACATAGGATGGGGGGGCACACCCGACTATTTCTACATTTCTGCACAGGCTTTGGGGTGGCACACCTGACTATTACGACATTTCTATGTAGGATGGGGGGGCACATCTAACTATTTCTACATGTCTACACAGGACTGAGGGGGCACACCTGCCTGTTACTACATGTCTACGTAGGATGGGGGGGGCACACCTGACACTTGTACACATTTGCTATGACTGTACTGGTATGTCAGGTACTCCATTTCATTCTGTAGTCTTACCTATCATGCTGCCTGGAGGCATACCAGTGTACTACAGAGCTTAGCTGTTATTTACCTACATATTAGTTTCAGACTTCCTACCCTTCAGAACTGACATCCCACTGCCTGACCTGCTGTCGTCTGTGTGTGTAGGCTGGGGGTGGTTACCCATAGGCTTCATTCAGAGGGCATAGCACAGCCTTTGTTTGTGTATGTCTACACCTGTCCTGCTGGCTGTGACTGTTATTGGGTATGTAACCCCCCCTGACTGGCATGTGTGAGTCACTTACCTTGCGGGTGTCCCAGTATTGAGGGTGGTGCTGCAGGGCTGCCTATGTTGGATGCACATAGTACACTCCCTACACATGGTTGAGCACAGGTAGTGTGATGTTTAGCATCCCTTTTACTGTATGTGAGAGTCAGAGGGAGTTGTCATTCCCTGAGTCCCTCCTGTGTCAGTGTATGTGCTATGCGTTGCCTCTTTGCCAAGGCCAGGGCATACTGGGCACACCTCTTTCTCCCTACTGGGGCATTCTCAGGTTGTTCCTCCTCTGAGTCACTCTGTGCCTGTGCAGGCCTTGGCAATGATGGGGGGCTGTGTGGCCCTGCTCTGTGCTGTTTCTGCTGCAGCTGTTTCCGCAGGATCATACTGTGTAGCATGGCACATACAAGGACAATTTGGATACATGTAGCTGATGAGTAATGCAAGGCTCCACTGGATGTATCCAGGCACTGGAACCGTGACTTGAGCATCCCAAACACACGCTCTACTATAATTCTGGTCTGTGCATGTGCCTCATTATAGAGATTTTGTTCAGGTGTGTGTGTGCATTTCTGATGGGTGTTATCAGCCACGGCTCCAGTGCGTATCCAGCATCCCCCACTAGGTGGCTGTAAGGGATGTCCCCACTGGCAAATCTCTGGTGCAGCTGCATCAGATGCCAGATGAGGGAATCATGATAGCTTCCAGGGCAGCCAGCACACACATTCATTATTATGCCCTGGGCATCTCACATGACCTGGCAGTTGATGGAGGGGAAGCCCTTGCGGTTGGTGTAAACTCTATCCCGCTCACCGGGTTGTGCTTTGATGCATATGTACGTGCAGTCTATAGCACCCACTACCTCAGGGTATTCTGCTATTTGGTGGAACAGTTGCATATTGCTGGCCAGTGCCTCACGGGTGTTGGGGAAATATACATGCTCACTGACATGTACTGACATAGCATACAGGAACTAGTGGAGTACCCTGGATGCTGATGCCTGTGAGATCCCCATCATATCTCCACTTGGCCTTTGGAAGGTATCTGTAGTATTCTTAGGCCTTCACATACCTTGGTATCCACTGGGATGGGCTCCCCTCTGTTAGTTCTGTGTGTGAGGCATAGCTCAACAATTTGCTGTTGGAGGTCCCTGTCCACCCTATAGCGCTCCACTATCTCCAGCTCATCTAGCACCTGGTAGATTACCCTGGGTCTGTACACTTTTCTCTGTCTCCTAACTGTGGGTTGGTCGACAGCATTCACATCCTCACCACCCTCAGCCTCTTCCACAAGTTGTTGTATGATATTTATTGCAGTCCCTATCATTTTGCTGTTGTGAGTGTTAAACGTTCCTCACTTGTTTACACTGGTGGTGTAGAGTGTGGGAAAAACCAGAGGGGAAGGTGTTTGCATAATTTATAGTGGTGTTGTGGGCTGGGCTGGTCTGCTGCCTGTGTAATTGGCTGATTCTGATACATTTCACCTGCCAGCTATGCTAGTTCTCCTTGGTTAACTTCCTACTGCTGTTTTCCCTTCCCATTGCCTTCCTGTTTAAGCCTGGGGGTGTGCTGCATAAACAGAGTGCACAAATGTGCATACTGCTGCTATTTCCTGGTTTAACTTTCTTTTCTGCCTTTAAAATCCTGGTGCACGGCGCTCACACCCGCTTAGGCATTGTAAATAGTTATACGCAGGTATAGACACACCCCCTAGCATAGCTGTGCTAAGCTTGGAGCAAACCCGAGCCACAGGGCTTCAATCTGCTTACAGTATGCCTGACACACCTCCACATGATGTCACCTAACACCTAGGCTTGAACCAAGCTATTCCTACTTTTACACTCTTGGGACCTGACTCACATGCTGGGGGAAACTGGGATTCACTATCCTTCCCCTCATTTGCATAGGATTGCCTGCTAATGCATAGTTACATGTCTCGCACTGAGCCTCGCCCCTTAGCAACCACTACTCACTGGCCATGTTGTCTTCTGCCTGCCATTGACTTGCATGGCAGAATACTGATTTTAGTTAGAATGCTTAATTTAGGTTTATTTTGTTATTTTCACCCCGATCCCGTTTGCACGCCACTGCCCTATGCTTAAACAGCCGAGATTGGCTAAAAAAAATAGTTGATTATTTTATTTTTTTCACTGTTTGCAATTCCAATGGCCTTATGTTTGGCCATTGGCATGCTTGTTACATGATATACAGCCATTATGTGGAGCTGTCACAGCTCCGTTTTGGATTTTGCAGAAATGTACTCGGTTACTAACCGAGTACAATTCTTCAGATTGTACTAGTCCTGCACAGCCAGTTGTAAGCTTCCTGGATTGCTAAATCACCTCATTTGCATAGATTTATCCTGCAAATTAGGTGATTTGCATACAGGGGCTTAGTCCGTGCAGGATTAGTGCAAGGGTGCTCGTGTACACCCCTGCAGGCTGTTCCTGGATCGCACAGCAGACATATTGCCTGCTGGAGCTCCTGCACCGATCTTGCATGCCATGCAAGCTATAGAGAATCCAGGGGCTTGTCCATTTTAAGGCACTAACAAAACAGAAATCTATTTTAAGTGAGTACAAAGTTCTGAAACTGTCTTGTTTTTGAAATTCATGTATTTCTTATTTTGGTATTACTGCAGCATTGTGGTTTATTCTTTTTACATTAATTATTTATCATCAAAGGTCCTTGTTTGCATTTATATCATCTTTAGAGTGTCAGTGAAGCATGCTGATATTTCATTTCTTAATCTTCAACTGATAGCCCTTAGACAGGCTACAAATTGTTACGTGCTATAAAGAATCTAGAAATCTCAATAATAACATCAACTAAGTTTAGTAATCATTTTTTGTTTCCATGCTGTGTTAATGACACTCTTTCTTTTATTTTATAGGGAATATGTTATGAGGAAACAGGACATTAACAGTTTCTAATCATTCCGAACTTTCCAAAAATGTACAGTTTTCTGACTTCATCTATGCGATTAAGCTTAAAAGATAATTTGGCTATTGTAAATAATAAATGTAACATTGCATGTAGTAAGGTAATTTGTATTTTAAGCTCCTGCATGCTGCCATTTGTGAACACTCAGGGGACACGCATACTTAAACAATTTGGCCTTGCTTGTTCTGTTAGTATATGGTGATTCACTCCTGGTGAAGTTTTTTATAATACTCAACAGTTCCAAAATTAAAACAGTTATTTGTGCTTAACTGAATGATGGCAACTTTCCAAAGCACCTATGAAAATATTAGTAGTATGGTTTGGCGGAGAGGTTTTTTTCTGGGAAAATATATCTAAGAAATACCTATCTGTGCTTTATGTCTTATGGCCCTGGAGAGTATAGCAATTAAATGTATAGATATGTAAAGGTTTAAACACTTTGTAGTAGTGGTTACATAAATCAGTTGTGTACAATGCAACATTCAGATAAAAGGGTTACCGTGTGAGATAAGCACTAGCTAAATAGTATGGCACAGTGGGTTGTACTGAATGGAGTCCACTCTTATTAAGGGATTATTACTGTGGCTAGATGTAGATACTTCACTGTGATGGTTGTTTTCCATCTTCCTACAACTGCTTTCACAGAAGATGCAGAATAATAAGTTACACTTTTTGGTGAAGGCACAGTATTATTAAATATGGAAACAAAGAAATGGTACAGAAAGGATAAGAATAAACCAAAGAAGATTTGGTGATTGGTGTGATACATGATAATGTAAATACAGAACAAAGAAGGAAAGTACAACATCTGTATGAGGAATCAAACCTTGGAGTATCTATATGCAATGAGTTTAAGATAGGTAAATAGGCCGAACAAGTAGCAAACAAAGGCGGGCAAGAAAGTGAAAAAGACATCATCGGTAGAAAGCAAGACAATATTAATTCTCGGCTCAGAGTAAGGCCCTTTCTAGACTATGGTATGTGACTTTTGGAGCTGTCCAAGATAAAAGCAAATAAGACTGGCCAGTAAGAAATATATACTTTCTGTGCTCATAAAACATAATGATAATGAGTGCAATAGTTTAACATAGACAGTCTTGAAATAAGTAGAGAAAATAGGCATGGCTGAAAGTCTAAATTATGAGTTTCTTAATTAAGAATCAAGCTTACAACACAGCAGCTTTCTAAAAGTTTAGTAACTATTGCAACATGACTCTTATGTGTACCTTGTCTTTATTCATCAAGGTGCCTTTAAAAGTAGGACAGAACTGCCACAAATTAAAGGGTTGAGGAAATGGTCTCTAAGGAAAGAGAGCTGTTAAGTGTTAAACCTTGCATTTTTGCTACTACGCTAATGGATATTTTAAGGCAGATTGCTGTTGCATACATGCTGAAATTACTCTAGTCATAGAGTTTTGGAAAGAAGGTAATTTATGGGTAAAAAAAACAAGGAATAGCTCCTCTCTCCGGATATGAAATGATGCAAAGTAGATATAGACAGAGAGAGAGAGAGAGAGAGAGAGAAAGATAAACAAAATGACAGAGAGAGAGAGAGAGAAATGACCTTTAAAATATGTGAAAGCACATCGCTGTGCACATCTGTCTTTTAACTAAGCAACATATGAATCCTCTTAGCTGAGCCAAGTATTTTGGGAAGTGCTGAAGAGGCATTACAGGCTATGTTTGCCTGAACTAGTGAGATTCTTAGCTGAATAATCATTGCCCCGGATTTGTATGTTATCGCCTCGGATTTTACACAGAACATACCAAGGCCTTTATCAGTGGTGCAACATAACACATCAAAGGAAAGACTTTTGCAATCTATAATTACAACTAGGTTCTAAATAAAGCATGTTTTCCAGTAATGCAGGTGGACTGGATGATCAGTTTTTGCTAAGTTACTATATTTTTATCACTAATGATCAAGTCCTTCTTGTACCATATATATATATATATATATATATATATATATATATATATATATATATATCTATATATATATATATATATATTTATATATATCTATATATATATATATATATATATATATATATATATATATATATATAAATATATATATATATATATATATATATATATATATATATATATATATATGGGAGCCCTTCATTTGTTCAAACTTTCAAATGTTCAAAACTCATATGGCCGTCACCACATGATCGAATGTTTGAAAGGCCGACAAATGATAGCGGAGATCCTGCTACAGTGCGAGACTGGAAGATTACCCTTTCCTGCACTGTAGTACAATGTCAGAGTGAGACTATTTAAGTAGCAGGGGGTGTGGGGGGTACAGGAGGGGCTTTCTCCCCTGCATAACACAGTTTTACTGTGTTTATAGATAGGTAAATGGTGCTATTTCAGGATGTTGGCCTTTCGGAATGTCGATTATATGGTGTCGGTCATATGAAAGTCGGCATTCTGAACGGTCGACAATCTGAAATAGACCCATATATATATATATATATATATATATATATATATATATATATATATATATGGGTCCACTTCTTAATTTTGAAAGTCCACAGTCTCAACTTTCTAAATATTGAACCCAGAATGCCGAGATTGTAGAATCTCGAAATTAAAGAAAAAAAAATACAAGACATCAAAAAACATGTTTTTGCAGGGGGGCAAGTCCCCTGCACCCCCTGCAATTTAAATATACTAACTCCAAGATCCCGCTACAGTGAAGAGAATGGTAATGTTCCCATTCCTTACTATATATTGATCTCCATTACCATTCTCTTCACTGTAGTGCAATCTCGGAATTAGTATATTTAACTTGCAGGGGATGTGTGAGGTGCAGGGGGACTTGATCCCTGCAAAAACATATTTTTTTGATGTCTTGTTTATTTTTATTTTTTTTTTCTTCTTAATTTTGAGATTCCACAACCTCGACATTCTGGCTTCAATATTTTGAAAGTCGAGATTGTGGACTTTCGAAATTAAGAAGTGGACATATATAATAAAAACACACACATACAGATATAGGTTATGTCCAAGATAAAAATAGTGGCTAGTTTGTAATCCCTAGGAAACTTACTGAGCCTTCTGGCTTCTTTTATCAAACTGTTCAACTGAAGGGACAATTTTAAAGAGAATTGGACTGAAACATTAGGCCTGAGGTTCCCAATGATAACTTGAGCATTGAAGAACTGAACCATGACATTGCCACCTGGGTTATAATAGAAAGTCAGCTATCAATCCAGCAGAAAATGAATGCACTGACTCCAACTATAAAGAAGTTGTTGATCTTTCCTTAATTGTGGATATCACCAAAGTCTTTCACATGATCAAGGCAGGTAGTAACAACACTCATCAACTCATCCAGGGCAGTGGTAACCTCTTCATGAAAAGGTAAACAAATTAATAAGGTATGACCTTCGTTTAACCAAATGCATGTCAGTTTATATTTAAATCATGAGATAGTCTGTGTTCATTTAAACACATTTCATAACAATCCTCTCAAAAATCTTACAAGTCATATGGTAAGACTGACAGGTTTGTAGAATCTTGTAGAAGAAACACAGCAGCTGTCACAGCTAGAAGAATGGTATATAAGCAGTGCCCAATTACAGTAAGAAAACTGAGAGAAGGTTCTTAAGCTGAATCCCAAAAGAGACCAAAGAAAGCCATTCATTATTGCAATGATACAAATTTATTATCTGGGTACAAATGCCAAAAATAATTAAGTAAATCATTTTTTTAATCTGCAGAACTCTAGGCTGTTAAGCAAAGGCAATGGTGATAACAGAGTTGATGGAGATGAAGTGCCTGAGATACTTTTCTGGATGCGCACTGTGAGACAGCTAATTAACGGACAACATCAGATCAGCATCCAAGGTAACCCAAATTGCACAGATTGTTAAGTAACGCAGCTTAAAGTGATTTGATCACATGCACAATAAAGAAGATGATTTGCTAAAGCAAATTTGGGAGAGGCAGGAAGAAGGCAAGAGGGAAAGAGGAGACAAGTACACTCAACAAAAACATGGATGCGTTGCATGCCCAAAGACCTAATACAGTCTTGCATGACTAGCTCAGAAAGTAGAAGAATGGATATGAATCAAGAGATAAGGAGCCATTTGATGTAATGTCCTGTCCTCATCTAAATACTTGAAATTGGGGGTTATGATGATGATTTGCTTTTGATAAATAACACCAAGACATGATATTGCCTCATTATAGGAGATCTGAATATAGACCCCAGTGGAACACCATTTATCACATTTTCTCTAAGTGAAGAGGATTATTGACCCTGCCCATTTTGTTCTTGTGCCAGTTTGCAATCCATCTAATCCCATAGAGCTCTTTGTTTAAGGCTATGACCTTGTTTTCAGTTCCATTTCGTAGTATGGTATCACATGCTTTTGCTAGATCCAGGTAGGCAATATCAAAAGTGTGACCAATGTCCATGGCCTATTTCTCCTTTTCAAAGAAGTTCACAAGATTGAGGATGCATGACCTGCCCTTATCAAATCGGAATTTGTGCATGTCATACTGGATAACATTCTTAATGTCCTGGTTTATTAATGTAGTGATAATACACTCCATGGTTTTGCAGACAAAATTAATAAGGGTCTATAGTTGCTTTTATCAGAGGTGAAGCCATACTTATGAATGGATGTCACCACAGCAGTGTACTGTTATTAAGGAACATGACCTCTGGTGAGGTTTAGACTGAAGGCCTTAATGAAACAGCTCATCAAGGCACCTGTTCAATACTATCACTAAACCAACCCAGAATGGTGTCAGGGTCCACCAAATAAGTTTTCGTTTTGTAGAGCACTTTAAGAATATTACTCTTGTAGACATTTGAAGAGGTGACTCCAATATATGTTGGGAGAGGATGATAGATTTGTGGGGAAATTTACAGCACATTTGTTAGCCAATATGTCTGCAATGTCATTAATATTGGAATATAAAACAACCTTATAAATAAGTTCTGAGCAATGATGTGAGATAGTCCCAAGTTTTCTAATGTAGCTGAAGAAGGAGTTATAATTATTTTTAGCCAATGGGACAAGCCTATATACATGAAAAGCTTTGTTAGTCTTCATAGCTGCCTTCAGTTTCTTGCAGAGATATTTTATTTTCAAATTGTGATGAGAGGTTCTGACCTTACAAGGTATTCTAATCAATTAATTCCTTCTGTCATAAAGTATTTTTATATCTACAGACCATGAGGAGTAGAAGACGGGTGGGTTACTGAATTTGCTATTGTATTTGGTCACTGTGGGGACAACCCTATCAAAACATTTATCTAAATGAGCATAATGATCCTTGGCATAGGTAGCTGTATCTCTTAGATCCATTTCGGGGTTAGCATAGAAGGATATTGCAGTTTCTTTGTAGAATTGTAAAAGGATAATTTTTCCAAAATCACTAAAGGGGGTGGTATTGGTAACCATGGGAGTGGATTTTTTGAGCATAAGTATAACCAGTTTGTGATCAGACTTAACAACTGTGGGACAGACCATGGACAGGGATAAGGCTGAGTTTGTGAAAACAAGGTCCAGGATATTTCCATCTCTGTTGGGTATATGGACTGTTTCACCCAGGAAATTCTCAGTCTCACAGTCTAAGAAAAGTATGCCTACCTGACATTAGAAGTATAAGTACTGAAGTCTGTGGATGGTACTGGAACTCACTGGAGATTAGGATCCATTGCTAATAGGAATGCTTTTAGGAGAACTAGGAACATGTCATGGTCATGGGCGATAAGGAAGAGGACTTTTGACAAGCTATAAGCTGAAGATCTGCCTTACCTAGTGTAAGCTGGAGTTCACATGGATTATTTTCTTATCTGTTTGGATGGGATGAATTCCTGATGAAAACAGATACATCACCACACCCATTTGCAGTGGGCATGATAGGCACATAACCCAGACAAAGAGAATGCTGTAATTGTATTTGAACCATGTGAGTCACTATAAAAACATAAATGCATTCCAGATGCAAAAATGCATCCAGATCTGGTAGTTTGTTACTAAGACTGCTGGGACTGAGAAAGGCTAACCTGATGTCCAGTTTATAATTTGATTTGTTGGTTAGGTTGGGATGTTCATTATTTGAACTTTGCCTAAAAAAGGTAAAGGAGGGATAAAAAGGTCTCTAACGAGTATGCAGAAAACAGTGAATAAGAGGTGCAGACCATCCCTGACAAAGTGAATATGATTATTGGATTCAGCGAGCCTAACAATGGAGTCACTGATTACTAGGCTGTTTCCAGAAGTTGGTTTGTTCATAATAGGCTCAGGAATGTATTATTGTTTATGACACGCTGATGATGGGATGTATTTAGTGGATGGGGCTGTGTCTAGTTCATTCATCTGACTCTTGCAAGTTCTAGGAGGTTTAGGTACTGATTTCTTAATGGCATCAGCATATTACTGAACCAGCAAAGAACCAAACCACGTAAAAAACATTAATTCTATGAGAAGAACGAAGTTCAAGCACAAAAATGGAATTTATTAAAACCACAAGCTGAGAATAAGCCGACAAAAAAAAAATCAAACAAAATTGACCTAGGTTTCGTCCTATCGACGGGACATCTTCAGAATAACATTGTATACACACAACCACCCTGTATATATCCACCCTCTCATATCAATCAGTAAACAATTAATCAATAATACAATTACATAGATTTAGTATACTTACAGTTAAAACCACTTGATTGCAGAAGTACAAAATTGTAAAAATACACAAATAACCCATACATTAAACTATACACCATCAATATTATACTAAATAAATAATTAATTTAATAAAACTAAATAATGATGTCTGTTAAGATTGTGTATGTTTTGTACTTTTAATGTTTACCTAAAATATGTTTAAGCTTAAGTAAAGCCATGATAGTTATGTAATCGTTAATACCAGGATAATTTTGTGCATCCAATCTTAATTGCCATTTTAGTTCACATATATCTAAATGTACATCCAAAATCCAGCCTTGTGTGTCACCCTTAATTTGTTGCAACACACAAAATTTAAAACAATGATCAGTATTATTAACAATATGCCTTGCTAAAGCATTAGTAAGCTTAAGACGCTTAATATCTAAAATGTGTTCCCTAATTCTCTCTCTAAAATACCTACATGTTTTTCCCACATAAAATACTGGACGCACCTGGCACATTGCCAGATATACCACATTTTGGACATACCAATCAAAATGACCCAAAATGGATATATGGTGATTGTTAACCATAAAATTGCTCCCCGTGGGTAACATATATTGGCAAGCAGAACATCTTCCACATTTAAAATTGCCCTGCCTCCTACTATTTAATGGATCCTTGGAAAGAAAACATCTTTCAAAAATATCTTTCAAGGATGAATCCTTCTTATATATGAATTTAGGCACACCCCAAATTCTTGTTCTCACGTTTTTGTCCAGTTGTAAAATGCCCAAGTTTTTGTTGACCATCCATGTAATCCAATCAGTATCCTCATTAAAGGTGGTGATGAACAGTAATGGAAAAGTACCCGTATTGTTTATTATGATGGACGCTGTCTCATAGTTAACTATATTATCAAAATTAAGGATGGGTTTATAAATACCCTTTTCTCTTTTATTTTTAATTTAATTAAACAGCTCCATACATAATTCCTTAGGGTAACCTCTATTTAGAAATAACCCAATCATATAGTTAATTCATCCACAAAATCCCCATGGTCACTAACCATCCTAGCAGCCCTTACCATTTTGCCCCTTGACAATGGCTCTTTTTTGGTGTCTGGGGTGCCAACTATTGTACTGAAGATAAGAGTTGGAAAATGTGGATTTCCTATAAATATTGAATCTCATACTACCATGTGTTCTATCCATGGTTATTCTCACATCCAAGTATGTGATAGTGTCAGCATTATATTCGTGTGTAAACTTTAAAAACCATACTGTGTCGTTGATGTATTTGATAAAGGCATCAAGTGCCTCCACTTCACCCTCCCAAGCAATAAATATATCGTCCAAGTATTGGGTGAATGATTTTATATACTTGTAATCACTAGGAAATACATATCTTTGCTCCCAATAGGACATAATGTAGTTAGCATATATGGGGGCACATGCAGCCCCCATCGCCACTCCAGTACATTGCTTGAAAAAAATGTCTTTCAAAAAATAAATAGTTGTTTTGTAATACTGCCTCCATCAGCTTAAGATATACATTAATTTGATCTTGATCAACTATACCGGTCTCCATTAACTGATGTTCTAACCAGGACAATCCAACGTCATGAGGAATGACCGTAAATAAATTACAGATGTCGATGGTAAGAAGAATGGTATTGTTGTTAACATTTAAGGTTTTTAGCCTCTCCAAAAAGTTCCATGAATCTTTGGTAATATAAGGGAAGGTATTCAAACCTGGTTTCATGTGGTGGTCTAAATACTGACTAATGAAGCAAGTTTTACTCCTTTTGCCATCAACAATAGGTCTGAATTTGACATTGTCCAACCCTTTATGAATTTTAGGTATACCAAAGATACCACTGACCATTGGGTAGGGATTACTCATAAAATCAAACTCCACTTCCATTACCTGACCCTGGAACAACATGTTCTCCAACATAAGATCCAATTTACGGTGGGCAATATTAATTTCATTAATGCTACTTTCTAAGTAGTTGTCTTCCATAAGCATGGCCATCATAATGCTAACATAATCATTGTTGTCAACTATCACCACCCCATTACCTTTATCAGGCTTCATTATGTGTATATTGTCACATTTTCTTAATTCATTCAACAATAAACATTCATCATGTGTCATGTTCGTATAAGTGTGTTTAATGTACTTTTTAAAGTGTTCCCTAATATCCAATTCACATGCTTTTTCAAAAATAGCTATCATGGGATTCATTGGTGGATTAAATTTACTGGGTTTGGACAATTTGTTCTGCTCATTAGGTACATCTGCAGCAGTGAAGTGCACTCTTAAATTCATTTTACGAACAAATAATTTTAAATCTATAAGGGTATCAACCAAATTACCTTTTCTGCATGGTACAAAGGTAAAACCCTTAGAAAAACGATTAACATGCCCAGAATTGAATTTGTGATTAGAGTAATTGTATAATTTAAAATCATGTTCATTATTCTCCATGATGACTGGTTTACTCAAATATCAATCTGTGGGTCCTCAGAAATATTTTCACATAAAGTGAATCCCCCTAACTCAAAATCAGTAGAATCAAAATTATCTAAATCACTATTGAACAACACTGATCTAGTTCCATCAACCTGCAACATACATTGCGGTCTTTGTGCATAAATTCACTGTGATTACTCATAGCCTCAAAACCAAGATGTGCACTTGAATCAAACATACTGAATTGAGTTTCTTCATCACTGTGGGTTTCACTAATATCAGTAGTTAAAACCGGTGCATTGTAATGAAATGCATCCGTTTCACGTGAAACACTGTCACCCAAACAATCCTTATTATCATGAGCAACACAACGCACCATGTCGTAGTCACCACATATCTAGTCATCAGTACTTATCGAAATATTATTATGCATTTCATCCATCGCAGTATGTGTGCTCAAATTCAATAGACTCATATGAGAATTATCCAACCCCATAAACACGTGGCTACAATGTTCATTATTACTCAAAGACACAATCAATTCTGTAGTAAATGTTAAATTGCTACTAGAATCCTGCCGACCCCCAAATCCTTCACCACAAGTGTCAAAATCAATGTCATTGTCATTATTCTCTGAGCCAAGTAAAATCGGCAAACTAAAGGATTCAGAAATGTGAAGATTCTCATCGCCAATACCATTGTTATTTTGATTCCCCACCTTGTTGTCACACAAACCGGGAGCAAAACTACTTACTTGAGTTGATGAAAAAATCAATGTTTTTTACCTCTGCTGTTTCCAATTTCCGTTTGCCGGGTTATTGGTATGATACCATACATTTGGCCTTGCCTCCAAATGTCCGTGCTCTCTCTCCTCGTACACCGATTCCTTGTTTAGGATTTTTTCCAAGTGTCTGGGTCCTTCTTCTAAAAGGCTCTCAGCTCTGTTGAATGAATTTTTATCCATTTTCTGTGTCATCGATATCAGCACATCGTCACTTCCTGTTTCTTGATTGGTTAACTTGTCACGGTTACCATACCTACGCTGGTTTCCAATGGATTGTGGATATACCATTCCTGCTTCGTATGCTCTAGTGTCCCTTTTGATTTTTAAAAGCTTCTTATTATACAAAACTTGGCAGCTACGATCAACCTCATCCAAAATGTTAGTGTAATTGGTGTAATTTGTTTGTGTCTTTCGGCTTTTCCCGGTTAGGGGTCGTCACAGCAGAACTCCGATCCGCTAATGATTGGCAGTTGACTTTTATGTACCAGCTTGCCAGGCCTGATGCACAACCTTCAATGAAGGTACGCCCATTCATGCATGTCTCCACGCAGAAGATGCTCTAGCTGAGAATCGAACCAGACAGCGTCTTACTGTGAGGTGACAATGCTACTTCAGCACCACCACCGCGGGTGCAATTGGTAATACTGTTTAAATAATAAGTCTTTCACAATACCATCATTAATACACTCAAGATCCACTAAACATGTCTCAATCTTTTTCTGGTTAAATTTCACCATAATCTCCATGATAGCCAACCCAGTTTTGTTAAATAGTTTGTGTAATTCAGTTAACATCTCAGAATTGTCATCTATCCTGTCATCTATCCCATTCGGGTATCTCCACATATGCAAGCCTTCAGTACCAGTCCTAGCTCTATATTCCTTGATAGGTAGCTATTCTCTAATTGGGTTCTCATCAACACTTACTACAGAATCGATTGTGTCTTTGAGTAAATAATGAACATTGTAGCCATGTGTTTATGGGGTTGGATGATTCTCATGCGAGTCTATTGAATTTGAGCACACATACTGTGATGGATGAAATGCATAATAATATTTCGATAAGTACTGATGACTAGATATGTGGTGACTACGACATAGTGCGTTGTGTTGCTCGTGATAATAAGGATTGTTTGGGTGACAGTGTTTCACGTGAAATGGGTGCATTTCATTACAACGCACCGGTTTTAACTACTGATATTACTGAAACCCACGGTGATGAAGAAACTCAATTCAGTATGTTTGATTCAAGTGCACATATTGGTTTTGAGGCTATGAGTAATCACAGCGCATTTATGTTGTTGTAGGGTCAGTTAACGGAAGTGGAGTTTGATTTTATGAGTAATCCCTACCCAATGGTCACTGGTATCTTTGGTATACCTAAAATTCATAAAGGGTTGGACAATGTCAAATTCAGACCTATTGTAGATGGCAAAAGGAGTAAAACTTGCTTCATTAGTCAGTATTTAGACCACCACATGAAATCAGGTTTGAATACCTTCCCTTATATTACCAAGGATTCATGGAACTTTTTGGAGAGGCTAAAAACCTTAAATGTTAACAACAATACCATTCTTCTTACCATCGACATCTGTAATTTATTTACGGTCATTTCACATGACGTTGAATTGTCCTGGTTAGAACATCAGTTAATCAAGATCAAATTAATGTATATGTTAAACTGATGGAGGCAGTATTACAAAACAAAAATTTATTTTTTGAAGGACATTTTTTCAAGCAACGTACTGGAGTGGCGATGGGGGCTGCATGTGCCCCCATATACGCTAACTACATTATGTCCTATTGGGAGCAAAGATATATATTTGCTAGTGATTACAACAAGTATATAAAATAATACACCCGATATTTGGGCGATATATTTATTGCTTGGGAGGGTGAAGTGGAGGCACTTGATGCCTTTATCAAATACAACACGGTATGGTTTTTAAAGTTTACACACGAATATAATGCTGACACTATCACATACTTGGATGTGAGAATAACCATGGATAGAACACATGGTAGTATGAGATCCAATATTTATAGGAAATCCACATTTTCCAACTCTTATCTTCAGTACAATAGTTGGCACCCCAGACACCAAAAAAGAGCCATTGTCAAGGGGCAAAATGGTAAAAGCTGCTAGGATGGTTAGTGACCATGGGGATTTTGTGGATGAATTAAACTATATGATTGGGTTATTTCTAAGTAGAGGTTACCCTAACTAATTATGTATGGAGCTGTTTAATGAAATTAAAAATAAAAGAGAAAAAGGTATTTATAAACCCATCCTTAATTTTGATAATATAGTTAACTATGAGACAGCGTCTATCATAAGAAACAATATGGGTACTTTTCCATTACTGTTCATCACCACCTTTAATGAGGATACTGATTGGATTACATGGATGGTCAACAAAAACTGGGGCATTTTACAACTAGACAAAAACGTGGGAGCAAGAATTGAGGGTGTGCCCAAATTCATATATAAGAAGGATTCCTCCTTGAAAGATGTTTTCTTTCCAAAGATCCATTAAATAGTAGGAGGCTGGGCAATTTTAAATGTGGAAGATGTTCTACTTGCCAGTATATATTACCCACGGGGAGCAATTTTATGGTTAACAATCACCATATATCCATTTTGGGTCATTTTGATTGTTACGTCCAAAATATGGTATATCAGGCAAAGTGCCAGGTGTGCCCAGTATTTTATGTGGGAAAAACATGTAGGTATTTTAGAGAGATAATTAGGGAACACATTTTAGATATTAAGCGTCTTAAGCTTACTAATGCTTTAGCAAGGCATATTGTTAATAATACTGATCATTGTTTTAAATTTTGTGCGTTGCAACAAATTAAGGGCGACACACAAGGTTGGATTTTGGATGTACATTTAGATATATGTGAACTAAAATGGCAATTAAGATTGGATGCACAAAATTATCCTGGTATTAACAATTACATAACTATCATGCCTTTACTTAAGCTTAAACATATTTTAGGTAAATGTTAAAAATACAAAACATACACAATCTTAACAGACATCATTATTTAGTTTTATTAAATTAATTATTTACTTAGTATAATATTGATGGTGTATAGTTTAATGTATGGGTTATTTGTGTATTTTTACAATTTTGTACTTCTACAATCAAGTGGTTTTAACTGTAGGTATACTAAATCTATGTAATTGTGTTATTGATTGTTTATTGATTGATATGAGAGGGGTGGATATATATAGGGTGGTTGTGTGTATACAATGTTATTCTGAAGAAGTCCCATCGATAGGACGAAACCTAGGTCAATTTCGTTTGATTTTTTTGTCGGTTTATTCTCAGCTTGTGGTTTTAATAAATTCCATTTTGGTGCTTGAACTTCATTCCTCTCATCAAATTATCAGCATTACTGTTTGGCTTTAATACTATGCAGATGGTGCATCTGTATGACTGGCAGTGAAACCGTATGATGCTCACTTCATACACATGATTTTGACATTGCTGCCTCCAAATCAGCTATGTGTGTATTCCTCTCATAGACAGAGGAATTTGCTTGAGTAATAGTTACTTTTCATTGAGCTTGATGCAATTAGTACACTGTTTTCAGATACCGAGTACTTGAAGGCTGCTGAAGGAATAGAAGGCAGACCGCTGTCTCTCCATACTTGCTAGTGCTATTATTTATAGAACCTTGGGTGAAGAAGATGTAGGGGAGGAAGCAGGGAGGAAGATTATACAGTCAAACTGAATCAATAGGTAGCAGTAACATTCAAACCTGTGCAGAAGGCAGCAAGTCTGTGCAGTTCCATGCAGTTTTACCCAGGGCTGTGCAACCCATTAAATCTCAAGGCTTTGTGGTGACAGTGACCCAACAGAATAAAGAAGAAGGATATTTTTTATACTGATTACTAAGGGAAGAACTTTATGTGCCTTCAGCACACTTGAGCTCACCTAATTTCAGTATAAAGCAGAAAAGAAAAGGCAAAGACCAATGAAAAAATGGCTATAATTTGAGCACTTGGCACTAGGCTACCCAGAAATTGCAGCAATTAATATACACTCACTAGACTCAACACCGCTTCAAGATGGCTCCTATACCAGGCCTGAACAAAGCCAAATGCAAGCAATGCAAGCAGTAAAATTAAGTTGAGAAAAGCAGTCAAAACAATAGAAATTCACCTGGATTAAATATATATGGCGTCAAGCACCATACAAATAATGTAGAAAAATGTGGAATGCCTTTTCTGACTTAATTATGAAGTATCAAATCTTCAAAGCAGTTTTATAATGTTTCTAGTAGGAGCAAGCCAGCACAACATTCTGAGGCCTTTGTAAATGACAGAAGGAAGACTGATTTGATCTCAGTATTAGCTAGACAGTAAAAAGTGAAGACCAAGAATAATTAGCTTTAATAAGAATACATAGTGCTAGGCAACCAGAAATAACAGCAGTTGGTATAATCTCACTGCATAACCACCACTGCTTCAATACAGTCCCTAACAGGCCTGAACAAAGGCAGGTGTAACTAAAGCAAGTATTGAAATTAAGTGGAAAAGTAGTCAAATAATCAGAAATTCTCCTGGGTTCTATAAATGAATAGAAGTGCTGTACAAATAATGCAGAATAAATACAATAATAACTTCCCTGACTTGATTCTGGAGTAATAAATATTGAAAGCAGCCTATGCCATGTTTCCAGCAGGAGTAACCAGTGCAGCTTCCTGAATCCTTTGTTAAAGGATGGCAGGAATGTTCGACTGACTCTGTGTAAAGCAGAAAGAAAAACTAAAGACCAATGGAAAAACAATTGTAATTTGATCACTTAGTGTTAAACTACCCAGAAACAGCAGCAGTCAATGTACTTTCACAGTGCAGCTGCCGCTCTTCAAGGTGCCTTAACCAACCAGTTGCAAACAATGAAATTAAGTGGAAAAAAGCAGTGAAAACAGCAGAAATTTGGCAGGATTAGCTAAAGAAATGTAAGTGTAGTATGCTGAAAAAATGTAAAGTAACTTATTTAGAATTAACTTTGGAGTATCAAGCATTCAAAGCAGATTATGTAATGTTTCTAGCAGGATCAAACCAGTGCAGCTTCCAGAAGTAGTACTGTTGACTACTAGTGTTTCTAAGTCAACATGGTACTCATAGGGTTGGGTTTGATATAATGGTGGGGTAGGTTTGGCATAATGGTTAAGATCTTTACTTTATAGGTACAAGGTGCAGCATCTGATTCTGACTTGGACTTATCAGGTAGGCATAAAATGGCCCATTAGGACAGTTAGCCTAGCATTCACCTTTAAACCTATGAACCTACATTGTGCTTCTGTTGTCACAGAAAGGTGAAATATTGTGAATGGTGAGAATTATAGAGAGAGGAATGATGTTAATGCGTGCATCTCAGTTCTAATACACTTTCACAGCAGAATGAAATCATGAATGTCCATCACTATATATCTGTTGATTTGCTTCCTGTCTAATATTACAGCAATAACCCATGCCTGGGTGTGGGTAATGCTGGATTTACCCACGGTTGGAGTGGTTTGGTCCCGAGGGCGAAGCCATTGCCCAGAATGATGCCGCAGAACAACCAGAAAAAGATTGACTTCAACAATTGGCTAAGTTTCTGGTGTCATTCTAAGGGGGTCTACTATCTGTCTGCTTGGGATGACATGATTAACAGACTTTGATGCTTTGCTAGAGATGGCCTGCATCTGTCACCCCTAGGTTTCCGGATACTGGCTAAGGCTCTTGCCACCCCTATAGTGCCTTTTTTAGGCTGTGTTCCAAAGACCAAATTACCATCCTAGCAGCTATAAATAAATGCAATCTGAAGGTCATGCTGCTCAATACTCGAAGTCTAAATCTTAAGATGTACTCACTTGAAGCTCTCCTCAAAATGGAGAACATCGACATTTGTGCTGTAATGGAGACCTGGTTTAAAGCAGCAGAGCACCCCTGCACTACCAAGCTATAACTCATTCCACACCTTTCGGCTCCAGAAAATGGACCAAAGCTCCAAAGCGGTGGCATCTCCATATTCATAAAGGATATGCACACCTCCAGACTAGTAGCCCAGCATAACACATCAGAGATACTTCAGGTACAACTAACAGTGGGTAAGACGGCAATTCAGGTCATAGCCTGTTATAGGTCCCAAACCATGTCCCAAGACTCTCATTCCACATTCCTAAGCATCCTGGAAACTATTAGGGTCCAACCGAACACTCTCATACTGGGTGACTTCAACTACCTCTCCATCAACTGGGAAAACTACTCATGCACCAATACATTTGCCCAACGCTTCCTGGAATTCATTAATTTCAGTGCACTGGACCAGCTCATTCTTACCCCCAGTAGAGAAAACAACATCTTTGACCTAGTTATTAGTAACATGGGCAACCGTTTCTCAACACCAGTAGTCAATTCCTCCCTGGTTAGATCTAACCACAAACTAATTACCATGGAATCTACATCTCACCCACACCACCAGCAAAGGTAACCACAATAAAAAAATTCTCCAAAGCTGACTTTGGGCTCCTAAAAACAGAGTTGGCTAACTTCACGGTAGCCATGCAAATGGAAAATAGGTGCATGACCACCAAACCATACACCAATGCACTGTACGAACACGTACATAAATGCATGGAACTAGCCATACCCAATAAAACCAAGACGCTCTCCTCCAAAAAAAGGAAGCCAATCTGGTGGTCCTCTGCCATTAAAAAAACTCTACAACAGAAGGAAGAAACTGTTTCTGAAAAAGGTGAAGTCCCAAGTCTGGAAATACTCCCTTATTAGCCTCAACAAAAAGTTGAGATCCCTCATCAAAACCTCTAAAGCTAGCTATGAAGGCAGAATTGTATCAAACACTAAAAACAACCACAAAGCCTTCTACAGTTATATCAAGAATCTCCCACGGCAATACCCAGATTTGCTCTGAGTTACTGCACAATGGTACTTCCTATACTGAGCAAACAGCTATTACCAACATACTGGCCAACAGATTCAGTGCCAACTTTACCCTTCTCTCCCCCTAAAGGACCAATCACAATACTGGAAGAATGCCAGGCACCCAGAATTACTGCAGCACAGGTTAGAGTTGCATTGTCCAAGGCCAACAGTGCAGCTTCCATGGGACCCGACAATATCCCTGGCTGTGTTCTATATGAACTGCAAAGTGAACTGGCACTACACCTGTTTGCCCTGTTCAATCTCAGCCTCACCTCAGGCTTTGTCCCTAGAGAATGGCACAATGCTACAGTCATCCCTCTCCATAAAGGGGGAGTGACTACAGACTCTGGAAATTATTGTTCTGATAGCCTGATGAGTCTGATATGTAAGGCTATGGAGATCATCATCATGGACCTAATTAACAAGGATATAGGGAATCTCCAAACTCTGGGTCCCACACAATTTGGTTTTGTGAAGGGTAGATCATCCCTGCTCAACTTGGTTGACTTCTTTGAGTCAGTCACCAGAGCTGTGGATGAGGGCAAGGCAGTTCATACAGCCTACCACAATCTGGCCAAGGCCTTTGATACCATTCTCCACTCAGGAATTATTGACAGACTCATCAAACTAGGCATCAACTCCTATATTACTAGGTGGGTTGCAAACTGGCTCACAGATAGAACCCACAGTGTGAAAGTAGCAGACTCCATGTCAGACTGCTGACCAGTCACGTGTGGAGTCCCACAAGGATCGGTCCTGGGTCCTCTCCTGTTTGGCATCTACTTCTCAGAAGTCCAGACCAACACAGAGGGATTCTGGCTGACCAAGTTCACCGACAATTTCAAACTGGGAGCCATTATTAACTCCCCAAGTGATGCAGACATCCAACAGAAAGGCCTCACTGAGGCGAACAACTGGTGTTGAAACCATGGCCTTAAGCTTAATGCCAAAAAATGTGTCATCATCCCCTTTGGGAAAAACTCAGTTTCCACTAATTACCATATTGATGGTAGCCCACTGAACACTGAAGGCGTTATATGAGATCTGGAGACACAGGTTGACAACAACCTCTCCTTTGACCACCACATTGGCACTATGGTCAGAAAGTCCTTCTATGTGGCACATCTCATTACCAAGGGTTTTGCACCCAGGAAGAAAGAGGTTATCATCTCTCTCTACTCTTCTTTCATTACACCAATCATTGAGTATAATGCCCTATTTGGCATGTACCTCAGTAAACACCTGCAACAGCTGGAAAGGCCACTAAATCACATCATGAAGAGGATCATAGGCCTTAAACACATGCCCTACATGAAACTCCAGCTTTTCTCTGTCTCATATCGTCTATTAAGAGGTGATCTATGCTTGACTTACAAAGCCATGTCTGACCCAGTCCTGTTAGAAATGTTACACCTAAAGAAATCCCAATCCCTCCACACCACACACTCCAGGGATCTCAACCTTATTACCACAATCAACAGAACATAATGAGGCTTATATACGAAGTCATGGAACATATCATAACTGACTTAACTATGATAGCAAAAATCTTATTATAATCAATCCCCAGCAGTTTGACATAGTTAAGGGTAGACTATGTCTAATGAATCTTGTGAACCTCTTTGAGAGGGTTACACAGGCTATAGAATGTGGGCAAGAAGTTCACGCAATGTACCTTGATCTTGCCAAGTCATCCAATGCCAGACCACATGCAAATATAATAAACAAGTTCAAGGACATCAAAACTGACCATTGTGTGGTTACATGACTAGCCAGCTGGTTCAGAGACTGGACTCTGAGATTATAAATGTTTGCAGTGGAATTCCTCAGGAATCTCTGCTGTTTCATATTTACTTCTCTAATCTCCATTTATAAAATGACATTCTCTGGTTAACAATGTTCAAGGATGATTGTAAGCTGGGAGTCATTAGCAGGACCCTTTCTGGCATACATGCAGTCTAACAGGAGCTTGCAATTGTCAATAGCTTGTGTAATAAAGATGATCTCAAGCTCAAAGAAAGTGCAGCACTGTCACATTTGATAAGCACTCAGTCGCAGTTGCACATAGCATAAATAACACATCACTTCAAAATAAAGATGTCATAGGAGACCCGGTCATTTGTATGGATAGCTCTGTAACATTTCACCATCACATTGCAACAGTCACTAGGACATCCTTCTTCCTTGCACAGCTCATAGCAAAAGGTTTTTCTTTCCAGATCCAAAGAAATCCTCACCTTCTTGTACTCCGCACTGATGAGTCTGATCAATGAGTGCATCTCCAGCATTTGGATGTACCTTACTAAGAATATCAAGCAATTGAAGGACCCCAGAGGACTGTAACTAAAAACGTCATGGGTTTAAAAGGGCTGTCCTAGCAAAATGAAGTGTAGGCTTTGTCCTTCTACTTGGTTTCATATAAACACCTTAGAAGTGATCTGTTTTGTGCATAAGGGATTAAAAGGGATCAAGTAGTCCAAGAAATCTCACATCTCACCAAATCAAGCAGGATAGTTAACACAAGGTCACAGGTTTAAATCTAATTTAACAAATACATAAGACAAGCAGTAGGGATAGATTTGTCATGTGACATGCACCTCTTCTCCCTTTCAAAGTCAAGCAGTGCAACACATTGTCTGCCTTTGTAAAGGACCTGTACAACTGGAGTGGTATTCATAAGGTCACCCCTAGGATGACTGACCTAACCTTTCTTGAGAAAAGAAGCAAAGCCTAAGAGAGGGTATTGATATGTTGGAAATAGCCTTGTGGCACAGTTATTTTGTAACTGTTATAATCCTATGATCCTATTAAAAAAATAATATGAGCATCATCGATATTTGTCAATGTGAAAAAGTTAAAACTCAATGTAGCATCAAATAAATGCTGCAAAAGAATCCAGGAAAACATAAGTATTATTACAATAAGCATTGCATAGGTAGGTAGTGAGTTAATAGAACAGAAATAATGCTGTCTGGCATTAACCCAAATAGTACTGCCTCTTAAAAATAAGGGCATACTGTTATCATGCAACTCATTGTGCTTGGTCTTTCCTTCACCTTTTGGCAGTCATAATGAAGAATGCATTGAGGCTTGTAATGCATCTACATTGTCTATATCATTTATGAGCATCCTTAGAAATGTTATCATTATTGTAAATGTGATCCCACCTGTTCAGATGGCTCACAGAGAGAACACCCCTACCACCTGAATTTCTACTGACTGTGATATACTTCATAGCTCCTATTTTAACTGAACACTACTAACTTATCCTTTCATATGATACATTTGATAGGTAACAGAGGCAGGTTTGGTATTAACATTTTCACTGTCTTTCATTAGGTGCTTTCAAATAATGGAGGATAATACCAGATTTACCTCATTCCTCATGGAGGAAAGTTTATATTCTTGAATGGATATTTACTATCTGTTATACATTCTTAAGCTAGCCTGATCAACATTCATGCACGGCCATAAGAAATTTCTCTCCTATCCCTTCTTTCAGTTTTGTCTTTTCCCTCTCAATATTCCTATCAATGATCGTGAAAATTTCATCATTATTGCATAACGGCTTCTACCTCATTTCTTGCAAGGCCCCTTACCAAAATCATCTGCCTTTTAACTGGTCACTAATTACATATCTGGAAAAAGAAAAATCCCTGGTATCCCTTGAAGTATGAAACCTATACTGGGTCAAAAACAAATCAAGTAGAAACTTTGCAGTGTGGAGGTTGTGAAGTTCACTACTTGAAATATTATGCACCTAGTTCACTAACAAAATTTGAACTTTAAAATACATGCTACAAAATAATAAAATAGTAGGTAGTTCATAGTTGAGATAAAAATGGAATATCCTTTATTGAAACATACAAATAGGTGATTCTAGTTGAGTATAGTGAGCCCACTGGATACATGTACCAATAAGTGAGAAGTCAACTGTGTTTTCTGTCAGCACATGCAGGAAGGAGACATGTTTTTTTGCCCTTATTTAAAGAAACTGATTAAAACCAATGTAGGTGGCTTACAGAGCAAGCTGCAATGACTGTAAAGCATTTTATGTGAGGAAAACACTCAACAGACTTAGAAAGATTTCTGGCCATCTTTCTGAAATCAGAGCTATGTGCAAGAATAATGCACTGGCTCAGCACCTGCAGCTTCACAAAAGACACACTAGCTTTAAATTTCTATTTATTGATTATGTGGAAATTTTGGAACTGGAAGGGGACATCCCTAATCTTTAGAAAAATGTGAACTACTGTGGCAGCTGAAACTGAACTCTTTTAGAAAACCAGTACAGAATTATTATTGTTCCTTAAAAAGTGAACTAGAACTCAGAAAACTGCTTCACTGTTTAAAAGACCATTAAAAGTCTGATAAAGGACTGATTAATGCTGACATTACACATTAATATTATACGTGCTAATATTGTTATAAACATATCAAACATTGTAAATATTTTACAATGAAAATAACTGACATTGGTACTATTTTCTGATACTTCTACACTCATTTAAACTAAGTGCTTTCTTAATTAGATGCCACACTTGAACAGATCCTCAGGACCTTAATACTTCATTTCTAACATTTTTCACTATGTATTTCTACCATTTATTACTGTATTTCCACCTTAGCAATTATAGCTATGGTTTTCAGCCTACTTGGGTGTTCACTTGTAGATTTATACACATGATCATTAATATTATGATACATTTTTTTACACACAAAGCCGATTAAGTATTTATTTGGTATGGAAGAGATCTTTGTTATAACTGTTTCAGTTTATAAGTTGCTAATATTTATTTTTATAGATGTTTAGTGGGATATGTGTTTATTTATGTATTTATTCATTTATTTATTGCATTTGTTAACTAGGAAAGTCCACTGGGCCTAGAAAGAGTCCATTTTAAGTGGAGGCCCAGGGAGAAAAGCTCCACATTAATTACATACAAAGAAATATTAACACACTGAGCAAAGTATGTCAAGCAGTACTATCACATTCAGTAAAAATAATAGCAACAGCTGTGATAATGTTTACAATCAAGGTATAAATATAGAAGTAAAAGATGGCATACACTCAGATAACACATAAGTATAAATATATCTGCGGAATTCTTAGCAGAGGAGAGTTGACTTCAGGGAAGAAAGGAGGAGATAGAAGAGCTAAAGGAGGAACAGTCGTGCTAAGGTGACAGCTAAGGAGTAACTATGGTAGAGAGAAGGAGAGGAGATGTTAGTAGTTAAATGGTTAAAGCTGAGACTCCAGAGAGAGAAGTCAGGTGTTAGGGTTATATGTTGGGGTGCAGGAGCATAGCCATGAGAGTAGAGATGTAGCTTGAGGGTTTTTTTAAAGGAGGCAGGATTGCTGATAGTCCTGAGTGAAGGAGGGAGATTATTCCATAAGTTAGAGACAGTATAAGAATGCAACATTTGGCCGGCTGACAGCTTGGGTTTCTCAACAGACAGTAGCAGGTGTCGATTGGGATGGTACATGGGCTGTGTATGGAGGAGAGGGAAAGGCAAGTTTCTGGGCAGTAGATGATCTTGTGGGCTGTAGTTAATTGTAGATAAGTGAGATGGTGTGGGGATTCTAGCCAATTTAATTGATGCAGAGAGGAGCAGTGGTGGGTAGAAAATTTTGCATTTGTAACAAATTTAACAACTTTGTTGTAGCAAGAGTCTACTTTTGGTTTTAAAGAGGACTGTAGATTGGCGAGGATGTGAGTGCCGTATAGAAGAGTTGGAAGCCGGAAGGATTAGGCCAGGGCCTTTTTAGCAGAGAGACTAAGAAAATAGTTGTGCCTAAAAAGGGCACCTAGCCTTTGGTGTTTTTTGTTTTATGTTGCTGTAGATGTGAAGGTCAAAAGTTAATTTGTCATAAATAATGACACCTAGCAATTTGGTACTAGGGACAACTTCAGTAATAGTGCTGTTTTGGAATGAACAAAGAATAATGACTTAACAGGGCTAGATTTTGTGGGGGTAAATATTAAGAGTTTTGTTTTATTGGGGATAAGGGCAAGATGTTTCTGAGATATCCAGGTTTCAATAGAAATAAATGCTCCTTGGGTAAGACACTGTAGTGCAGTGGCAGATTTAGAAGAGCAGATGATAGTCAAATCTTCTGCATATTGAACAACAGTACTGTGGGTAGGAGTGTTATGAAAGTTATTGACAAATATAATGAATAGGAGGCAACTCAGAATTGAACCTTGGGGGACACCTGTATTTTTATCGATAAAAGGGGAAGAAGAGTGCTGCCATATAGTAGATTGCTGCCTATAGCTGAGATAGTTATTAAACCATTGTAGGGTAGGGGGAGATAGGCCGAGGTTAGAGAGTTTAGTAAGCAGAAGGGAGTGGAAAATAGTGTCAAATGCCTTTGATAAATCAAGAAAGAGTGCAGAGGCTAAGGAGTCAGCATCTCAAGCTCTATTTGGTGTGTCCAAGAAGGAAATCAGAGCAGTGATAGTGCTATGTCCGAGCATAAAGCCAAGTTGAGTGGGGGCAAGGATTTGGTGTTGTACCAGATGACTTAGGAGCTGAGTTTGAATGCACTTCTCTGGTATTTTGGAGATGGAGAAAGAATAGCAATAGGATGGAAGTCTGAGATGTCAGAGTTGTTGCCGCCTTTATGAAGTGGGAGGACAAATGTATTTTCCAGATATGATGTATTCATGACCATGTCCATGACTCATGATGCATGAGATCTTTTTGTTAGTTAATTAGTTAATCATTTTGGTAGTGAGCCGGTTTCTTAATTAATAAAGTTTGAATTAGTAGGTTAGCCTTAATAAGCTGTTAGTGAATATAATAATTTGTCTCTAGATTTTAAGTTTCAATTCTAAGGTAGCACGGTCTCAGTTTATACTATTAAGGGAGAAGGGAGACTTGGTTAAAGGAATGAGTTTAATGCTTTTATTGCTCTTAACAGAACCCCCTCTGTAATCACTCCCTTGTTCCAAATAACCTGATTATATATAAATTAATGAATGTCTTTAATGCTTTTCATTATACTCAATTAGGATCACTTGTTTGTGTGTTTCAATAAAAGGATATTCCATTTTTAACCCAGCTGTGGACTACCTATTTTATTATTTTGTAGTATGTATTTTAAAGTTTGAATTTTATTAGTGAACTAGATGCATAACATATTTCAACACACCCTCCACACTGCAAAGTTTCTGCTTGGTTTGTTTTAATTAGATAACTGGAAAACAAAATGAGCCATACAACCTGATATCAGTAACAACTGGCAATACATCCTTCTGCCTTGCAGATTAATCTATTATCACTATAATTTTCTATGTAGACACAGGATTACTTAGACATACATGTTCCCCTACACAGTGAGCAGCATGTCATCAGGTAAAGCTACATGCTAACAACTTTGCCTTCTGCATTTTTCAAATTTGTTTGCAAACGTATAAACAATGCACGTGGATAAACTATTTGGAGAGTTCTTGTAGATCCTGATAATGATTTCAGTTTGATGAGTGAAGCTGTAGTCTTTGGTGACATCCTAAATTATTTACATCGGAGGTCTCCACTAAATGTTTTATTCACTACATCAGCATGAAAAAATATATAACTTAAGGCCTACTTTATGGTGCTTGTGTTGCCTTTTTTTCCACAGTAGAGTCTCTCAGGTCTCATTTACTGAAAACTCTCTTCTCATGGTTAGTTAATGATCTCACCACAGATTCCCCTAAACTTATTGCCAAATTATATATGAATCATCTGATGCTGTATGGTGTATATTATTTGGGTCTAATATATTTGATCAAAAAGCAATAACTTGAACCCCATTTCCTAATTTTCAGCTGTATGAGCCTCATTCCTCAAATATTGAAGCCACCTAAGGATATGTACTTGCAGATTAGAGAGTCTCATGAAATTTGTTAAACAAAAATATACAATAAGCCTTAAAACCATCACAAAACATACACATACACATATTCTTCTGTATATATTCTCCATCATTAGTCATTACAACTCAAAGAAAATGCACTTATTAAAATATTTTAAAAAAATGCCTCACTCTTTCTCTGAGATGCTATAATGTTAAGCTCATGTTTTGAGCCCTCACAAATTCCAGCAAAATACACTGCTCAAAAAAGTATGACAAGTAATATCTGCAGTAATCATGCTTAACCAAAGATAAAAAATAAAAAAGATGTGTCAAGCGACTGATGGAAACAAGTTGAAACTCACCACCTCAGACACGTTTGCTAATCTTCTGTAGTAGAAAACTATTAGTTGAATCAACTAATTCCCTCTAAGTAGTTGCAGTAAATGTTATACCACAAAAATCATTTTTTACTATATCTTGAATAATCATGTTTGAGTATAAAGGGGGACTGAATACCTGAATGAAACCTACACTATAGAAATAGCTCCTGTCAATTAACTTAGATTCTGCATATTCAGATTTTTACTTATTTTTACAGCAACTGCAAATCATTTATAAAAGCCCTGATATACTAACAATGCCCATTTTGGTCACATCATTTCTGCCTGTCAGCCTGTTGAAATTGCCCATATTCAAACATCTTTGTAGATGGACAAATCCATTTCACAACCATTTTATTATCAGTTACAACCATAACTACTTTAGCTTAATAAATGCAAGAATACTTCCATGAGTCCAAAACATCTATCAACAGTATAGCAAATGTGGAGATTACTAACAGTAATATAGCAAGTTATAGTGCAGTACTCATGTGATGCAGTATAGAGTAGCAACGGAATGAGAAAGTTCCTTAAGGATGTAAATAGTAAAACATATCACTTACACTTACATATATGATACAAAATCAGATGATGTTTACATTTTTTTCAGGAGCATAAAGGTTTTTTTTTTCTCCCATATGAATGGGCTGTAATACTAAACATAACTATTTTAACTTTGAAGTGTGCATTTCTGGTGGAATTGTAAATACTGTTTTTTATCCAAAAAAGGAAAAAAGGAATTTACCCTATTTCTGGTGATACATGGCTTAGGAGTTAGGATAAATACACAAAAGGTGCAAAATGAAGTGTAAGGGCTAATCCTTTGCAGCCAATGACAAGCATAGTTCTCAGCCTGGAAACATCAAAATTCTGGACAAAGGCCCATGAAAAATAGGTATACATCGGTGTGCTGATTAACATACATTTACATGCATAATTATGTAACCCCACCCACTCTGACGGAATTGTGGGATACCAACTTTCAAACGCAAACTGAAGAACAGACAACCAAACTATTTCCCCAGACCCTGTAATAAATGGTAACCATTTTTTTTTAATGTGTAGCAATGATGTTCACTGGAAGGGTTCATCTTCGATGAACCTTAGGATTTTGTTTTTGGTGACTTGAGCTGTTTATGCTGTCTGCTTATGTTGTTAGTAGCACAACAGGTAGAACACATGCTTTTGATGCAGAAGGCTGTAGGTTCTATTCCACCAGCTTGGATTAGAACCCACAGTCTTCTGCGTCAAAAGTAAGGGTTCTACCTGTTGTGCTACTAACAACACAAACAGACCTGGCTACAGTCTTGCTACAGTTATTAGACTTTAACATGCGTCAGGTCTTCAGATGTGATTGCAAATGCATTATGAATATTCATTTATGAAACCATCAAGGTTTCTTATGTCAACGTCAGTACAGCATTCCTGCACCACTAGCACCTGATAACCTTGCTTGTACCCAGGATAGCTGCCCACTTCACCTCACACTTGTTATGGCTCTGGGGACAACTTCCTTCATGCTTGTTATCTCCTCAAGGGTAATATAAAGACTTTAAAACTTCCAATAGTTCAAGCAAGCCTGGGTGTCCAACAAATTTCTGAAAGAAAAGTTAATAGCTATGAAATACAAAAAGATTTTTTATCTACAACCACCAAAGTGAATTTAAACTTGAAAGGACTTGATGCTAGGATCCTTCCAGAATTCCTGATCCTTCTTCTGACACCTGTGCTGTAAAGCAGAGGGATTCTCTGCCACCAGTTCAACCCCTCCCAATTCAAACCCTTCACCTGATTTTTATTAGATCACATGCACTGTTTGTCCCTGATTAACTACCCACACCCAGAGTGCTTCTCCTACTTACCCTGAGAAACTACCCAAACTCAGAGTAGTTCTCCTACTTACCATGATTAACTACCCGCACTTCACTCAGAGTGCTTCTCCTACTTACCCTGAGTAACTACCCGCACTCAGAGTGCTTCTCCTACTTACCCTGAGTAACTAACCGAACTCAGAGTGCTTCTGTACTTACCCTGAGTAACTACCCACACTCAGAGGGCTTCTACTACTTACCCTGAGTAACAACCCACACTCAGAGTGCTTCTCCTACTTAGCCTGAGTAACTACGCACACTCAGAGTGCTTCTCATACTTACCATGATTAACTACCCGCACTTCACTCAGAGTGCTTCTCCTACTTACCCTGAGTAACTACCCACACTCAGACTGCTTCTCCTACTTACCCTGAGTAACTACCCACACTGAGAGTGCTTCTCCTACTTACCCTGAGTAACTACCCACACTCAGAATGCTCCTCCTACTTACCCTGAGTAACTACCAGCACTTCATTCAGAGTGCTTCTCCTACTTACACTGAGTAACTACCCACACTCAGAGTGCATCTCCTACTTATCCTGAGTAACTATCCACACTCAGAGTGCTTCTCCTACTTACCCTGCGTAACTACCCACACTCAGAGTGCTTCTCCTACTTACCCTGAGTAACTACCTGCACTTCATTCAGAGTGCTTCTCCTACTTACCCTGAGTAACTACCCACACTTTACTCAGAGTGCTTCTCCTACTTACCCTGAGTAACTACCAGCACTTCATTCATAGTGCTTCTCTTAATTACCCTGAGTAACTACCCACACAAAGAGTGATTCCCCTACTTATCCTGAGTAACTACCCACACTCAGAGTGCTTCTCCTACTGACCCTGAATAACTACCCGCACTTCAATCAGAGTGCTTCTCCTACTTACCCTGAGTAACTACCCACACTCACAGTGCTTCTCCTACTTACCCTGAGTAACTATCCTCACTTCACTCAGAGTGCTTCTCCTACTTACCCTGAGTAACTACCTACACTCAGAGTGCTTCTCCTACTTACCCTGAGTAACTACCCGCACTTCATTCAGAGTGCTTCTCCTACTTACCCTGAGTAACTACCCACACTCAGAGTGCTTCTCCTACTTACCCTGAGTAACTACCCACACTCAGAGTGCTTCTCCTACTTACCCTGATTAACTACCCGCACTCAGAATGCATCTCCTACTCACCCTGAGTAACTACCACACTCAGAGTGCTTCTCCTACTTACCCTGAGTAACTACCTAGACTCAGTGTGCTTCTCCTACTTACCCTGAGTAACTACCCACACTCAGAGTGCTTCTCCTACTTACCCTGATTAACTACCCGCACTCAGAATGCATCTCCTACTCACCCTGAGTAACTACCACACTCAGAGTGCTTCTCCTACTTACCCTGGGAAACTACCCAAACTCAGAGTAGTTCTCCTACTTACCATGATTAACTACCCGCACTTCACTCAGAGTGCTTCTCCTACTTACCCTGAGTAACTACCCGCACTCAGAGTGCTTCTCCTACTTACCCTGAGTAACTAACCGAACTCAGAGTGCTTCTGCTACTTACCCTGAGTAACTACCCACACTCAGAGGGCTTCTACTACTTACCCTGAGTAACTACCCACACTCAGAGTGCTTCTCCTACTTAGCCTGAGTAACTACCCACACTCTGAGTGCTTCTCCTACTTACCATGATTAACTACCCGCACTTCACTCAGAGTGCTTCTCCTACTTACCCTGAGTAACTACCCACACTCAGACTGCTTCTCCTACTTACCCTGAGTAACTACCCACACTGAGAGTGCTTCTCCTACTTACCCTGAGTAACTACCCACACTCAGAATGCTCCTCCTACTTACCCTGAGTAACTACCAGCACATCATTCAGAGTGCTTCTCCTACTTACGCTAAGTAACTACCCACACTCAGAGTGCATCTCCTACTTACCCTGAGTAACTATCCACACTCAGAGTGCTTCTCCTACTTACCCTGCATAACTACCCACACTCAGAGTGCTTCTCCTACTTACCCTGAGTAACTACCTGCACTTCATTCAGAGTGCTTCTCCTACTTACCCTGAGTAACTACCCGCACTTTACTCAGAGTGCTTCTCCTACTTACCCTGAGTAACTACCAGCACTTTATTCATAGTGCTTCTCTTAATTACCCTGAGTAACTACCCACACAAAGAGTGATTCCCCTACTTATCCTGAGTAACTACCCACACTCAGAGTGCTTCTCCTACTGACCCTGAATAACTACCCGCACTTCACTCAGAGTGCTTCTCCTACTTACCCTGAGTAACTACCCACACTCACAGTGCTTCTCCTACTTACCCTGAGTAACTATCCTCACTTCACTCAGAGTGCTTCTCCTACTTACCCTGAGTAACTACCTACACTCAGAGTTCTTCTCCTACTTACCCTGAGTAACTACCCGCACTTCATTCAGAGTGCTTCTCCTACTTACCCTGAGTAACTACCCACACTCAGAGTGCTTCTCCTACTTACCCTGAGTAACTACCCACACTCAGAGTGCTTCTCCTACTTACCCTGATTAACTACCCACACTCAGAATGCATCTCCTACTCACCCTGAGTAACTACCACACTCAGAGTGCTTCTCCTACTTACCCTGAGTAACTACCCACATTCAGAGTGCTTCTCCTACTTACCTTGAGTAACTACCCACACTCAGATTGCTTCTCCTATTTACCCTGATTAACTACCCGGTCTTCACTCAGAGTGCTTCTCCTACTTACCCTGAGTAACTACCCACACTGAGAGTGCTTCTCCTACTTACCCTGAGTAACTACCCACACTCAGAATGCTCCTCCTACTTAACCTGAGTAACTACCAGCACATCATTCAGAGTGCTTCTCCTACTTACGCTAAGTAACTACCCACACTCAGAGTGCATCTCCTACTTACCCTGAGTAACTATCCACACTCAGAGTGCTTCTCCTACTTACCCTGCATAACTACCCACACTCAGAGTGCTTCTCCTACTTACCCTGAGTAACTACCTGCACTTCATTCAGAGTGCTTCTCCTACTTACCCTGAGTAACTACCCGCACTTTACTCAGAGTGCTTCTCCTACTTACCCTGAGTAACTACCAGCACTTCATTCATAGTGCTTCTCTTAATTACCCTGAGTAACTACCCACACAAAGAGTGATTCCCCTACTTATCCTGAGTAACTACCCACACTCAGAGTGCTTCTCCTACTGACCCTCAATAACTACCCGCTCTTCGCTCAGAGTGCTTCTCCTACTTACCCTGAGTAACTACCCACACTCACAGTGCTTCTCCTACTTTCCCTGAGTAACTATCCTCACTTCACTCAGAGTGCTTCTCCTACTTACCCTGAGTAACTACCTACACTCAGAGTGCTTCTCCTACTTACCCTGAGTAACTACCCACACTTCATTCAGAGTGCTTCTCCTACTTACCCTGAGTAACTACCCACACTCAGAGTGCTTCTCCTACTTACCCTGAGTAACTACCCACACTCAGAGTGCTTCTCCTACTTACCCTGATTAACTACCCAGACTCAGAATGCATCTCCTACTCACCCTGAGTAACTACCACACTCAGAGTGCTTCTCCTACTTACCCTGAGTAACTACCTAGACTCAGAGTGCTTCTCCTACTTACCCTGCGTAACTACCCACACTCAGAGTGCTTCTCCTACTTACCTTGAGTAACTACCCACACTCAGATTGCTTCTCCTACTTACCCTGATTAACTACCCGGTCTTCACTCAGAGTGCTTCTCCTACTTACCCTGAGTAACTACCCACACTAAGAGTGCGTCTCCTACTTACCCTGAGCAACTAACCACACTTCATTCAGAGTGCATCTCCTACTTACCCTGAGCAACTAACCGCACTTCATTCAGAGTGCTTCTCCTACTTACCCTGAGTAACTACCAGCACTTCATTCAGAGTGCTTCTCCTACTTAACACAGCAACAGCGAAAATAATAGCAGCAACACACCAAACAGCCAATGCCTTTCTTCACTTTATTTTAGACCTGGTACCTCGGCAATTCGCCTTCAAGGATCACACTTACTTACTGCAAACTGTTAGTTTTTATAGTGCATATCCAAACAATTAAGCAATAATTCAATTAATACAAAATTTCTTTTAAAGTGACCTTGTAGATAACAATATTAGATTCTCCAAATTTCATAGAAAAACATACAAACAGCAAAATATAATGCCCATTACATCATTACTAATAGAAATTCATTCTTTAATAAAAGAGTTATTCCTTAAAAATTTTTTATATATAATAAAACATTATATTTCTATATGCATACATTTCATTCAAAAAAAATTATATATGTACTTTTTATTATTTTAAATTAATTTAAATGTGTTTTTTTATTTATTTGATTCTTACTTATTTTGTGTTTCATAAATCCATCATATCCCCAATTCTAAATTTAAACCGTATGGCCTTAAAGTATTGAACTTAAGAATCATTTTTGTCTCTAATTCTAATAGTTTGTTGGTGATATTATCACCATTACAAACAAATGGTCTCCCCAAGACTCCATATCTTAGACTATCACTATTGCCATTATGTATATCCACGAAATGTTTAGCTACTGGACTGAGTAAGTTAGAATTCCAAATGTCTCTCAGATGTTCTAAAATTCTAACTCTGACCATCCTCTTGGTCTGGCCAATGTACCAAATATTAGCGCAACTACAGGTCAAGGCATATACTACCCCAATGGATTTACAACTAAAATGATATCTAGGGGTATGAATAATATCATTAATGGAATTAATATTGACAACCCTATCACAAAGACTGCAAGAATTACACTTAAATGTACCTATATTGGTCAATTGTGTAACTCTAACATTACAACAGTTGTTATTCAAAATATTCTTCAAATTTTTCCCTTTTTGGAAAGAAAAAATAACATGATGGGGAAACAATTCACCTATGCTTTCATCCTCACTCACCAAATACCAAAACCTTCTAACTATACCAACTAATCTATTAGAGAATGTGGTATACTTAGTAACAAAAAATAATTCCTCCACATTCTTCTCTTTTAATGAAGGTCTGCAGGTACCATGTTCAAATTTCATGATATCTTTGTCATTCCTATTGTTTTTAACCTTTAGCATTGTGTTTTTTAAATGTTTTGTATCATATCCTCTGTCCCTTAATCTCAAAAAGACTTCATTTAATTCATTATCAACGTCTTTCTTTATACTGCTGTGAGAATGAATTCTTTTAAATTCTCCAAAGGGTAGTGCACTTAACAAATGGGGTGGATGCATGCTGGAGGCATGCAAAAACATATTAACTGAAGTACTTTTTCTATAAGGTCTAAATTCAATAACATTTTCACTTATGAACAAAGTCAAATCCAAATAATTAATTTCATTCCTGTCAATTTCATAAGAGAAAGAAAGTCCATGTGTATTATTACTCAAACTTTCAAAAAAATCATAAAATTCATACATTTCCCCTTTACAAATAAAGATTAAATCATCAATGAAGCGCTTATATAAAATTACCCTATTCTTGAAGAATTCAGTGGGATAAATAAAACTTCTTTCAAAAAAATCCATATATACAACAGCATATGTGGGGGCAAAGGCCGCCCCCATGGCTGTTCCCTTGATCTGTAAAAAATATTCTTTGTTAAACATAAAATAGTTATGTGTTAAACAATATTCTAACAATAAAATCAAAAAGTTAGTTCTGGGTCCCTCACCCAACATATTATTGATAGCTTCTAGTCCCCATCTCTTATCTATGCTTGTATACAGTGACTTCACGTCAATGGTCACCCAATAGTACTCAGAATTCCAACTTAATTTGGAAAGGACCTTAATTAAATCTTGAGTGTTACTAATGTGAGCACTGACTTTATCTAAATACATCTTTAACTGAGAATCCAAAACAATGTTAACATTCTCCATATAGGAGCCTATACCAGAAACTATAGGTCTCCCAGGAGGGTCAACCATGTCTTTGTGAATTTTTGGTAGGGCATATAATATGGGGGCAATGGGATCTTTAACATACATTTTCTTAACATCACCATGTGAGAAAAAACCCAATCGTTCACCCTTTTCCAATAAAAATAACAAACCTTTATTATAAATTTTAAGTGGATCACATTCAAGTTTTTTATATTCTTCAGCATTCGTGAGCAATTTGTAAACCATATTGCAATAATTTGATTTACTTAAAATTACCCAATTTCCCCCTTTATCAGCACACTTGAAAATGTATTGGTCTTTGATATCTTTTAGATTTTTTAAGGCTTGCCATTCCTGCCTATTAAGGTTAAATTGTTTCTTCTCCCCACAAAATTCCTTAAATGATGCCTCAATTTCTTTCAAAATCACCTTTTGAAATAATGTTATTGCTGGTACAACAATAGCTGGAGTAAAATTGCTTTTAACATTCTTAAATTTTGGCATTTCCAATTTGCCATACCCAGTCCTGTAGTTTGCATTACATTCATTTTCAATTTGGCAACTAACTGACATTTCAATATTCTCTTCTAAAAAACATTCATCGTATTCATAATTATATATAGATATATTCATAAGACTTTCATCCAACTCTGTTTGTTCATTTTGTTCAAAATATTCTGTACCTGGTGTTTTCTTTTTTACAAATTTATTGAAATACACTCTAAGTAACAGTTTCCGAATAAAAGCCTTAACTTCTAAATAAATATCGGCATATGTCGGAAAGAAAGTGGGAACAAATTTGCTCCCTTTGTTTAATACACTAAGCATATCAGTGTCCAGGTACAAAAATCAGACAAATTTATGCATTGCAATGTATTAGAAATATTTATACATGCAGTTTCTGTTCTCAAACCTTCATTTGTAACGACCCTTACGGCCATTTCTTCCATTCTTTCCTTTGTTCCGACCATCATTTTGAAAGTTCATATTTTTAGCGGAATTGGAATTGGAAGCCTCATTTACATCCTCAGAAACTTCTCTGTTCTGAACCCGGCTTGTGTTCTCAGTCCTGGCAAAAGAAACGTTCTTAACTGCAGCATGGCGTTCAGCTGACGAAAAGGAGGCTGAAACATTTCTTCGTTTAAAACCTCTCGTCCAGCTTCTCCCTCTGGATTGGTTACGTCCCGGTTCACGTTGCCAGCTGAAAATAATGCCGGTATCATAGTCCTTCAAGTCCCAGACTAGTTTGGCACGTTTTTTAAGCACTACATCCGCTTCTAATTTACTTATTTTTTCATTGATGTCAAGCATTTGAACTCTATAATTTACTTCAACCAAGAGTTCATTTTGCAGAGTGGAAATCTCTTGTTTTAGTTTTTCATGAGTTCTTTTGTTACGCTTAACAAGCGTCTGTAGCCAGCCCAAAGTACATTGGAGAGACGTTTGTTTCCACTCTTCTAATAAGTCAGACTCTTCGTCTGAAAAGGGTGCAGCCGGTAATTTATCTATTCGGAGCCCTCTGGGTGTAACATTTAAACTCAGATATTTTTCTAACAGTCTAGTGTCATAATAAAGAGCGGATTCTTTAGCCATTAACTTGTTCAAAGTGCTAAAACGACCATCAGCTTCCACATTACCTCTCAAGTTCCAAGGATCATTGTCAATGAACTTCCTTTCACGTTCCGACACCATTTCCAAAAATGAAAGAGTCTCCAGAGTGGAACTCCGCTCCGAACTCCCATTATGTGACATGATGAAAAGAAATAGCAAAATTTTTCGGATTCTCCAAAAGAAAATTTCTTTTAGCTTTACCTCAAGAGAGGCACGGCTTGGAAAAGTTGACAAAAACACAGCAACAGCGAAAATAATAGCAGCAACACACCAAACAGCCAATGCCTTTCTTCACTTTATTTTAGACCTGGTACCTCGGCAATTCGCCTTCAAGGATCACACTTACTTACTGCAAACTGTTAGTTTTTATAGTGCATATCCAAACAATTAAGCAATAATTCAATTAATACAAAATTTCTTTTAAAGTGACCTTGTAGATAACAATATTAGATTCTCCAAATTTCATAGAAAAACATACAAACAGCAAAATATAATGCCCATTACATCATTACTAATAGAAATTCATTCTTTAATAAAAGAGTTATTCCTTAAAAATTTTTTAAATATAATAAAACATTATATTTCTATATGCATACATTTCATTCAAAAAAAATTATATATGTACTTTTTATTATTTTAAACTAATTTAAATGTGTTTTTTTATTTATTTGATTCTTACTTATTTTGTGTTTCATAAATCCATCATATCCCCAATTCTAAATTTAAACCGTATGGCCTTAAAGTATTGAACTTAAGAATCCTTGAAGGCGAATTGCCGAGGTACCAGGTCTAAAATAAAGTGAAGAAAGGCATTGGCTGTTTGGTGTGTTGCTGCTTCTCCTACTTACCCTGAGTAACTACCCACAATCAGAGTGCTTCTCCTACTTACCCTGAGTAACTATCCATGCTCAGAGTGCTTTTCCTACTTACATTGAGTAACTACCCATACTCAGAGTGCTTCTCCTACTTACCCTGAGTAACTACCCACACTCAGAGTGCTTCTCCTACTTACCCTGAGTAACTACCTGCACTTCATTCAGAGTGCTTCTCCTACTTACATTGAGTAACTACCCATACTCAGAGTGCTTCTCCTACTTACCCTGAGTAACTACCCACACTCAGAGTGCTTCACCTACTTACCCTGAGTAACTACTCGCACTCAGAGTGCTTCTCCTACTTACCCTGATTAACTACCCGCTCTTCACTCAGAGTGCTTCTCCTACTTACCCTGAGTAACTACCCACACTAAGAGTGCTTCTCCTACTTACCCTGATTAACTACCCATACTTAATTCAGAGTGCTTCTCCTACTTACCCTGATTAACTACCCAGACTTCATTCAGAGTGCTTCTCCTACTTACCCTGATTAACTACCACACTTCACTCAGAGTGCTTCTCCTACTTACCCTGAGTAACTACCCACACTCAGAGTGCTTCTCCTACTTACCCTGAGTAACTACCCACACTCAGAGTGCTTCTCCTACTTACCCTAAGTAACTACCTGCACTTCACTCATAGTGCTTCTCCTACTTACCCTGAGTAACTACCAGCACTTCATTCAGAGTGCTCCTTCCTGTCCCTGATTAACTACTGGTTGGAGTTCTAAGAAGAGGAAGACAACCAGTAAATCAGTGGAAACACCAAATAAAAAAAATAAAATCAATATTAATTGTTTTTGTCAGGGACAAGACACACAGACCTCTTACGTGAAGGACTTTGTTGTCCATAACCATGTTACTTTTATATCCAGTTCTGCGGTCACACAACCACAGAGAAAAGGGAAATCTAAAAAAAGTATTCTAATAGAAATGACATTAACCAACATTTCCTATAAGAAAAGCAGTTAGTGAGCTGAAACATCCCCAGATGTGACTGACATGTTGCAGCCATATCCACTTCATAATGCACCAGCTGTAGGAAAGCTATCCAGAAACTGACCATTCTTTCCCATTTAAAGATTACACATCCACATGTTTGAAACATTATGACCCATGGCAAGCCTTAATTTATTTGTTTGTCTGTTTCTTTGTTTGATTGTTTGTTAACCTAATAAGTAAACTGGTCGACAGACCCTTTTCAATGTGACCTGGACCAAAACATACATATATCACTGACAAAGAAGTTGAACATGCAATGCAATATATCTTCGATCACAACTCAGTATACTAAATGCATATAAAATCTTCTACTTGCAAAAAATTAGATTAACTACATGACTAATGAAATCATTTTAGCAACAGATGAAAGATTATACAAGCTGATTTAGAGTGAAATAATTGACTGTTTAACAAATGAAAAGGTTGTCTATAAAGCAAAATTTACTGAAGCAGGCATACTATAGAATTAGCTACACAAACTGCAAAACCACTGAAGAGTTTTAAAGACACAAGATAATTAAACATAACGTACATTTATGTGGACATTCTGCAAACAAGCAGCTAGCTAGAGAAATTAACACCTGAATCAGGAATTAGTGGCAGACGACGTGCATTCTTGATTTCTGAAGGCATGCAATAACTTTCTTATCGTCCTTCTCGGCATCTTGCCCAGGTGATTTGGTATTTGCTACAGCTCTGAAAAAGTGTAACAATCATCCCGCTTATCAGAGAGTTGGATAGAAATTATATTACCAATTGCAAACCCATCTCCCCAGCTGTCATCTGAACTCCCAAAACCTAAAATCAGGAACCATTGTAGGACCATTGTAGAAGTCATAGCTTGTTCTGTACTGAACTGTATGATGTAAGAGCAGTACATGGCACTGATACAGCTGTCCAAATCTAGACCAGTTTCAGCTGGAGAGAAAAAAAATGGATCTGACCAGAGCCATTTTCAAAAGTCTACTTAAAGCACTTAAAGATCAAGTGCAAACATAGCTCTCAAATTCTTATAGAAAAACATCTGGACAAAGCCTGATATAATTACAGGGAAAAGGACCAAAAGTAGGTATATGTTTTAAATATTACAGTTATAAACTTAGAAAGTTGATAGAATAACAAGGTTTGTGTTAGCATGCATTTTCTGAAGGATATGAAGTCTGAAGCTCAAATGTATGCCAGTATTTAGTGACATCAATCCTCAGTGATTTTCCAGAAAAAAACATAGCTTTAGTGAGGAACAGACCAAAAACTTGAGGCAAAAATCTGAACATTCTGAGGAAATATGTACAGTTGAGAGGTATGAGTGCAAAGATCCAAAACAGAATATTATTAAAATCTTCTGTTTTGGTCCTTGAATGATCTGTATAATTTCTTATGCGAAGAAGAGGTCTTTTTAAACACTGGAAGCATGATTTTTTTGTTGGAAATTATTATTATTTAATTTTATAAAAGCAGTTATGTGCCCTCACTGTTACTGTGTCATCGAGCATCTATTTTTTGGAAGGAGCAATCAACGTAAATGTGCTGATGTATCTTGGGATGCATAATAATCAGCATTACAGACTAGCTGTAATTGTAAAACACAATACATTTTTTCACAATTTAAAAAAAGAGCCTGGAAAATTGGAAATTAAGGGGTGCCATTCGGGAATCGTGGCACCCCATTATTTGGACCTCAAAACTGGTAAAAACTGAGAAATTCAGTACAGCTGAGAGGTATGATGACAAGTACTGAAAGGGATATTGCACTTTTTCACTGGATCTGTATGCAGTCATAGCAATACACATAACCGGTCTATTAGACTTTCTTCACTTTTCTCTCCTTTAGTCATGCCCACTTGGAATACACTGGTATTATAATGCACTCATCTGTGGGAAGTGATTAGCAAAACTGGGATGACTGTAGGTAAAGCAGACCAATTTCAGCTAGTTGTCTGAAAAATCAAAATCAAATCAAAACATCTTCCAGTGCCAGAAACATGCACTTTTGTAAACTCAAACTTGCTTTACTTGAAAATTGTTTCCTGTCACAGCCTCTGTATCTTCTGTGAACCAGAGATGCCAGAACCTGAAGAAAGGCCAGGGTGGCAGAGGGCAACAGGGGTATTTCATATCAAAAATGGCATTTATTATTCTGTTTGTTTATTTATTTATAGGTATCTACTACCACAAGAGAGAAAGACAACAAAATATGTTGCTTGTCTGTTAAAGCTTATGGAACAGAAATACTTTGCAATAACATAAAAATGAAAGAAAGTATTTATTTTCCTTATGTAATAGTATTATGTTTTGTTTTTATTTTATGAGAAGATAACAATGATATGACCAAGAAACATATTGTTTGCCAGGTTGAAAAAATACAAAATGTATGTTTTTGTGAAGCAAACATGGAAAACATATTACATAAGATGTCTGAGGGGACCATTTACTTGTACCTACTCAAAGTGTTACAGCAATTTTATCAGAACACAATATTATGACTTTCTGTTACAAAATGGACCTAGCTGGCCATTCCACCTGTAAAATCACATATTCAGTTTTATCTTCTTACAGCTCAGTTTATTGCAAAAGTGTTTAAAATGTGGGGTGAAAGTCCTGTGACAAATGTAATGTATTGGCACCTTAGTAAAGAAGTATTTTGTGACATTATTGAATTCAGAGTACTGCCAAAAATTTGTTATAACATCCACAATGAATATAAGAGCATAACACAAAATTTAAAACTGTGGCACTAAAGACTGATGAACTAAAGCCACTGGGACCTGTCATTAAAAGGTTATATCTCTCTCTTCCATTGAAATGTCATTATGGAACTTTCAGCTAAAAACATTAATGTGTTTAGTTACTAAGCACAAAGCTGCATTTCTAACCTCAGTAATCCTTAATGCAGCACACTAAAATATTTCACCCTATTACTGTGGTGGTGGTGCTGTGGTAGCATTGTCACCTCACAGTAAGACGTTGTCCTGTTCGATTCTCAGCTAGAGTGTATTCTGTGCGGAGACATGTGTGAATGGGTGTACCTTCACTGAAGGTTGTGCGTCAGGGCCGGCAACTCAGCATGTAAAAATCTACTGCCAATCATTAGTGGACCGGAGTTCTGATGTGGCAACCCCTAACTGGGAAAAGCCGAAAGACACAACAACTAAAATATTTCACGCTACAGCTTTAACCACTAGAAAGTATTGCTCTGTGGCCACAGCATACTACAACTAAAACTATATTGTTTCTGATAAAATATAGAGGAGTTTTAGTTCAAATGTATTAAAAATGCAGCAAAGAAGTATCTTAGGTAATATTTTACTTAGTGAACTGAGCAAAAGTTTAACCACTGTGCCCCCATTAAAAATGAATATAATGCAAAATGTCAGAACAGCAATAGAGGTGCATGAATTCAAGCCAAAGCTTGTATCTTGACCGACCTTTGAAATTATTAAAAAAATTTCTGATAATTACTTAATATTTCTCTATTAAACAGACTTAGGACTTCTTCAAGCTTTTCCCAGTTAGGGGTTGTCACAGCAGATCACCTGTATGCTCATGACTGGCAGTAGAGTTTTATGGTGTTGAGTTGCTAGCCCAGCACCCAACCTTCCACAGGAGGCACACACATACACCTAGGGCCAATTTAGAGTGTCCAATCCACCTACATGTCTTTGGAAACAAGAGCACTTGGAGGAACCCCACACAACAGGCATGCAGACTCTGCACAGAAGGCACCCCAGCCAAGGATCAAACCAGAGAACCTCTTGCTGTGAGGCGACAATGCTAACCACTGCACCAATGTGGCCACCCCTTTTTAAACAGACTTAGGACAGCAGTTCTAAACTTAGAGGTTCCAGTGCAATACACCTCTGAAACTGACCCAACATCTTTAACTGCTTGAAAAAAAAGGCATTGTAGATGGCATATTACAATTAAAACAAAGATTTCCCTGGAAATAAATAGTATTTTCACTTCAGAGATCATGCAAACTAGGTACACATATATTCTGGGCATTAGTTTTATTCAGTCTTTTCTGCAAAGGTCAAATAACCCTAACAAAACATAGTATAAGCCTGTGACAACAAAATCCCTCTGAAACTCTGGGTTTGCTCCCTGGGTATAACATGTCATATTTCAGATCCCGAGAGAGAAGTCATAGTAAAACAGTTATGGAACTTGGAATAAGGTACATTGGTTCAAAACATGCACAAGATGCCCCAGTAAACTGTGTCACTTTTGAGAGGACACACTACCTCTGCCCATGAAGAGATCACATAAATGTAATCTTTATGTAGCTCTTTGATAGATCTAGCCCCACCAACAAGCTATGTCAATAATCAATTAGTTTTAATCCTACAACCTGCTATTAACGGTTTGTGCATAGGTCAAATACTCTGCAGGTGACGACCAAGAACACTGATGGACTGTGAAAACACAAGCCTTTAGAAATGCTGGCTATGGTAGCTGTATACAAGAAGTTATATGTCAATTCTTTGAACCCTGCATTAAAGAAGAAAAAAATAAGGACTTGTAATAAGGTGCTCTGGTAAAAAAAAAATACAAACATACTCCCCTGAGTTGTGTGGCCCTTCTTCTTATTTCTTCTTCTTCTTTCAGCTTTTCCCGGGGTGTGTGCCCCTTCTTACAGAGTACATTTACATTTGACTGTGAAACAATCACACAAATAAAGTTTCTAGATATTGTTACCCCTCCCAACAAATCTAATCAAAAGTCAATCAAAATCAATCCCGTAGCAGTCACTTGATTTAATACATCAGCAACCCCATCACTTTTGGTCAAATATTATCCATCAGTTGTGTAGCTAGGGTGGGGTAAGAGTTGCAATATCTCCAGGAGTAAAGTGTTGGGTGGCCATGATCAGCCAACCCCAATCACTCTTTAATGTAATAGTGATTTTTAAAAGCTGCTATTGCATTTGCAGTCAAACCTAAGGGATGTAGCCCTCTGTGAGGTCTAAACTGTAGCAACTGCTTGCTACATTGAAGAAAACCGTTTGCTGCACTTTAAAAATAAAAAGAAAAGTGCTATACTGTTCTGTGCAGGCAGGGTATGAACTGTAGCAAGCAGTTCACTGCAGATTAAACAGTGTTTTTTAACTAAACATGAGTGCTGAAGTGCTCTGTGCAAGCAGGTCTAAACTGTAGCAACTGTTTGCTACATTTGTAGTAAACAGTTTACTACAGTTTACTACAGTTTAAAAACAAGAAATGCTTTTTTTTATTTTTATTAAAATATTTTAAAGGAGGGTTGGAAGCAGAGCACAGAAACAGCACCTAAACATATAGGGTCGGAGGGAAAAAAAAGAATGACGTCTAATTGGGTGTTTGGTATAAAGCACATACTTCTCCAATGTAACATCCAACTTATGAGGGGGTACACTACCTTTGACTGTGAAGAAATCTCAGAAATGTAATGGTTGGATGCTACCTGGACAGATCTTATTCCTCTCCAGCAAATCCTATCAATTATCAGTCAGAAATTATCCTGCAGCTGCTGTTAATTTTCATAAATCACCTGCCTTCAACCTTTTGTGCAGAACACCATGGTGGAAACTAAGTGTATTACCATACTGTGACAGCAAAACCCTTTGAAATTTACTAGCTCTGCTTAAGAGGCTATATTTCAGTTCCATGAGGACAATACAAAATAAAAAAATCATGAACTTCTAATAAGGTACTTTGGTACAAAAGACATTCAGGTGTTCTAGTAGAATGTGCCCCTGCTGGGAAGGTACAGTGCCTCTAAATTTAAAGGAATCAAGGAAGTCGAATAGTGATGTTGCTCTTAAAATAAGATATCAATACTGAGTGAGAAGTAATCCATTAATGGCCATCTGCTTTCAGATATCACATGCCCCCCCCCAAATGATAACCATATTCTGTATACTTTTAATGTCTCACAGAGAAAAAAAATGAAAAACATAGCAGCCACAGTACCATATTTCACATTGCTGTTGTTACTAGACACATAAACTGACCTTAACAATCTATATATGTATTTGACAGGTTTCATGTAATGAGCATGTGTTTTCACGACACATGTTTTCTCACCTCCTTAGCCATAAGCATATCCACCTACTATGCATACCTCTGATGTCAGATTGTGAGGAAAGTCCTCACTTTAACATGCACACATGCTCCCAGCGCTATTACTTGTAGTAATTCAGCATAACTCATTTGCGTACTTTGTTTTTCTAAATGACTCTCTATTTCTCATAGGATTCTGTCAAGTCTGTCTTGGGTGTTATGAGAGATTGCACCCTTGCCTCACCCTAACTAACGTAACCATTCTACAAGTCACACCATTTCCCCCCAGTTGGCTATAAGTAACCCTTCCCCATATTCCTGCAATGCCAAACTAAACATAACAATGAAATAACAGCAATAGTGATCTACTTTTTCATCAGCTATAGGGCACACATCACCCCCCCCCGATGGCTTATATGAAAATTAAACAAGTGCACGATGCTGTGGATAGGTTAGATTACCACTTCCCACACAACTATTTGGATTCTTTCCAGGCAAAGTGGAAAAAAGAATCATCATGAACGTATTTACACTTGAAGCTTTCAGGCACTCTGTTCTGTTTTCCCAACCCCCAACCAAGTCACAAAAATGATCACTTCATCACGTTCAGCCTGAAGTCCATTTGTTTTCTGCACCTTGTGTCACTCTATCAAATACATAATCACTATTGGTAATCACATGTAATCACCAAAAGTGGTAAAAAAGACTTGAAAGTAGTCCCTGCAATGTATATATTAAGTTTCTGCTGCAGTGTTATTCATTTTGGTTTGTCCTTAACTTACAGCACTTAAATAATAACTTAGTCATAGCTCGCTACCTCTTATTACAGCAACCAGGAACAAAACCCAAAATTAAGTAGGGGAAAAGGCCCATACTCACTGACTAATGAAATATTCCTGTTCTATACTGGACTTAGAAACTTGCTAGAATAGCCAGTTTTACATTAGCACCCATTCTTCTGAAGCATATGAAGAGTGCAACTAAGAAGTCTGTCATTATTAGTGTTTGCAATCCTTACAGATTTACCTGAGTAGAAAGGTACAAGTTATAAGCCTCAGTGTTCCCATTTATGAAACCTGCTCATGTCCATACCCCATGGATTGAATAGTACCTAGGATACAGCAGTATGACACACTGAACAGCTAAGCAAAAAAACACATTTATCTTCTAACCTTAAGTGGAAGTCTGCAGTAATAAGGCAACCTGCAGGATTATTGTCTTTCCAAGAACTACATCTCTCAACAGTATCTTTCTCCCATACCTCTCAGCTTCTTTTCTCAAAAACTCTAGAAAATGGCTAGAATACTTGGGGGAAAGGCCCAAAATCATGGACAATGTTTAAATATTAGTCTAATTCTGTTTTAATGAAATCAAGCTTGTTTCTTTATTTTCCGCTAGTATACTTGAGTAAGTGTTTTTATTTTTATTTTTAATTTTTCATCTTATTAGACAGCCAAGAGTATAGTCCATGAGTGTTGAAAGTGGAGGGACATGCATCCCTCTCATCCTATGGTTCTGGCACCCTTGCATAAGCCTGTGTTGATTCAGAACACTTCTGATCAGTATTTAACACTTTTTTCTACATTTTCTTTGCTCTGAGCAGCACTACATTATCTTGAAAAGGGCTGATTACCTTCATCTCTTCAACTAGGTCATATGGTATCTCAGCATTTAAGCTCTGTCTTTAAATTTTAATGGCCTTGGGTTGAAACCTGATCCCTGGTTGCTGTCAGTGTTGAGACTGTAAGTTGTTCCTAGTACTTTTCCTGTTGTTGCTGTTATACACTTGACTGTCTGCTTTACGATTGTCCACATATATTGTATTCATTCATGGCCATGTTGTCAAGTTCACGGCTTAAAGGGTCAACAATGGAACATTTAATTTATGTTAGTAGTTTAGATGATTTATCTGTTTAATTATTTTTCTAATTTTATAACTGTCCCTTTACAGGAACCTACATTCTACATACACAGAAGGGTGAAGATCCAATAAGGGGCGTTAACACGGCTTCACAGTACAGTTAGAACAATTAAGTCAGTATAATTTGTCAAAAAAATGAGCAACTTAAGTGTAAGAGACCTGAAAAATATCACGTCTTGCACAATAATGCAGAGAAAAGACTCGTCTGTGATTCAGGTCTGTGAAAAAAAGTGCAGTGCACCTTCTGTGTCATACCCATGTCCTGCTTTCCCTTTTAATCTAAACCATAACTATATTGTAGGATGAAATATCAATTACATTTCATGGACCACTTGAAAAAAATATATATTAAAAAGATTTTATTTCACCTAGTTAGAAATAAAAAATCCATGGCTACATGCTTTCAAAAATAGTGCTTGCAGCTTTTGTGTTTCCTACCCACTCACCCTGGTTCTGCTTGTATATCCTTAATTCCTAGTTGTAACTTTTAGTCTCCTGACACAAGACTACATCCCTTCAAGAAATGCCTTGTTTAACCCTTTTGAGTCACTACTGCAATAGATTCTCTTCTGACTTGGAAAAAAATTCTACATGCATGCAAATGTGCACACACATGCATGTGCAGACACACACACACACACGCACACACACACACACACACACACACACACACACACACACACACACACGAGTGCTGAGAGTTCTGACATTCAATAGTTTTTGTCTTTAATCTTGGATTTTGTTAATGTCTCCCTCTATAAAGTTGTGTGATTTGTGGTTCATTATCTTTACGTATCAACCTGAGAGGCATTGCTTTTTGTAATGACCTAGAGCTGACATTATGACACTGTTTTTGTAGAATCAACAGTGGTTAACATGATAACAGTTTTGCTACAGTCAAACATAGATTTTCAAGCTAAAAAAATCTTAAGGGAAAATACAAAAAAAAAAAACTATGAGTAGATGTTTCCAAGAGAAGCATATTTAATGCATGAACTGCTCATATTTGAATAAACTATGAAAGGCATTATACTATAATCCAGAATTCTGTGGAGTCACAAACTCCTTTTGATTCTCCCTGCAGTGAACTCACAAGTCATCTTTCATAAAATAATAATTATTTCCATGGCAACAGAATTCTAAATTCTTTTCTGCTGTGCATTGATCCCTAAATAACCATCCAGGTATGCAAAAGTGTGGCTTTATATGGAAATGCTATTTTATATTAATATACTAGTAACACTCAAGAAAATGAATTAATGATGACTTCAGTTTTTGGTAAATGTATATTACTTATTCGACTTTTTGACTGAGCGGTCTCTTTTTAATGCAAGCTTTTTTCTGCTGCTTTCTCATTGCGTTGGAATTCTGGTGCTAGGCAAAAGAATCTCAGCTCTACATAACATTTTAAAAAAGAATAGGAACAGTTTGAAAATAAATGAAGTTTAGTCTGCTTATTATGAACAGCACAAGCATATCATGACAACACATAAAAGAAGCACAGCTCTGCTTCAGTTACTGATAGTGAATACATGAACTACAGAAGCAGAAGCTCCGTGGCTTGAACCTTTTAGGGAAATTGGACTTTGCATGATAAGAGCAACATGAATCTCCCTGGATACGATCAACAAATTCATATTTCAAAGAAATATAGAGTATAATCACTGGTAATGCCATGTGTCTGTGAAGCATCACCTCATTTGCATACACTTCATGAGAAGGATTAGATGTACATTTAAGAGGATTGAAGGTTTAGCTTACTGAAACAGCTTTAAGCCATTTGCACTTGAGAAGGAGGAACAAGAACCATACTAATTTTGCTTGTAGCATAATGTGCACTCCTTATTTCCCTGTAACAGCAGATAAGATTAGCGTTTCCTATTTCTGCAAAAGGAAAATTCATCAAGGTTGCAATCAAAAGTTTAAAGATAATAAAAGTTGCAAGAAATTTATTGCAGCTCTTATGATATGTTTTCTCCAGATGGAAGTCCATCATGATTAGGATGTGTCATTTTTTTAAACATCTTCAGCGGAAAATTCATGTCTGAACCCCAGAGTAATCTGCAGTAGTAATAGACATAACTGGTAATACAGTTTTTTCTGGAATTCTCTTAAAATGCATGCTGCCATACGCTTTTCCAAAAGAACATATATATGATTCCAGAGCACAAAAGATGATCATTACACAGAATCATGAATACACATTCTAAACATTACTCAATACATTTGTTCTGGGTGTAGAACGTTCCATTTTTCACACTTTTTAAGAAAAAAAATGTAATGCATTAATATAAAAGATGGTACAGCGCTGTTTCTTTTCGGGAGACAAGATATTTTTTTATTGTGACCAGTTCTGATACAAGATCATTTTGTTTGCATTCATGGTGGGATATACTCCTAACTCAATTCACATTGATTGTACTTACATGGCACAATGATCTTAGAGTCTACTTCTGTAATAGGTGACTTGGAATTTTTCAGTATGATAAATGAGCTTTTCAAGTACCTAGCAGCTATCAAGTGGACTGCACCATTCAATGGGACAGTCTGACTGTCACTGCAAAATAACTTGCCTTGCTGATTTCTCATTTTATGTGTTATTGGTCATTGTTATAAGCATATGTAAATATCCTATCAACAATAAAAATAGTTTTATGTGCTTCTCCCATCTATAGCAACTGACAATCTTTCCAGCTTGATAAAACAAAATCAGTGCTATAGCACAATAGTTAAGTTTGCCACTTCTTATAGAGATATGCCTAAATTGTAAGAAACATTCTTGTGTTCTGGCAAATCTCTCTCTCTCTCAATATATATATATATATATATATATATATATATATATATATATATATATATATATATAAAGTAAGGGGGTGTGGGGGGCACATATCTTGGTTATATATTCTCTTTTGGAAACAGTTATTTATTGCACTTGTATCAATGTGTATTGTTTAAAATGTTTATAATATGTGGGGGGCTATGCCCCCCACCCCTCTTATTTTATATACTAACTCCAGGGTCGCACTACAGTGGGGAAATTGCCATTTATGACTTTCAACAAAATGAGTTTTCAGTGAAGTGAGTTTTCAGTGAAGTGAGCTTTCAGTGAAGTGAGCTTTCAGTGAAGTGGTCCTAGTAATTTCATTTTCAGTCAAGTGAGTTTTCAATCAACCTTAGTAGACCCATATATATATATATATATATATATATATATATATATATATATATATATATTTTTTTTTCACTCTGACTTCATTTTACTGTTTATCCATTGCATACAGTTATCAAAATATTTTAAATATTTTATTTGTATACACCTTACTGTAAAAATGCTTTTCCTCCCAGATATCCACTGAATGCGTCTTTGTTTTTATGTTGTCAGACTTTTCCTAACAACCCATGCAATAAATAAATTAATTCATTCATTCATTCATTCATTCATTCATCAATTAATAAGAAAGAGTAGTTATCATATCTCTAAACTGCAACTTCACAGGAATATGCCTAAACAGCATAGTATGAAGAGAGATAACAGATTAGGCTGCCTTTTTAAAATCCCTTTACATTGTGCTTTTGTTCTGTGCAACTAAACAAGCTACAATAAAAAGAGAAACATTTTCAGTGATGTTCATTCATTTTGCCTGCTTGGCTCTGTATAGGATGTTTTTGGTAGGTGCAGGCTATACACGGTGTTACTTTACAGCCAGTTAATATTTTGTCATAACCAATTGTGTGGACAATCTGCAAAAGAAGAAAAAAAAGTCTGATAGTTTGTATTCTGGGAATCTAAAGGTTATAAATGAGGACTGAGAATGCTAAAGAAACTAGATGGCTGACACTTAAGCAACTTGTATGTGTAAAATAAATTCAAAGCTCTTGTTTGGCTGGATGGTCAACACTGTACAGCTGGATGTTTTGTCAATGACTTGTTCACTGGGTAGAACCTTCTGGCCATCAATCACAAGGTATTCACCACTGATATACACCAGTATAAACCAATATAATCAGTTAGAATTCACCTGGCAGATAACAAGAGAATAAGCTCATATCAGCTGATTGACACACTGAGGAAGATGTTCTGTGGTAATAAGGGTTGGGAGGGTGTCTAATGGTTAAGGTGTTTGCCTTACAAACACAAGGCACAGGGTTTGAATCTCACAGCGGATAACTGGCTTGGCGTAAAATGGCTTGTAAGGGCAGTTAGCCTAGTACTAACCCATGAGCCCATAAACGTCTCTTCACCACCATTATATAGTACATCAAATCATTAAACCACCAACGCATTTGCATAATTAATTAGACAGGAATCTAACATTCATAAAGAAACATGGCCACCAGGAGCAATGCCATATAACCAATCTAAGAAATTACATGTTGAAAACATAAATTTTAAACTTAAGTACATTAAAAGGATGCCAAAATTGCCTAGAAACATTACAAGAATTAAAAACATGTATTTAAAAAACTTTTTTAAAGGGCATTAGAAAATCTAAAAAAAAACACGCTAAGAACTATAACGTTGCTGCCTCAGACTCAGCAGACTAATTAAAGAAACAGCATTATTTAACTCCAGCTTCTCACTTGCAGCTAATCTTACCTGCCATAAGAATTATTTATATTCTAATGTATGTTCCCAGGGTTCAACTTTTGGATTCTTTATCAGTTGTTCCAAAACAAAAAAAATTAATATTTTTTGTTTTCTGCACAGCTATAGTGCCTATATAGAGCATGTCTCCTTCTTATTATTAACATCATACCAATGTTCATAGCTACATTTTTTGAGAGAACACTCAGTCTTTTCTATATAAAAAGAGCAACAAAATTCACAAAATGCTAAATAAACCACCCCTGCTGTTTTACAATTAAAATGTTGTTGAAACCTGAAAATGTAATCTATACTGGGTGGGTCAACAACCTCCCCTTCCTAAATATAATTGCACTGCCTACATGCATCACATTTCCTGGCACCTCTTCTTTTACTATCACCTCTCTCTACATGATTTTGTATTCCTTTTTCAATCTTCTCTTTTAAATTATCATGTCTCTTAAAACCAAATAAGGGTTTGTCACCTACTTTTTCATTTAACTCAGCGTTACCCTTAAATACTTTCCATTTCATCCTAATACCATTATTTACATTACTGTCAAAACCATATTTCAGCAGCATATTGCGTTCATAATTTATACATAAATTTTCATATTTTTTCTATTTAGTGAGACCTTTACCTAGGAATTGAAAAACTTGTAATTTCTCCCCTAATAATTTGGTTTTGAATATCATCTTACAATTGTTCTGGGTCTCCCCTCTCAATCAACATATGCTTTAATACGCCTAATTTATGTTCAAGGTCTTAGTCAATGGAAACACTCCCTGCTAACCAGACCATTTGGCCCTTAACTAAACTTCTTTTTTGTTTGAATGGATGGCAACTATTAAAATGTAAACAGTTGTTAGAAAAAGTAGGCTTTCTATACAGTTTGGACTTGAATTCCTCTGTACCAGAGTCTTTGATTAATAACATTGAGGTAACTAATACTCTGATAAGAAAAACAAAAAGTGAGTTTTAAGAACCTAGTAGTGCTATCAATGCAACTAATATTTTTTTTAATGAACCTTCATCTCCATTGCATATAATAAATATATCATCCAAAAATCTTAAATAAGTTGTCAAATAATGACTGTATTGAGATGGAAATACATACTCCAGCTTCCAATGCCACATAAACATATCCACATAAAGGGGAACACAAGCAGCTCCCATGGCAATGCCACTAATCTGTCTGAAATACTCTCTTTCAAAAAACATGACATTATTGTTCAATATATTTTCATGAAATCACTAATGATGTTAATTTCCCTATTTACCAGATCACTACTTTTAATTACAAATTCCCTAAACCATTCTAGTCCTATGCCAATGGGTTTGCAGGAAAACAGGTCTCTAGGATCAATGGTTACCAAAACCCAGCTGTTATTAAAAAAAAAAAAAAAAAAAAAAAAAAACTCAAATTTAATGCACCACAGGAAATCCCACAAATTCTTTAAAATATATTTATACAGGGATCTAAATCTCTTCACTTTCCAGTCAATAAAAACAGCCAAAGGGTACATCTTAGATTCACTATCTGCTGTAAAATGATGGAGGGGCAGGTCATTAATGCATTTATGAAGTTTGAGAATATTAAATATGTTAGACACTTTTGGATATTCCACTTTTAAGCAATTATAGCCATCATAATCAATCACCCCTTCTATCAATAGGTCATACAAATAAACATCTATTCTGCTATAAACTACATTAATCTAATTTTTGGACTCTCTAAGCTATCGCTGATCATTACTAATTAAAATAAACATCCTAGTAGAACAATCAAAATTGCACAAATACAGTTCCCCTGCTTTATTTGGCTTCATTATTCTTATCTCCCTATCATTCACAAATTGTCTTATGAGTGCCTACTTGGCATAGGATAAATTACATTTCCACCAATTGTTTTAATACAAGAACCATTTATGAATGTCTTGTGTACATAATCTTTCAAATAAACTAAGCACTGGATGTAAAGGGGGGGTTATATGAACTTTTCCTAGGCAGCCGAGGACCACATACTCCTGAAGAAAAGGAATTGTTTCTGTCTGAAAACATGATGCTTAAATTTAATTTTTTCACATATAATTTTAAATCAGTGAGAACTTCTCCCAAAACCATGTTCTGTGCAGTCAAAAAAGTAAACACTTTACTATGTGGAGGTCCTCACCAGGAACATACTTAAACACCAGAGACCTCCCAAACACAAACTCAAACATGCTGCACATAATACCTCCTCTGCAGAATATAATACACATAATAGCTCACATTCCAGTGTCTCACCTGTCAAGCCCTTAAGGCTAAATAGAAAACCAAATAGATTAGTCATAGGTGATTTCATCGTGAGACACATAGATGCCCCTCTCACCAGGCTGGGTAAGGAGAAGGTCTGTCAGGTGCCAGGATCCAACATATCATGCATGCACTCAAGTCTCTCAACAACGGGTGCTGTTATGACTCTGCCATAGTTCATGTTGGTGTGAATGACTTGAGACATACCTGTCTGCACTATATAAAGAGAGACATGACTGAGCTCTTGGACTATGTATTGCAAGCAGGTATGCCTATAGCCTTAAGCAACATTTTACCTTCACCTAGGATGATGCCTCAATTCAAACAAAAAATGATTGACTTCAATAATTGGCTTAGTTTCTGGTGTCATTCTAAGGGGATCCAGTATCAGTCAGCCAAGGATGACATGATCAACAGACCTCGATGCATTGTCAAAGATGATCTTCTTCTGTCACCCATGGGATTTCAGCTACTGGCCAAGGATCTAGCCACCCCATAGTGCATTTTTAGGCAGTGTCTCAAAGACAAAATTTGTGATGTAAAAACTTCATCTAAAAACAACCTCAGGGTTATACTGCTAAACACTTGGAGTCTTAACTGCACTCACTGGAGCAGTCCTCACCTTGGAAGACTTAGACATTGTGCAGTCATGGAGACATGGTTCAAGGCTGTGGAGAGCACTCCAGCCTTTTCGGGCTACACCTCCTTCCACACATTCCCACCACAAACTGAAGACATGAAAACAAAAGGCAGCGGTGTATCAATAGTCATTAAAATAAATACATCTCCAGATAGACAGGATGAGTCCCTGGAGATACTTCAGGTGCAATTAACTGTTGGTAACACACCTACTCAAGTTATTGCCAGCTACAGGACCCTCTCCATGAATTCATACACCCACTCTGCCTATTTTTATCTTCTTGAGTCTATCAAGATACATCCAAACACCATAGTTTTGGGCGACTTTAACTACCCATCCATTGACTGTGTAAATTACTCATGTACAAACTCACTTGCCCAAAGGTTTCTTGACTTCATTAACTCCAATGCCCTGGACCAGCTGGTTGACACCCCCACAAGGGGTGCCAACATCCTGGATCTCGTGCTTACCAATACAGGGGGATGACTGTAGCACCCCCACTATGAGGTCTTCCTTCGTGAGAGCTGACCAGAAATCAGTCTCATTCAAAGTAACTATCACACCTAACCCCCTCCCAGCAGCAACTAAATTAAAAAACTTCTCTAAAGCAGATTATAACCGCTTATGGGATGGTATAAATAGCTTCACTGCACCTCCCCCCCTCAGATGTAACTGGCAGCTACGTCGAGTTCAACACAAATGCTTTATACAAGCACCTGTATAGCTGCATTGACTCGGCCGTACCTGATAGGATCAAAACAAGCTCCTCAAGGAAGAGCAAACCTGCCTGGTGGACAAATATTATTAACAGGCTTTACAAGAAGATGGAGTGAGCCCTACACTGGAAATACTCTGACCTCAACTTAAACAAGCAAATATGACTTCTTGTGAAGTCCTCCAAAGCTAACTATGAATCCAAATTAGCTTACTCAACTAAGGACAGCCATAAGGCATTCTTCAGTTACGTCCATAACCTAAAAGGAAAGGCCCAGATTTGTGCCAAACTGGTAGTTAAAGATACCAGATATACTGAGTATGTGAACATTGCTAACCTGTTAGAAAACATGTTCTGTGAAAACTTCACTCCTTTGTCCCCACCACACATACCCCATGACATCCCTACCACCTGTCCTCTACCTTGTATCTCTAACGAGCAGGTCATGATTGCCCTCTCTAAGGTCAAAAACACAGCATGTATGGGACCTGATAACATCCCAGGCTGTATCCTACATGGGCTCAAACAAGAATTAACAACACCATTGGGTATTCTTTTCAATCATACTCTAAGCACTGGCTTCATCCCAGCTGAATGGAAAAAGGCCACCATTATCCTTTGCACAAAGGTGAAATTTCCTCTGACCCCAGGAACTATAGACCTATTAGCCTGACTAGCCTTATGTGCAAGGCCATGGAGAATATCATCATGGACCTTATCAACAAAGATATAGGTAATCCCCAAACACTTGACCCTACTAAATTTGCATTTGTCGAAGGGAGATCATGTCTGTTAAACCTGGTGGATTTCTTTGAGATAGTCACCAAGGCCCTTGATGAGGGGCAGTCTGTGCATACTGCCTATGTAGACTTATGCAAAGCTTTTGACACTTTCCCCCACTAAGGCATCATTGACAAGCTCAGCTAGCTAGGTATAAACCCTTATATCATTAGATGGGTCACTAACTGGCTCACTGATAAAACCCATATAGTCAAAATAGGGGAATCCATCTCCAACAGCAATCATGTAAGCAGTGTTGTTCCACAGGGATCAGTCCTGGGACCTCTACTGTTTGGAATCTATTTCTCTGAAGTACACACTAAAACTAAAGATCCGTGGCTGACAAAGTTTGTTGATGACTGCAAACAGGGAGCGGTTATATAATCTCTAGACAATATCAAAATCTTACAAGAGGGTCTTACACAAACAAATGATTGGTGCCAAAGTCATAGCCTTAAAATCAATGCAAAAAATTGTGTTATCATCCCTTTCAGTAAGAATGATGTTCCTGTTAACTACCACATCAATAACAGCACCCTCAGTATGCACTCAGTGGTAGGATACCTGGACACACAGGTTGACAGCAACCTTACCTTTAATCACCATGTCTCCACAGTGGTAAGAAGGGCATTCTGTATTGCTCACATCATAAGTAAGGGCATTGCATCCAGAAAAAAAGAATTTATAACCTCCCTGCACTCTTCCCTCATCAGGCCAATAACTGTACAAGGCCCCCTTTTGAGGCCTTGCCACATACTAGGTTAAGGCCTTTAGAGCGAGTAACCCATGTACCTTTCTAAGCATCTGCAAGAACTGGAAAGGCCACAAAGGTTCCTCACAAGGAAACTTCAAGGTCTTCAGAATCTGTCCTATAAGGATCATCTGAAATCACTGTCACTTTATTCTGTTTCATATACACTACTCAGAGGCAATCGCTGCCTTACATATAAGGCAATCTTTGTCCCCATTTTATTGGAAATTCTGCATATCAATAAGTGAAATGGTACACAGGTTATTCACTCTAAAGGCCTTAACCTGGTATGTGACATTAATAGAACCAACTGGAGGGACAGATTTGTCTCCCAGGGCCAGAGGTTACTACACCTTTGCAACAGACTCCCACTTCATGTCAAGCAGAACACCTCATTGGACCTCTTCAAACACAATCTGACTGATTGGATGGGTAACCATAAATTCACCACCTGTGTCCCTCTTGGACAGGGGTGATAGGTAATGATTGTGAAAATAAGGGTAAGACTTGGCTAGGCTTGAAAGGGTCCTAGGGTCATTAGCCTAGTGACCTCATATAATCCTATAAACAAGGAAAAATGTCTGTGGTCAGTCTCCAAATTACTATAATTAAAAATATTAAACCCACTGAAAGTTGTTACTATATTTTCATTTGATTCATCAACTGGTGCGCAGTTTCCAGAAAGGGGCTCATTCTTACTACTCATAATATTCGGATAAGAGATTAATACTGCCTCCACCCCTTACCTTTCCTCTTCCCCTTCCTCGAGGAATGACCCACATGATTCTTCACATTTGAAAACTGCTATGAGGTAATTTTCTGAACTCTCTGAGCTATCTGTTCTGATATCCTCAGGGAGTTTGTGGATTGTCTACTAAAAAGTTACCTTCATAATTTTCATCTAATCTAACTTCATCAACCATGACCTTTGGTTTAGTTACCTTGTGAAGTTTGAGCAATGGATATGCTGTCCTACTAGCATGTTCCCTTTCATCCCTGATTCTTTTTTTGGAATTCTTAATTTGTAAGTCATAAATGACTTTATCAGTCTTTGAGAAAACTTTATAGTACTTAGGATTGTACACTTCAAACTACACATCTTGTTCCAACTTATTGTATTTTTTCAACATATTGTATTTCGTTATATATTTCTTCCATTTGCTGCTCATTATCCTTAATAATTAATTTCATAATACAAAAACACAATTATCAAATATCTTTGCTATTTCATTATAAAAGACAGTTCCCCCACTAATTCCATTGGGAAATTTGACAAAATCTAAGGCCCTTCAGAACCTTGCTACATGAAAAGCATTCCATCAAAAAGCTATTGTCAATCTGCAAACTTTTATACTTAGTTAGCTTTTTCTCAAATAAACTTATTACAATTCTGAATGCAAGGAGAATTAGCTAACCAAGAGTCTAAATTAAATGTTCACATTACCACTATTTACAGCAGCTGTGTGACCTCCCAGAACCATAATTACCTTTATAACTGTTGTTAGAAAGTCCAGGTCCATCACAAATGCTAAAATCCATTTTATTTTCCTTTCCATAAGGTAACTCCATAACCGAACTGGATGCTTTGCTACTAGCAGTGCAATGAGGCACATAAGGTAGCTTCATAATCGGACCAGGTGCCATTTCAACCTGATTGCTGGAGTCTTTGAAGGAACTGGAAGCCACTCCCACCTGATTGGTGGAGCCTTGGAAGAAACTGAAAGCTGAAGAACCACTATGAATCAAAGCTAACCAAAAAAAAAAAAAAAAAAAACAGAATAAAGAATTGAACTGCGGCATTTTTACAAGCATAATTAATTCTACAATTAAAGAAAATGATACCATCGTACCAGATTCACCTGTAGTATGATCTTCCAAGACACAGCTCTGCTCAGGCCCTATAGAAACTAAAAAACACAAATAAAGTGCTAGCCAAGTATGAAAACAAATAGCCACAGGTGACTTGGCCTTAAGAACAGTCAGAGAACTTAACCTAATGCAGAAATAAGTTTATTTAACAACAGAGTTATGTACTTTCATCCCTAGGGGACTAGCATTAAGGTTTGCTAAGGAAGGATTCTCCTTGATAGTTAAGGGCAGCCTATTTCAGAAATGGGTCATCCATTGAGTTAGGTATCTGTCATGCTATTTTGTGTTGTTGCTGTGTCAACATAGGTTTATATGTCTAGAATGGGTGTTCTAATAGGCATGCAATTTCCTTTGGCAGTGCAGGGATGTCTTTATGTATGGCCACTACGACTGCCATTATTTATAAGTTAAGGACATAACCAGTGCAAAGATTCATGTTGTAGAGTTGATGGAGATGTTTTGCTTGTTGGGCCTTTATGCTTATCAGCAGATTTTCTGGGATATTGTCAGAAACCATGGCAGTAGTGTTTCTTTTTTTTTTTTTTTTAATTTTAGAAGATGCCAAATAAATTTGGTCTAAATTGAACTCAAGAGTTTGTGTGAGGAGTCATGGAAAAGAAGGAGTAGAGAGTGGTTTTACTGAATTTGAGAGATAATCTGTCCTCAAGAGTATTAACAATGTCTTTGAGGTCAGAGAAGTCAGTACCATTGGAGATATATTCAGTAGAGAATTGTAAGCAATGGCTAAGCTTTCTAATGTAACTGATGAATGTTGTATGGTTGTTTTTTGAATAAGCTGCAATTCTAGGTTTATAGCTGGCCCTACATTTCCTAATGTTAAGTTTGAAAGATGACTTACTTTCCAGTTTTAAATCCCTTTTATAGCGATGAGGTGGTTATCTTTTGGTGATAGTCAGTAGCTTTTTTTCATTTTATTACATATTTTGTTGCTGTGGTGGTACCACCATGGAGGTTTAGTTTAAAACTTGTCATCATTCTTATTCTAAATTGGTATGTGAACGCCTGAATGCATCTATCAAACAAGGGATGCAATTCAGACAATTAACAGCAGCCTATGTTGCAAGGTTTGCTGTGGATATGTGCCTTGTGTGATTATCAGTAAGATAAGTAAATAGTAAATAATTGGTGTCTGTGTAATGCCTGAATGTAGGGGGTTATAAGGCACAACAGAGCAAGTTTTCATTCAGATAATCATAGAAAGATGATCAGACTTGACTAGGGAGGGAGGGAGAAAGGAACAGGGCTTGTGCAATTATGAGAAATGTTTCTGAAGGCAAAATAAAGAAGATTAGTATTTCTTGTATGTAAGGGGTAATATGGTGAAATGCATTGACATTTAAAAATTCCAGAAATTTTCTGACATATTTGTTGCTGGTAGTAAATCTTTGGCAATTTATGTGTGGATAGTTGAAGTTAAGCATTAGAAAAAGTATTTTGCTCAACGATTAACACAAGATATAGATAGATAGATAGATAGATAGATAGATAGATAGATAGATAGATAGATAGATAGATAGACCCCTAAGAGTTGACCCAGTCATCAGGGATCTGGCTATGCACATAGACAGTAGCCTTACTATTGACCACCACATGCCCCAGTGGTGAGGAAATCCTTTTATGCTGTGCAACTTATAAGTAAGGGTATGGCATCTAGGTCCAAAGAGGTCATTATCACACTGTACTCTGCCTTATCAGACCAATCATAGAGTACAATGGTCCCTTTATTATGTACCCGACCATTCAAATACAGCAACTAGAGCAATCTCAGATGTTCTTTACAAAAAGAATACAAGGCATAACAAAACAGCTTTATGCAGAGCACATTAAAGCCACTTCCCTCCTCTCAGTCTCCTATAGACTGCTGAAGTGTGATCTCTGCCTGGCTTCTAAGACATCCACAAACCCCACACTTATGAATCTCCTACATATTCTTAAGTCAGAGAGTACCAGAAATACAAGGTCTAGGAACCGGAATTTTGTCTGCGACTTAAACTGAACATGCTGGAGAGATAGATATTTGTCCAAGAGACTGCCCCTCCTATGGAACAAGCTTCCTCTTAATGTGAATCTGAGTTTGTCTATTACCCTGTTTAAGTGCAACCTAGACCAGTGGATGGGGAACAGGAAATTTACACTGGGCCTGACATCAATGTCTCTTACTGAGAGAGGTAACATAAATGCCTGACCCTTCATGTCCTGTTTGGATACAGGACATTGTCATTATTTTGAGAAAACTTGTCTAGGCTTAGAACCCCCCCCCTCCCCCATGGCATTAGCCTAGTAACAGTCTATGAATCTATGAATCTGTGATAGATATAGATATATAGATAAAATCTGTCATTGGCATATTATGGTACATGAAAATATGGTTTAGAAAGTGAGGGGATGGTAAGAAGAAGATTACAAAGTAATGGTGTAGAATGAGGAACCTGAGATGGAAGCTAATATAGCTATAAACTTCAAAAGCAACTTTGTGACACACTTAGCTTGATACATGTCATAAAGAAGGCTCTCTCACTATCTTGATTTTGATAAAATATAGTGGCTTTAATTCTAAACCACAGGATATGTATTCTGAGTAATATCAACAATCACTGCAACTGTTAAACAGATTTTAGGATCTGATGAACTCACTACCATGTGTTCTAGCAAATGGATTACTGAAATCTGAAATTCAATCTCCTATAATTCTTATTCTGTTAAGAGTACTAGTCCTCCCGTGATGTCCCCACTCTGGGCCAATAATCACGGAGCCTAAATCCTCTCCACTGACACTAGAGAAGGACATTCACTTGGAATACAAATGATTTCACTCAGTATTTCCAGATGCAGACCTCTCTGCATCAAGCACAATTTCCTTTAAGAGCACACAGGGAACCCACTCAGCCCAGGGTCTGGCTTTTTCTGTCTGTCTCCCTCCAGGTCCCCAGTAAGAATCCCCACTGGCACAGTTTCAGAGTTAAGTCCTCAGCTATGTGCCCAAGCCAAGTCCTCCACTACTCTCTCTGGGAAACCAGTACTTCATGTCCCTGCTCCAAGTGGCTGACACACACACACTTTGAGAGGTTATTTGTATATACACACACACACACACACACACACACACACACACACACACACACACACACACACACACACACACACACACACAGACACACATACCTGGGGAAGACTGGCACAGGTTTACTAGCTATGCCCTGTTCTGCCCAGACTATAAGGTAGTTATCAGTGCCACCAGTCACTACAAAGCCAGCTAGCTAAGGCTCTTGCAAGGGTATCCAATTATACTGAGTGAAAATAATATTAATACAAATGGAAATGTTGACCAAACAATAAAGCTTTCAGGAGTGGCCAGAGATATCACCAAATAAATATATGCAAATATTCTCAAAGCTTAAATATTTTCTAAAAAGGACCAGCCACAATGAAAAGTTTAAATATATTTCATAATAAATAATAAATGAACAAAAAATACTAAATATCTATTTATAGTAAACACCAGAGTTTCAGACACAGGAAATGTTAAACATAATACCACTGCAAAGTTTCACACAGATACAGAAAAACAGTATTTAGCTAGTCTCACTATCTATTCCTGATTGACTAAAATAATTACTGTTACCTAGTTAATTTACTTACTACCACAAGGCAAGATGATGTGGGTGAGGGTCTTTCTAGTTAGGTTTCCAAGAGCAGACTGCCCCAAGACTTCCGTCTCCTCAAATATTAAAACATTATTTCTGTACAGAATGACATCACATTCATCTGGTCATCTGACTTCTGGTTCCCACACTAACATTAGAAGCTGCAATGGTTTAGCACTTGTGTGCTACAATATATATATCTGGAGTTTTTCTAAGATCTGTTGCAGCATCTGGAAGACATAAAACAATAAAGCCATTCCACTCTTCCTACAGGAGCTACAAACTATTATTTAGTAGAGACATTGTGTCTCTGGCTCTCTTCAAAACTGTGGGATAACATCTTTATGTCTTAACCCATAAAGTAATTTCATTTCAAGAATATTTTTCAAAGTCAGGTGGATTGACTTCTTCTCTTCCAGAATATGCTGTTACAATGTATGCCTTTAAATAGTTCCAGTAATACATGTACATTTATTTTCTTTCCAGCTGGAAACACTGTTGACACATTTTAACATAAGCAGCTTTACATAGACATTTTTAAACACAAGCATCTGTACAAATCAGTTTGATACACACACATGACATATAATTCTTTACAAAATTCCATCTAGCTGTACTGGCATAAGTTATGCATCCACTGATCTACTTGTCCTGACATGGTTGGCAGTACCTCCTATCATCACCCCCTACACACACACACACACACACACACACACACACACACACACACACACACACAGCCAGGTACAGATGTGAAGTTTAACAGCATGTGCCTGGTGGCTATCAGCCTGAAAAACCTGTGCGATCCATCATATTGGCTGACCATGTAAAGGGTGAAAGACTAGCCTTAATGCAGTCTGGAAGATGAAAGATTAAGACTTACCAGATTTTGTGAACTGAAACAGGCTGTTGTGATGCTGAATTCCATATCACTAGTGGGAAAAAATCTAGAGCTTCTATGGGGTGCTAAATGGTACAAGCAAGATATACTTACTCTTGCTTATATACATAGTACTGATTTTAGAATGACATGTCTTGATTGGAGTTGGTCTGTCCCCTTCCCTAGGAGAAGTCCAAAGTGGTTATGGGATACAGAAAAGTCACCTAATGGTGTTGTACAGCTGAAGTGTATAACAATGGATAAGAGGTAACCTCACATCAATTGAAATATGCAGAAAGGAAAACACTAATTGTTGCTTGAACATATGCACATAACAGGTATTGAGAGAATGGTCTTTTTGGAGACCATGTTTGTCATACTCAATAGTGTATCACTACTGACTCTGCAGTCCTACTGGGAGACATTAACAATTGTGAAAATTGCAGATATACATGGTAGATCATAACTGGGAGGAACATCTTGCCTGATCTAACCCTAAATGGAGATTTGCTATGGGATTCCTATGCTAGTCATAGAGTTATAATAAAAAAAATCATATTTTAACATAAGGCTAATTATAAGTATACTTGTTATCAGAGCATTTTGGGTCAAAGTCCATGATTGGCTCTAATGTTGTGTCACCAGGCCAGAGGCCGTGTAGGAATGACATTGACATTAAAGTGATGAGAAGTGCTGTGGTATGAACTGATTGCCACTTCAGTGACTTTTGTTATTTAATCAGGGAAGCATCTCAACAGCACTCAGAAACATGGATGTCTAATGTGGTCTCTTGGAAATGCCTAACAAACACTTCTGTTTGGGAAGCTTTACATTTTCAACTACTTAAGATCTTCATGTTTATCCAAGGGGAGGTTAAAGACATTAAATCTGAATTTACCCCATTACATACTTCATTACCTGAAGAGGTAGCATGGATCTGTGGCCAAAATGTGGTCAGTGCTTATCATGGCAGTGACCATGTGAGACACTGATTGACTCTAGTGGTGAGGGAAGCAGTGCAGTTAAATAAGGAGGCATACCATGCAGTGCTGTTTGGGAGTTAAGAATAATAGCCTAATAGATACCAACAGTCTTGGAAGACAGCAACAGTGGTAGTCACCAAAGTGAGGTCCTGAGTGCAGGAAGAATTTTGAAAGACCATGGAAAATTACTTTTGGAGTGCCTCAAAAAAGTTTTAACCAGCAATCCACCAATTCAATAACAAATGACAGGACATCACCTGGGGTGTTTTCAGCAGAGGTGGAGAAATGCTAATCCTGACTGAGGACATCAACAGTACATGGAAGGGGCAATATTCAAGGGACGCAGTGTCAGACACAGATGGAAGCCATTTAGTCCATTAATGTATGCAAGGTTACTGCAGTGAGTAAAAGATCAACAGTAGAAATGCTTCGGGACAGGATGAAGTCTTCTTCTTCTTTCGGCTGCTCACATTAGGGGTCACCACAGTGGATCATCTGGTTCCATTTCTTCCTGTCCTCTGCATCTTGCTCTGTCACACCAACAAGCTGCATGTCCTCTCTCACCACATCCATAAACCTTATCTTAGGCCTCCCTCTTTTCCTGTTAACTGGCAGCTTCATCCTTAGCATCTTTTTCCCAATATACTCTGCATCCCTCCTCAGCACATGTCCAAACCAATATAATCTTGCCTCTCTGGCTTTGTCTCCAAACCTTAAAACCTGGGCTGACCCTCTAATATACTTATTCATAATCCTGTCCACCCTCGTCACACCCAGTGCAAATCTTAACATCTTTAACTCTGCCATGTCCAGCTATGACTCCTGCCTTTTTGTCAATGCCACTGTCTCCAACCCATATAACATAGCTGGTCTCACTACCCTCTTGTAGACCTTCCCTTTCACTCTTACTGGTACTCATCTGTGACAAATCACTCCAGACACTCTTCTCCACCCACTCCATCCTGCCTGTACTCTCTTCTTCACCTCTCTTCCACACTCACCATTACTCTTAACTGTTGATCCCAAGTATTTAAACACATCCACATTTGCCACCTCTACTCCGTGCATCCTCCCCATTCCTCTTTCCTCCCTCTCATTAACACACATATATTCTGTCTTAGTCCTGCTGACCTTCATTCCTCTTCTCTCTAGAGCATATATCCACCTCTCCAGGGTCTCCTCCACCTGTTCCCTACTCTCACTACAGATCAAAATGTCATCTGCAAACATCATAGTCCACAGGGACTCCTGACTGATCTTGTCTGTCAATCTGTCCATCACCACTGCAAATAAGAAAGGGCTCAGAGCTGATCCTTGATGTAATCCCACTTCCACCTTAAATGCACCCGTCACTCCCACCGCAGTCCTCAATGCTGTCACACTATCCCCGTACATATCCTTTACCACTCTTACATACTTCTCTGACACTCCCGACTTCCTCATACAATACCATGACTCCTCTCTAGGCACTCTGTCATATGCTTTCTCTAAGTCCACAAAGACACAATGCAACTCCTTCTGACCTTCTCTGTACTTCTCCATCAACTCTCTCAGAGCAAACATCACATCTGTAGTGCTCTTTCCTGCCATGAAACCAGACTGCTGATCACTAATCATTACCTCCCTTCTTAACCTAGCTTCCACTACTCTTTCCCATAACTTCATGCTGTGACTGATCAATTTAATCCCTCTGTAGTTACTACAGCTGTGCACATCACCCTTATTCTTAAACATCGGTACCAAAACACGTTTTCTCCATTCCTCAGGCATCCTCTCGCTTTCCAAGATTTCATTAAACAATCTAGTTAAAAACTCCACTGCCATTTCACCTAAACACCTCCATGCTTCCACAGGTATGTCATCTGGACCATCAGCCTTTCCATTCTTCATCTTCTTCATAGCTATCCTTACTTCCTCCTTGCTAATCTACTGCACTTCATGATTCACTATCCACACATCATCCAACCTTCTCTCCCTCTCATTCTCTTCATTCATCAGCCCCTCAAAGTATTCTTTCCATCTGCTCAACACATTCTCCTCGCTTGTGAGTATGTTTCCCTCATTATACTTTATCACCCTTACCTGCTGCACATCTTTACTAGCTCGGTCCCTCTGTCTAGCCAATAGGTAGAGGTCCTTTTATCCCTCTTTAGTGTCCTGGTGGTGCTGTGGTAGCATTGTCATCTCACAGTAAGACGCTGTCCAGTTCAATTCTCAGCTAGAGCGTCTTCTGCATGGAGGCATGCATGAATGGGCATACCTTCGTTGAAGGTTGTGCGTCAGGCCTGGCAAGCCGGTACATAAAAATCAACTGCCAATCATTAGCGGACCGGAGTTCCGCTGTGGCGACCCCTGACCAGGAAAAGCTGAAAGACACAAACAAAGTGTCCAACCTTTCATACAACTCTTCATACGCCTTATCCTTAGCCTTCACCACCTCTCTCTTTGCCATACACCTCATCTCCTTATACTCCTGTCTACTTTCTTCATCTCTCTGACAATCACACTTCTTCTTCGCCAACCTCTTTCTCTGTATACTCTCCTGTACTTCCTCATTCCACCCCAGATCTCCTTGTCCTCCTTCCTCTGTCCAGATGTCAAACCAAGCACCTTTCCTTGCCATCGCCCTTACTAGCTCTACTGTAGTTACCCAGCTATTCGGTAACTCTTCACTGCCACCCAGTGCCTGTCTTAACTCTTCCCTTAACTCCACACCACAATTACCCTTTTTCAGTTTCCACCATTTGATCTTTGGTGCTGCCCTCACACTCCTCCTCCTCTTCTTGAACACCAACGTCATCCTACAAACCACCATCCTATGCTGCCTAACTACACTTTCCCCTGCCACCACTTTACTGTCTCCAATCTGAAGTCTAAAAGACCTAAATAGCACTAGGGTGGCATCTGAGCCAGTTCATGGTTAAATGGGGCCCTAAGCAGGGTAATTGTTCACGCATCGCACCTCCAGCAGCAACCCCCCCCCCCCAGCAATTCCACTATCCCATTACTTGCTTATTTTTCCCCATTTGCCCTAAACAGTGTTCAAACCTGTCACGGTGCATACTATTTTCTTTACTTCTTCAACAGTTAGAGATATTTATAACTTTTATTTCAAATTTTATAACACAAACACTGATAGCCATTTGCCAAACAAAAAACATAGTCTCACAATGAAAACATGCGTAGCATGAATAGTAAGCTCCTCTGTCCTTGAAACTCATATGCAGTGAAACAGCACTGAAACTCACATTCAAAGAAAATGCATCTGGCCAGTAGTGGATTAAGTTTACTTTTGAGCTGTTTTCAAGCCACAGGCTCCTTGCACAAACTTATAGAACCATGCATACATGCGTGTGTACTTTGATTCACCTTCCTGATTGTATTAAATTATATATTTGTATAATATAGCACCACTTATTAAAATGTGTTTTCAATTTGTAGGTTTGAAAATTTTTCCAGTTAGCAATAAACAGACTGCATAAAGCAATAATGACAAAACTACTTATTTCAGAACATTTCAACCATAAAAGGCGACTAAAACTTCTGCCACTACAATCCACAAATGTCAGTCAATATACACCATCTCTGCATAATTAAAACTACTCTGAATAATTCCACATTAAAGAGATCTATAACTAATGAAGAGGTTGCTGCTGCTGGCAAACAACTTTACATTTCAATGTTTCATGTACAAATGTATTGCCTGCTGCCCTTGAAAAATAAATTGCCTATGTTACTTTAAAAAACAAAAGTGTTAAGCTAGTAATATTCTTATAGGGAATGGTTGGTAAAAGGTTCATAGCTACTATACATCTCATCCAAAGGATGACACATTCAAAAGTGCAGCCCCCCAGCCCCAAACAGCAGTGCAATATGAGTAATCCATTTACATGATGTGGAACTAGAACCCACAGCATTCATCACCAAAGGCAAGTATTCTACTTGTACACTTCATTCAAGTTTTATAGCACAGACATTGATGATGGCCATTTGCTAAGCAAAACAGTTTTACACTGAAAACACACTTAGCACAAGCAACAGTAAACTTCTCTTCCTTTGAAACTCAACATTCCTTGAAAACACAGAGAAACTAAAATGCAGCGGAACACAACCTTCTTTGAAAATGAACAGAAACTGAGCAGTCCTTGAAAATGCATTGGTTAGTTGTACAGAATTCAGGCTCTGGTTTCTTGGTCTCAAGGTACAGGATTTGATCCTGAATGAGTTCATCAACCTGCTATCCATAACTTTGCATTTCACGCACACACCTTTGTTTGTGGCACTTCCTGTTTTGGCAGTCTTTCTGTGGCAGTTCTGGCCACCAGATCTTGTGCCCTGCATCATGCTACTGTGGCAGTTTAGTCCTGCTTGATGCTAGCCAACAAATCTGCTGTGCTGTAGGCTGCTGGCCTGTAACTTTGCACATTAGGGCATTTAATATTCTCCTAGAGGTTTCTGGGGTTTGATGTTTTATTTATTTATTTATTTTACTGATATTTCCCATGTGGTCCTAAGGCCCTCCAGATTTACAGACATTTATGTCTTTGGACTTTTTATTTATAAATGTGTTTTTTTATCAAGCCAGCATATCCCTTCCCCCAGCCAACATGGGCCCTAGGAAAATGCCTCAGTCACCTAGTGCTGGATCTAGCTCTAGGTGCCATGGTTAATGTGCCTTTAAAATGTTGTGAGGAAAACAGAGACTCAGAGTAAGATGGTTGGCATTTTCATCAAGGAGGATAATAAGGCTTACAACATTTATAGAGGGATTATATCATTCTTCCTTGGAAAGCTGAAACCCCATCAATAGCTGATATTATGACTAAGAGGCCAAGTCTGTTTTGCCCATGGATCACTCGATCATGTCATTGCACTAACATAGATATTGCAGACTCATGGCAATTTTCCAAACCTATCTACATGTGTTTTGTAGACTAATTGTAGGGATGTTGCCCATACCACAAATGTTTCTGGGTTGGTGCTCCAATTGTATGGAGTCCCAGAGATATTGCTATAATGTGCCACACAGTCATGTTATTTGTGAAATGAGAGAGTGTACAGTGTCCTGTTTGATTTTTTTTTTTTTTTTGAGATTATATGCATTTGTGGTCATATAGTTTTCTGCTAATAGTGTTTCTTGTCTCCCCTCCAGTTTTTTTTTTCATGGACATGATGTCAAGGCACAGCTGAGGTTTGAAGAATATAAAGTTTGGGGATATGAGGACTCCATCTCTGTTGTTTGTAGATGATACTGTCCCCTTGGCCTCAAGTGAATGAGCTCATAGGAGGACACTGGAGTAGTTCACTGGAAAGTGTGAAAGTTGTTGAGCTATTATAATTTCCTGTAAATTTGAGACTATGAATTTTTACTAGAAGAGAACAGACTGGTCTTTGCAGGTGTGGAGTAAGTAGATACCTCAAGTGGATGTGTTTAATCATTTTGGCATTTTGTTCATAATCAAATGCAGCAGAGTGCATCAGTGCATGGATCATCAGATGGGAGCAGTAGCACTGTGGTGAAGTGGGAGCTGAGTACCAGGATGAAGCTTCTGGAAAGTCTATGTCACTTTCCTCACCTCTGGTGATGTACTGTGGCTAGTGACCTAATTGGTGAGATAGCAGGTAGAACTGGCAGAAGTTAAGTTTTTCACAGGGTTTCTGGGCTTACTTTCCATGGCAAACTGAAAAGACTGGCAATCCTGGGAGGTTTGCAGCAGAGCTGTTGTTCCTCTGAATTGAAAAGGTACAAATGAAGTGATATGGGTACTTACTGAGAGCAGATCCATAGCTAGCTGGTGTGACACCCAGTGTGGCTCTCCCGTCTGCCATGCCCTCCTCAAATAAAGAAAAAACATTATTTTCTCCTCCAACGGAAAGGTCATTTAATTTCCAACAAGGCTCAACAGGGGAAAAATGATATTCTTACAATAATTGTAGCATATCAGATGCTACACATATATCAATCAGCTTGCTAACTTGCTATATTTATTCCGAATACCATGCAAAGCGCACTAAAGCCAAAATGCTTCAGGCCTGACTGGAAATGTGATATCAGCATTCAGATTGCAGCCCTGAAAATTTGCAAATTGGGTGGCTTATGTTTTTGCCTCACTCTAGCTTTTGACTGAGAATGTTCTGTGGTTGTCTCCTGTGGTAGGTGAATGAGAAACAATACACTAAAACAAGGTCTGAAGGCACGCCCAATACACAATAGAGAGATTGTGCCTCTTAAATGGTCTGCGGAAATATGTGGAATATGCATTATAAGCAGGACTGTTACTTGGGATAGACAAGTCAGGGCTGCACTGCTTAGCTTGCTGCTACCAGGAACATCACTAGGACATGTGGTTTGCAAAATGTAGTTATGTAAGCACTGGACAGATGGATAAAATATAGTGATCATAAAAAATGGAAAGAGTGGTCAGTATGGGCATTAATGTTGTCTGCAAAAGTTCTGAAGTTTTCCTTTTGTGTTGTCATTATTCACTTTTGTACTGGTATATTGCAGCTCCAGAAGCATCCTTTGTTTCACATTAAAATAATGCATTAACCTTAGTTCCAAAAATCTAAGCAAACCCAACTTCCCTCAACTCGTTTCCATAATACAATCTTATTATGGGTCATGGAACAGTGAAAACTTTTCAGAACAATATGCATAGAACTATCACTGAAAATGATTAAGTGTTATCCTTGGCTGACACTGCTAACAAATGCACATACACAAACACACACACACACACACACACACACACACACACACACACACACACACACACACACACACACACACCAGATCCCCATTAGATTTCGGACAGATATGCTATAGACTTAAACGTGAGTTATATATTTCCTTATTCCATCAATGAAGCAATTTACTACCTTTCCATTTAAATTCTTACATTTTAATCCTGTCTTCAAGACTGGGAAGTGTAATAGCTCCCCAACAGAAGCAATTCATTCAAGGGTCATAGAGAACAGAGCTTTGGAAGACTTTTGTTGAGATTGCCTGCATTTCTGAGATGCACATTAGCCATTTCACATACAGGTATCTGGCAAAAATGTAATCATTACTCTGAGTAACAGATACTCATCTGATGCTTAGGTTGTTTTTTTTTGTTAAATAGCACAAATGTCAAAAGTCTATGTAAGGAGCAGAATGAGAGCACAATTGCAGTATCTGAAATTTAAACTCATCTAAATGAATACAGGGAATATCCATTCCTTGATCTAGACAAGCACCCTATTGTCATCCTGCAAAGATGAAGCACTTCTTCAGATATTCTGTCATATGCATCTTGTAAAAAATGTTTATATGAGAATTGTAGGTGTATATCTGCAAATATGAAGTTTTGACTTAAGTATTCTGTCAATCTTAATGTATGGTATTTTTTACTGGAAGCAATCTCTGTGGTCTAATGAGTACAGCTGAGCAGAATGCATCAAAGCTAGTATCCGTCCCCAAATTTCACACAGTACCTACTGTACATCTGCCTTCTTCAGCAACCTGGAAATTCATCAAACTTCCTTGTTTGAAACCTGTTTACAAACAGCCTGATGCTATTACTTAAAGCTTTTTTAATTAAGGGAATGACTAGAAAATGAATAACATAATCATCACAAAGAATGCCATTTTGTTAACTTTCACAGTGTGCCGTTTGGATAGTGTTAGCAAAGAAGGCAGATAGTCTTAATAACTTGTGTCAGCGATTGTCATTTAGGATAAGGAGAAGATTGCTAATAAAATCTGATGTTACATTTTTAACTATAATGTGCAGGTATGTATTATGTACCCTAGTGGATCTCAGTGGTGTGACATCACTCTAAATTTTTTGTGAACAGCTGTACTTTCTTTGATGTAATCCTTCACATTATGTTGTCTTTCATATTGAACTGTATTATTCCTGACCTTTTGCATGACAAATCATATTCATCAATGCTTTTATTATATTTTCATTGTTGATACATCCAGAAATAAACATATTTTTCTTGTTATGTATAAGTTGGTCTTCAATAGCCAATGCATGTGAAAGTAAGATGTCAGATAAGTACAATTTTTATAAATATATAGGTTGGTCTTAATAAAACCAATTTATAACAGAAACACTTTATTTTTTCCCTCTGTCGGTACTATATCAACACTTTCCTGCCTGTGCAGAGTGAGAATCTGATGCGCTACTTTTAATTACAATCAATTCAAAGGTATCTATAGTACAGGGGGAGGAATATTACAGCCTTAGAGAATCTCCGGCTAATGTAATCAGTTATAATTACATGGGATATGCATGGCTGGTCTTCTACAAACTGTACAACTCCATCCTCATTGTAATCCACCTGAATGACTCAATATAATGTCAAGAAGACAAAAAGGGCAATACATGCTCAACGAGGCACAGATATTACTGAAACTGCTACATATGTATCTGAAGACAGAAATTTAAATATAATATAGTTTTGATAAACTTCAGGGACAGATTTCTACACACTTCTGGCTGATAAAAAACACATTTGTTTGATAATATCCTTTGAAACAGGTTCAGGGAAACATGAAGTAAAACTGCAGGGTATAAGATACAGTTGACACAGAGGAGGTACAGGGTTTGATTACCTCAGCCCTCATTTGCTACTGTATAAGCTTGCTGTGTGTGTGTGTGTGTGTGTGTGTGTGTGTGTGTGTGTGTGTGTGTGTGTGTGTGTGTGTGTGTGTGTGTGTGCATGCATGAGTGGGTGTGTGTGAGATAAATAGAGCAGGTTTCTATTTTCTGGTTATAGGTACTCTAGAACATCCTAGCATTGAAGACTGGCAGTCTACAAAGAAATAAAACAACAGAAAAAAATAATAAGCTACTAAAAAGTATATAAATTAGATAATATGGTAAAGTGCACTATAAACATGGAAATGATGCTAATGATGTGAAGCAAACAACAACGTAATGTAAAGAAAACAAAAGCTATGTATGCAAAGATCTTCATTCCTTATTTTTTCCATCATGACAGTAGTATTGCTTATTTTATATATATATATATATATATATATATATATATATATATATATATATATAATATGGAAGGTCATTTATAGCTCAGTGATTCTATTTGGAAACAATGGCCTACAGGGCTAAACATTATAGTCCATCAGAAAGACAGTGCTAAAAAATTTGCACAACACAATAAAACTGTTTATGACCGTATTACTGTCTTTTTAAGATGCCTTAAGCCTTGCTATCTTTTAATGTGACAGACTGTAAGATATACCTGAAATTCCAGCACTTACTCTCTAACTGTAATAATTTCATCAACAGTCTATGCCCTGTAGTATGTGGAAGAATATATCTGATTTTTCTCGCTTGCTATTTTTCTTCATGATCACTTTTCATTTAGGGATGGAGAGAAAATACACTCATGAAAATATCCCCACCCTTTGAACTTCCAATCCAATATATACATTTACTTCAAATAACCTGATGTGGTTTCTATTATTTCTGTTATAAATTTAAGTTGATCTCACACACAACTTTTTACTTCCTCTGTGTAAAGCTGCTCTTATAATAAATTTATATATGAAATGTGTTTGCAGCAATTTTTTTTCCTCTTTTTACACTATTTTATTTTAAAGTCTTTAATTCACTTACTGCAATTCAAATATATTTTCTGTTGTGTTTCAACTGCGTGCAGTTTTGGTTTGTTGCATATTTCTTTGAACTGTTTCTGGTAAAATGATTCATAAACAGGTAATTTCATGTATATGATTATGAAAAACAGGCAAATAAATAAATTAATTAATGTTTTGTGCTTATATTTGATTGTCTCAATGCTTTTTATATTTCCACCATGAAAAACTGAAAATGCAACCAAAACTACCAAAAGAGAATAAGTGAAATAAAGGGAAAAAGATACAAAGGAAAAATCTGGTCAAATGCAGATGCAGCAAATTACATGAAAAAATGTTATTACAAGTAAAAAAAAAATCACTGATCTTTTGAGGATATACTCTTATGCTCTTTGGTCAAGCTGAAATCATAGCTACATATATTATAAATATATATATATATATATATATATATATATATATATATAGATATACTCGATGCAAGCATACAAATTTGCGTAAGCTTACATATGCATGTTATAACAAATGAATCTAAAAGGAAATGTACTAAACAGGTTATATTTCACATTGTGCAGGTGTATACTGAAGGTATTTTCATTGCTTAAAATTTCAGATTGAGGAAAGCTTGTTAGTGAAACTGTGGTCTGTAGGTGTTGTTGAATAATATTAAAGGTGATTTAAAATATTTATTAATGCTGACTCTTGTTTACATATATATATATATATATATATATATATACATATATATATATGTGTGTGTGTGTGTGTGTGTGTGTGTGCATAAGTAAATAGACAGATATAGATATATAGCTATAGATAGATTAGATATAGACATATCTATCTATTTATACCTACATGTATACCTATATAAATATATATATATATATATATATATATATATATATATATATATATATATTCACTTTATAAGCTAAAACTTCTGAAATCTCGAATTACAGAATCTCGAGCCCATAAAGCAGAAAATCCAAATACCTGAAACTACACAATCAGAAGCCCTAAATCCCAAAACTGCAAAACCGCAAAATTCAAACTCCCAACACTTTCAAACACCATGTCAACTGACAACACACACGCACACAACTAAATAAGCACACACACCTACCCTTATGATATGCAGGGGGCAAGCCCCCCTGCACACTCCCTACACCCCCCTACTCAAATATTTTAACTCCAAGGTCGCACTAGATACACAGAGACACAAAATACCATCACACAAACTACATTCCTCTTGCACACACACATCACAGTAACAACACACACTAACACATACTACAGCCCCTACCCAACAACCTTAAACATAAACACTTACTTGAATCCACGAACACAGCGCAACTCCAGAACCGCTAATTCAAACTCTCCCGCATTCGAGATTTTGAATTTTGCGCTTCTGGGTTTGCGATCTTCCGATCCTTCCACTTTATGAACTCGAGATACTGAATTTCGAGATTTCAGTATTTCAAGCTTATAAAGTGTTCCCATATATATATATATATACATATATATATATATATATATATATATATATATATATAATAAAAAAAAAAAAAAAAAAAAGAATAGCAAATGGTGAAATGTTTTCCCACAAGAAATCATTGCCAGTGTGGGTTCTAAGTGTGTGCTGGTAAATATACATTTTTTTTTTACAAAGATTTCTCTCTTCTTCAAGTTGGTGTGACAGCAGAGTTGGTCTGTGTAACATGCGAAGAGTTGGGGGTTGACCAACATTAGGGAGTGCAGGGGTGCCCCTCTGCAACAAACAGGTAAAGTCATTTTTTTATCCTTTTGTGTTTTGGGCATTTCTGTCATCCTTTCAGCTCAACAGCTTTCTGGAAGTTGACATTTCACAGTAGATCCTTTTTAACAGTCTCCATTGTATAACAACCTGTCAACAAATTCAAGTAATTTATAAAACGTATTCATAACATTGGTTTAAAATCTGGTTGTAATAAACATTCTATTAAGTAATTAAACATTTCCATTGTGTATCTTATGTATCATATTATATGTCATTGATGCTGTATTGTTGTATACATTATCCCTTGATTTTTCCTTTGGACAAGTGCTACATTCCTACTTACACTGCCAGGCTAATAGGCTGTAATGTTGTATAATAATTGTTATGTTTTCCCCTCTGCACAAGTTGCATGGTTGTCTTACTGCTTATTTCTCCACTTCCTTACTGTACCTTTGTACAATGTAAGCTGTATCATCCACAACTGAAATGTCTGCCACAAGCTATATTGTGTGTTTCATTTTTAGTTGCACAAATGTTTTAATGATAAGCACACATTTGTCTTTATTAATCACTTTTCAGTAATGTGGCAGGTCATCTTCTATAATGTGCCTACTATGCAGGACAGGTTACATCAATGAGTTTTGACTTCCATTCCTTTTACCATGAAAATGTAAACATTATGAAAATTACTTTACTGGTATCCATTTGAATACAACCACTTTGAGAGGGCAGATTCTTCTCTGTTGGTTTATGCATGTGGACAATCCAAAACATCCTTTTAGCAGGAGAGGTATAAAACCTCTGTATGATTTGCTGACATATTAAGTAAAAGCTTTGATCTGTTTACAGGATAGTTTTTCAGCAAGCAGGAATATCACTCTATCAGTGCTTTCATGGCAATTAATGGCACTGTTCTTCTGCTGTTCATTACTGCACTCTGCAATAAAGTTATTAACCTGACTGATGTGGTACAGCTTTTGGCTTTCACTTTCTGCTGTTTGTTATTGCTTTTGCACCACTTTTGAAAACAGTGTAATTGACTTTTTTATCAGTTAAAAAAAATAAGATTGTGTTGGCTTTCAAGAGTCCTGCCTACATTTTCAGAAAGATTATCTTTATAAATCTGTGACAAAAGTTTTCAGAATGTACCTGTGATCTTATTTTCCATATTTTCTTCCTCTAGCTAGCTGTCTATCTAGGCTACATGAAGAAAGGTTGATAAAAAAACAAAAAACAAATAAAAAAAATGCTGGAGCTAAGGAATAGCTCAGATAAAAGCTTGATCTTTGTTTCCAACAGGCAGAACGATAATCCATGAGCCAAGTTAACAACTATTAAAAATATACCAAACTGAACTGGACAGCGTCTTACTGTGAGATGACAACGCTACCACAGCACCACCAGGACACTAGGGAGGGATAAAATATACCAAAAAATTATTAAAAATATCTTAATTTTAGGGCAGAATGAACAATTGCTAAGTGACAAAAAAATGTAGTTTCCATATTGTTACTGCTTAATTCTTGCAATCTCTTTTTAAGAAGCAGCTTTGTACTACAAGTTTTTCTCTTTCTTTCCTGTGAAAGTTGTGTGACACACATTTTAAACAGATGATAATATGACAAAGTATAACTGCTACAGAATATTGCATATGCAGTACACTGTATATTGTGTTCAGTGATGTATTTTGTAAAGTATAACTCTGCTACAGAATATTGCATATGCAGTACACTGTATTTTGTGTTCAGTGATGTATTTTGTAAAGTATAACTCTGCTACAGAATATTGCATATGCAGTACACTGTATATTGTTTTCAGTGACGTATTTTGTAAAGTGTAACTCTGCTACAGAATATTGCATATGCAGTACACTGTATATTGTGTTCAGTGATGTATTTTGTAAAGTATAACTCTACTACAGAATATTGCATATGCAGTACACTGTATTTTGTGTTCAGTGATGTATTTTGTAAAGTATAACTCTGCTACAGAATATTGCATATGCAGTACACTGTATTTTGTGTTAATGATGTATTTCGTAAAGTATAACTCTGCTACAGAATATTGCATATGCAGTACACTGTATATTGTGTTCAGTGATGTATTTTGTAAAGTATAACTCTGCTACAGAATATTGCATATGCAGTACACTGTATTTTGTGTTAATGATGTATTTTGTAAAGTATAACTCTGCTACATAATATTGCATATGCAGTACACTGTATTTTGTGTTCAGTGATGTGTTTTGTAATGTTTCAAGTCTTTAGCAGCTTTGCTTAATATTGTTTTCAGGTGCCCTGGAATTTCATGTCAGACATGTTAGAATGTGTTTACTCAACAGTCTTCAAATAGAATTGAGAGATGAATTGTTTTATGTAGAAGCAAAGTTAGCTGTTTAATATTGCTAATACTTGGGAACTGTTCTGGACCCATTCGATACTGCTTAGATAGTTTATTAGTTAATGTAATGCTCAAATGTAACTCATTTGGATGCACTACATATAAAGGATTAAGACAGTATTACAGACAAAATATAATGTTGAATGCCTCCATTTTAACTTAAATCTAAACAACACTACAGAGACCACATATGTGATGCGTGTATTCCTTTGGACAACTTATTTGCTATAGCCTGCATGACAATAACTAGTCCTTTACATCCTGTTCATTCCAAGGTAGTTACTCCCCTCTGTCCTCTCACTGAATTCATGCCAACATGAAGGAAAGGTACTGACTGTGATTCACATTTCTGTATGTCAGTGCAACCATGAATCATCATCATCGTAAAGCCCCCTTTTCCCATTTTCTACACAAGGTCAGGGTGTTATGTTACTTGTCACAATCTCTCCCTATTCAGTGTCACTTTCCTACCTTCTTTAACACTTGTGTCTGACTCTTGCAGGTCTTCTCTCATACAATCCAGCCATCTCTTTGCTGGATGCCCTCATTTCCTCTTGCTTTCTTCCTGTCTGTCCAAAATATTTTTGAACAGATTGTCATCTGATTTCCTGCACATGTGCCTGTACCATCATAACCTGCTCTCTTTGAACTTTTCTACAATTTGAGTTACTTTACTTCTGCTCTTATGTGCTCATTTCATCTGCCCACAATGTGCATCCTACTACCCATCTCAGGCACTTCATCTCCTTCACCTCTAGCTTCTTAAATTGTTCTGCTTTACTGCCCAGGTATTTGTACCATACAGCAGTACTGCACACACAACTGTTTTGTACACCTTACGTTTCACTTTCTTTCAAATTCTTCTGTCATACAATACCCTTGACACTCTGTGCCAGTTGGCTGCAGCCCCTCTAATTCTAGTTTTGACCTCCTCATTCAGATTTCACTACTCCTCAACTACCCTTCCCAGACACTCGAAGCAGCTAACCTGTTCTACTATTTCCTTTCTATCTCAATTTTTAGCTTCTTCTGATTTCCTCATTTGGTGCCATAACAACTGTTGTATCTGAACTCAGTTTCATGCCATGTGCCTTTAGTTTTATATTTCATTCCCTTATCCTGAAGTTATTGCTCAGAATCTGCTTGTAATACCATGCCATCTGCACACAGCACCTTTGTTGATCTGTTCAGTCTGATCTGTTGCTAATGTAGTCCATCATCAGTATGACCAATCACTGTGTATTCTTACATGGATTGGTTTGAAACAATAATTAGTTTTCCAGGCTGGAACTCATGAATCATTGAGAGTGAAATTATCTACAGTGAGCCCATGGATAGGTTGAATATTAAAAGATAGAAGAGTGGAATTCTTTCTTAGTCTGTCTTGCATTTCATGTTTTTTCTGTAGATAGATGGTTCAGAAGTTATTTTTTTCTCACACAGGCTGTAAGTAATATTAACATTTTATTGCACCTGTTTATGGTCTGTTGTGCTTTTACATTTCTTGTGTTCTAGTATATCATATGCATTTTGAACTAATAAGACTTGCAGTCTGCAGCTGAATGCTGTTTCTAAGAAAATGGAATAAAAGCTAAATTTTATCCAGAAATTACTACAGATCACTTGAGCTGGGCAGCATTTCAGTTAAAAGGCATTCCCACAGCTATAGTCATGAAAACAGAAGTTAGCCTACAGATGGAATGATTAAATCGTGTGTGCTTTGATACTCTGTTGATTGATGTGGCTTATGCCCTCATACAAGTCTCACTAGCTTAGGGGGAATAGGAGTTTGTAGCAGAACTGTCTAAGTATCTGGTCCCTGGCAAAGAAACAACTACAAGGACACCATGTGGCACCTATGAAAATGAATGAATATTATAGGTACCAAAGAGACATTCTATGTAACATAATGAGAAAGTGAGTATTCAGTGGTTCTATTACTTAGTTAAGGGAAAATGCAACACAAGTATGTGTGATTAAATGAGAGCCATATGAAGTGCAGAGAAATGTAAGCGGGGGATGGAAAAGGCATGATAAGGGATTACTTAGAAGTTACAGAGAAGTGGCAGAAAGAACTAAACATTTAACAAAGGAGGATATTAACTCTCTTTACTCCCCCCTCATTAGGCCAATAATTGAGTATAATGCCCCATTTGCTATGTACCTTTCCAAACACCTGCACCAACTGGTAAGGCCACAGAAATACCTTACAAAGAGAATCCATGGCCTCCAACACCTGTCCTGTGTGGACAGGCTCAAATCACTATCACTATTCAGTATCATACAGATTGCTCAGAGGTGATCTGTGTCTCGCCTATAAAGCAATTTCAGACTTTGATCTACTAGAGATGTTCCATATCCGTAAGTCTAACTCCTCATGCATTACCCACTTGAAAATCCTAAATTTAATATGCGACATCAAAAAAACCTTGCTGGAGATACGGGTTTGTCTCCCAGAGGCTGCCCCATCTCTGAAATAAACTTCCCATACACATTAAACAGAGCACCTTGCTGATGCTCTTCAAGCACAACCTTGAGGAGTGGAAATGGAAACCAAAAATTTGTCTCAGGGGTTCCACCTGTGCCCCTCACTGACTGGGGCAACAGGTGCTGACTGAGGTTTCTTTTTTTGGGGATAAACTTTTGGCTAAACTTGTAAGGGCCTCAGGGCCATCATCCTAGTAACCTCCTATGATCATATAATCTATGAAATGATGTGTAACAAGACAGTAAGTGACTTGTTGGCTGTAAGTGTATGATGAAAAAAAGATGACTTGATATTTGTTTATTGAGCAAATAGGGTGATGAATATAGAAAGTTGGCATCTAATGTAGAAATGGATCTGTGTTTATTTTTTATTTATCATTTGTTGACTGGGTTAGTCCCAGTAGGTTAATGTTAATAGTCTCTACTAGGAGAAATTTAATCGGGGAATCACAGAACTTTCCCTACTGTTTGACATAGGGTGATGTGTTTGAGTGTGGCATGCCTTACTTCCTGCTTGCATTCCAGGTGCATATTGGCCTGGAGAAACAGGAAGAATGATGAGTGATAGCCAAGTTGGAAAAGTAATTGAGAATGAGATACTAAGCAAGGAGATGGTGGAGCCGACATTGCAAAATCAAGTAAATGAAAGGGAGGTGGCTGATTAATTTTTACCAGAGGCAATGAAGTGGAGGAATGAACTGGAGATTGCAGCAGCAGCAGCATGGATGGATTCAAAAGACCCTGTTTCAGAGAAAATTGTTTAATGCTGAAATAGGAAGCCACCAGGAATGTACAACCCTTCAATGCAGAGGTTTACAAAATGATTATTAAAAAGAATTTATCAATCAGAGTGAACCAGAGAGTAATGTAGCATCATCCTCAGGTGAGATAATAGAAAAAAATCCATTGAGAAGAGGATATCGGGAAAACATCAATAAAGAGATTGTATGTGCAAACAGTGAAGGAGGGAGAAAGAAGGGCCAAGGAGGTGATGGAAATAAAGAGAAAGTTTACTGTATGAGTACGCAGTAAAAACGACAGAGGACTGGACAGGTATGAAGTGTGGGACTTGGTGATTGCAACTTTGGATGTTTTGGTTGAAGAGGTAAGAGCCTTCAATCTTATTAATAAGGAAACATTTTGTGATATATTATTTGAGACTGGTCAAGTCATGGAACATTTTTTGGAAAGATATAAATATAAAAAGAATGACAATTCTTGGTCAGCTTATGTGGTGCAATCTTTCCATAAAGAAACAAAACAAAAAAAAAGAATCATGATTCAGTTTAGAACTGAAATTGTGGCAAAAGACTTGAAATACAAGAAATGTGGTAACACTGAACACACATGGCTAGAATGTGAAGAATCTGCAAATTATAGAAAAAGAATATATATAAAAAGTGGATCAGGGAAAAAAAAGAACAAGAAGGGCAGACTGAGATACAAAATATATAAATAAATGCAAAAGAAGGGCAGAAAGAAAAGCAGGAAGTGTCATTGGACAAAGTGAAGAAGAATATGTGAACCGTCAGGTAATGAGAGGAAAGAAAAATTATATAGGGAAGAGAATTAAAGAAAGAAAAAGAAAATGTAAAAGTATAATCACAAAAGAAAGCAAAATAAAAGGTAAAGGATGAGAAATATGTCATATTAATTCCTATTAAAAGATGAAGATTTTAGCTTTAAATGTTAATAGCATGAAAAATGTTAAGAGAAGAATAAGGATACTGGAATGGTATGTCTTAAGGCATGCTCAGATCATTAGAATAGAGAATACTAGATTATTAACAGAGGAAGAAAGGGTACAAACAGAAGAGTATTGAGATACACCTGTTGTTTGGAATATGGGTGCAGACACTTGTTCAAGAATATGTATATTATGTCAAAACAGTATAAAAATATTAGATGTTACTATAGCTGAATTGGGTCTATATCAGAACATCGAAGTATTAAAACTTCAAATGTTCTGATATCGAACACTATTCAGCAAACACTAAGAATAGTGAAGCTGCAGAACAGCAAATTCTTTCCTCAGGAAAGAATTTGGTTGGCCATTTCTGTGGCTTCAATATTCTTAGCGCTGTGGTGGAAAGTTACGAGGTTGGGTTCAGGTAAGTGTGTGATTGTTTGTATGTTAGGGTTAGGGGCGGGTTAAGTGAATTAGGGTTAGGGCATGGGTTAGGCATGTGTGCGATAGTGACAGACTTTAGGGTTTGGGGCGGTTTAAGTGAGTTAGGGTTAGGGCACGGGTTAGGTGAGCGTGCGATAGTGACGGACCTTAGGGTTAGGGTTTGGGTTAAGGTAAGTGGGTAGATAGTAGTGTATGCTTAGTTTAGTGTAGCATTAGATGTAGGAATTTAAGTGTAAGTGTGTAGTTGTTGTTTGTTTGATGTGCTTGTGTTGTGCGTATGTGTTTCAGAGCAGCAATTTTTTTCCATGGGAAAAAATTCGCTGTTCAGAATGTTCGATATTTTCATGTTTAGATGTTTTGGGGACAATGAAATAGTGTTCGCTATTTTCATCTTTCTATAACGTGATATAAACGTGCTGAATTAGGATGAATTACAGTATTAGATGTAAGATGGAAGACAAACGTGTATAGAATTATTGCTAGATATGCATATGTCACAAAGAAAGAAAGAGAGGTAATGTTTAGAAAGATCCTTAACTATGTTTGCATTCATATGGATTTAATACTCGCAGAAGACTTTAACTGTAATTTAAGAACAAGTAAGAAAATAGTGGTGATGTCAAAATAGTAAATGAAATAAGGAAATGTGGTAAATTATATGTATTTGACAATATATACTGGACCTATAGAAGAAGTTAAATTAGAACTGAAACTGATTATTTTTTAATATCAGATAGTTTGAAAATTGTATAGAAAGGAATAAAAATTATAGGATTCTCAGGCCATACAGTTATATGGATAAAAGTTCATGGGAAAGAAGAATATATAAAAACATGTAAAGAAATTAAAAGGTATAATGAAAAAGAATTAAAGCAAGATGATAGGAGAGAAATAATTAAGCTATGGAATGATCATTTAGACATGAAAATGTTTTATGAAAATTGGACAAGTTGGTGGATATGTCTTAAGGAAAATATAAAAAATGTTTCTTAGAATTTATGGAGAATAAGAGAAAAAAAGAAAAAGTAAAGTATAAAACATTAAGTCAAGATATTTTTCGAGAATTGATAAACAAAGAAAGAGCTTTTTATGAAAAAGCAAAAGAAATGTATGAAATGAATCAAGTAATGATTAAGAATTTATTATATAAACAAAAATACTGCTTACAAGGAAGAAAAAAAGTAGTGCCCTATCTAAACAAGTTGGTGAAAGAGAACAAAAAAGTAATAAGGTAGTTAACGGATAAAGAAGGAAATAAAGTAACACAACAAGGAATATGTGGAATTATTAAAGTACAACATATAAGACAATCATTTATTAAAAAAAACAAAACAAGAGCAAAATTATTAAAGTTAATAGATTAAGAAGATAATGAAAGTTTGGATCAAAAGATACATCTGCAAGGTTTAATGAAGTATTAAAATACATTAATTTGAATACAACAACAGGATTAGATGGTATTTATTATCATATGTATAATGAAATGGAAATCTGGCAGAAAGTAATATTTATAGAAGTACTGAATGAATGGTTAGAGTTGGGACTAGTAGTTGAACAAATATGTGCCAGAGGAATAATATTCATATGGAAAAAAGGAGAAAAAGATGATATAAGAAATAGGAGACCAATATTATTAAATAACACAGACTACAAAATATTTATGAGAATAATAACTAAAAGGTTAATGAATAAATGGATATGCTACTTGATCAAACAATATTTCGTAGAAAGGGAAAAGGAAGTCAAGACTTAATATGAATAATAAAAGAAATAATAGATTATATATGTAGAAATGTAGAAGCAAAGATCATGATAGGAGATCTAAGTAAGGCATTTGATAAAATACAATATGATTCTCTATGAGACATTTTAGAGGCATATAGTATAAGTAGGAGAATAATGCAGGTAATTACACTGACATATGAAAGGAATAATGCTAAAATAAATGTGACTGAATGGGGACTAATTTTAAAGTTCAAAGGTTCTAAACTTGAAATTTCTTATGGTCGAGACCATAAGATCGAAGTTTTGAAGGTTCAAAACTTCAAAAAAAATATTAAAAATGTTTTACATTCTTGCAGGGAGGCAAGCCTCCCTGTACCCCACACACCCCCTGCTTATTAAATATACCAACTCTGAGATCGCACTACAACAAGGAAAATGAATCATTTCCCATTCCATACTGTATAGTGATCTCCATTTAAACAGTTCAAAGTTTCAGAACTTCAGTCTTATAATCTCAACCATAAGAAGTTTTGAAACTTTGAGTTTAAAAGTAGACCCCTGGATGGATAACTGAAAACATAAAAAATAGAAAGTGGAATAAGACAAGGATGTCCAGCTCGCAACATTATATTCTCTTTAGGGATGAATGTCATAGTGAGTACGATTAATAAAATGATAGATATTGCAGGATGCAAGATGACAGAAGAATTGCAAATATCTATAATGTATACATATGCAGATGATATCATATTAATCCCTAGAAATAAAGAAAGGATAAAAGAAATAAGAGAAAAAATAAATAAATCATTAAAGAAGATTGGCCTATGTATAAATGAAGAAAATAAGTAAAGGTTTTGGATGTAAGGGAAATATAGGAGACATAACATTTAATGAAGAAACCATAGCTGTATTAGGAATAGTATTTGGAGCAAATGACTATAAGAATAAACAATGGGAAAAGGTGTTTCAAGAAATAAAGATATATGTACTTTTGGAAAACATTTAGATTATCACACAGAAAAAAGTGCATCTGATAAATTCTATCCTATTAGGTAAGATAGCACATATACTGTAGCTAACACCTATATGCTGCCAACAGAGTATGTAAAGGAATTTATATTGTATTTTCCTTTATATGGGGATCAAGGCTGAACCTGTTTAAGAGGGGAATGCTATATATAAAGGAAGAGCTAGGAGGATTTGGCATAATAAATCCAGTTGTTTATGCATCATCATCAAATCAATATAGAGCTTTGAAAGGTTATTCCATTGAAAATAAGACATTGACAGAGCTTGTGTTATACTATAAGTATAAATGTTTATGGGAAAAATGGAAATAATGAAAAGGCTCAAAAATGTTATGAATGAAGATGCAAAGGAATATCAAAATAAAGTTATATTATGGAAACTAAAAGTGAATAAGATTAAAAAGAACAGAAAAGAATGGCAATTAAATATTATGAGAACATACTATGTGGTTGACCCTTGGAAACACTTAGGTATATATAAAAAAGAAAGCAATAACAATGAGAAATAAATGATATACGAGTATAAATGAATGCAAGATTTACTATGGAGATTGCCTCTAGGTAATTTGCCTATTAAGACAACTATGCTTTATAAAAGAAAAAAGATAGAATGTGTATTAATTGTAGTGAATACAAAACAGAAGAACAAGTGTTTTTGAGTTATTTGAGGGTGAACAAACTATGGGAAGAGTTATGTAAAACAAAATGTTGGACGGTTTACAAAAGTCGAACAACTGAATATGGATATGATTAAGTATGGCTAAGATGTGAAGAAAATTGATAGAATCATTTTTTGTTTGTTTTATGGACATCATGGACTGAAAAATTAAATGAGATTAAGTTCAATTGAAAATGGATATTAGCAGATATTTTGAAGAAGATACATTTTTGGTTGTGGAAGAAAGGATGGGGGAGTGCTTGTTAACATAACTTTAAGTGACATTGTTAAAATTGTAAATAATTGTAAATAATGTAAATATGTATAGAATAAGTGCTATATGTATATAAGTAATGTCAATCAATAAGAAAACCCCTACTGTTTCCATCAGGGGACACATTTCATTGTGGTACTTCCAGCTTCTATTATGAGCATGAAGATTCTTTAAACAAGGTAGCAGAAAGTGAGGCATGAATGATGGCATAGTGAAGGAATCAGTAAAGCTAGTCTAGCCTTTTCACCAGCAGATTAAGGATTCAGAATGAGTACAAATTGACTCAGAAGATTTGTTTCAGCAAAACCTCTTTGACAAAGAAGTTACAACACAAGAATGTGTTATTACAACCCTCCAGCTAAGAGGGTTGCAAGATGATTTATTAATGAATTTAGTCAAAATGAGTGAACCAGAGAGTGGCAAAGACATGTCGTGGGGAGAGCTGCAAGAAAAATTTAAGAAGGAAAATTTTCAGCAGATTGAAGCAGGTCAGGTCGAGAGAAAATCTTATGCACAGATGAAAGTGTGGAAGGAAAGCAAGACAGAAGAAAAATACATAAGTGTAAGAAGAAAAAGACTTTGTAAAGTACAAATTGAGAAAAGGAAAAATCAGAGATGGACAGATATAAGGTGTGGGATGAAGTTATTACAACACTAGGAATTAAATCTAATGAGGTAAGAGCATTTATCCATATTAATAGAGAGACTTTTTGTGACATTATTTTCAAGACTAGTCAGATACTGGAAACATTGTAGAATATAAAAAAAAAGAAAGACTGTTCTCCATGGAATTTGTATGTGTAAGCCCTTTTACAGGGAAGCTAAGAAAAAAATTAGTATTCAGTTTTGTTCTGAAGTAGAAAAAAGACACTTTAAAAGGACATCTATTAAAATTATGTAAAGATGTGTTAAGTTTGTCAAAAATATATGATAACCGAGGTTTGTAGACTGGGGTGTGGGGTTGCAATGTGATTTTAAAATTAGACAATGAGAGTATTGTGCATATTCTAAATATCATAAACGCTGAAGGTGATAGAGACATGGTAAAATATGAGCAACAGCCAAAAATATGCCTTTCTGTGGAAAAACTGATAATTTAATTAAGAACTATGTTAAAAGAAGATGTTTTACTTGTGAGGAAATAGGACATAATGCAAGGAATTGTAAACCGAAATGTTAAAAGTGCTAAAAAGTGTGTCATTTTCCAGGAAGAATGTGAAGAAAAAGGAAACAAGGTAGAAGTGGAAACAATAGAGAAAGTAAAAAGCAAGGTAAAAATAAAGTTTTAGAGAAAGGATTAGAAATAGTGGAGATACAAGAAGAAATGATATATGTTATGAATAGAGAGAAAATATTAATACAAAGGAAGATGCGAATATGCAAGAAGAGTTAGGGTTGAGTGATAGTGATGAAGTTAAATGGAATATAGTCAAACAAAAAAGAAATTATATTGGTAAAAGTGTATGGGATTTTTTAAAGGAGGATTACAGAGGATTTAAAAAAAAAGAAAGAAAAAAGAAGGGAAAATGATGATTATATATACTACATTAAGGTAAATTACTTGTAAAGTTCTAACCTTAATATTAACAGTTTGCAATAAAATTATAGAGAAGAAAAGAAATTCTGGAATGATATAGTAAGTAGAAATGCAATATGACTATTTTAGAAGACATTTCTTTCTTACTACAAGCTAAAATAAATCAACTAGAAGTATAGTGGGAAACTAAGGTGATTTGGAATTTTGGAAAGGAAACATGTCCAGGCATTCTTATCTTATGCAGAGATACAACTAAAGAGTTAGATACTACTTTTGTTATAACAGGTGGGACCACAGTTGTTGCTGTAAGGTGGAGGAATCAGGTTATTAGATATGTTGCTATTTATGCATATGTATGAAAAAGGCAAAGAGAAGAAATGTTTAGGAATATTATTCAATATTTAGCAATTAATATGGAGCTTATTGTAGCAGGGAATTTCAATTGTAGTTTGAAACAACCCAAAAAGAAATCATATGATATTAAGTCAGCATGGGATATTATAAAATATAGTAAAAGGCAGTTAAAATTTGGAATAAAAAAGCATGGACTTATGGCACAGGAGAAAAGAGAATAGAAATAGATTTTTTTATATCAGTAAGCTTATTAATAGAAGAAGAAAGTGATTTGATGACTAGTTTCTCAGACCATAGGGTAATTTGGATTAAGATAAAAGGAAATTCTGAACATATAAAGATAGGTAAGGTTCTGAAAAATAAAGCGAAGTGGTGTAAGGTAAAGACAATAAAATGAAATGATGGAGAGATCATGTAGGAATGAAGGAATTTTATAAGGATTGGGCAGAATGATGGCTAGGCTTTAAACAGAAATATAAAAGATGTTATGTGATACTGGAAAAGAAAAGATAAATACAGATATGGAATTGTGATTTTTTATAAAAGAACAGCAGTTATGTGAGGTAAATAAGAAAAAAATAAAAACAAAAGTTGTTATTGCATAAGCAAAGTTTTTTTCAAGGAAAAAAGAAGAAATTGCAACATATCTATGTGAATTAATTAAAGAGAATAACAGTGTTATGAGAGAAATACAAAATTCTGCAGATAATATATATAATAAACTAGAAAAAAATCTTGGAAATGGTAGAAATATATATTAAGAATTTATTTGAAGGACAAAAGATCAAAATTAATAAAAACTGGAAAGTATGTTCATTGTCTGAAAAGGACAATAAAGATTTAGAACTACAAATTAAGATGGAAGAACTAGATCAACCCCCAGTTTCAGTAAACTTCCATGCAGGAATAGCTTATACCTGCATGGAAGGGACCATTCTCATGCAACATGGTAGCATGCCATGCATATGTATGAAGGCACACTGCTGGGCTCTAAAATGGACATGGTTCTGTGTGAGAGTGCAGGGGGCATGCCTATGCAGAGCACAGACACTAAATATGCCCCCTGTGCTAAGAAAGTGCTGTACGGCACTTGTGAAGCTGTACTGGCATAGTATTAAAGCTTAACTGTAATGTTATGCCAGTATTTCAGTGTCCGCAGACACTGAAATGCAAAATAGAAGCATTTCAGTGTCCACGAACACTGAAATAAAAAATCAACAGGAAAGCAATACAAGGGGTGTGTCATAGCCTCTGTGAGACACCCCCTTTACTGCTAAAGCGCCGTATGACATTTCTGCAGTCTGCAGAAGCATGTGTGCAAATGCACACATACTACTCAACCCCTTTGAGCAAAAAATCTGGACAAAGCCTAAAATGATGTGAGGAAAATAGTGACAGATATTAAATATTGACCTTACAAACAGACCTCTCAACTGTACAGATATTCTCAGAATATCCAGATGTTTGCCTCATATTTTTGGTGTGTTCCTCCTGCAATCCATTCCTTTCTGGCAAATAGCTGAGGATTGAAGTCATTAAATAATGGCAAACATTTGTGTCTAGACTCCACGTCCTTCAGAAAATTCATGCTAATGCAAAACCTATTATTCTATCAACTATCTACATTTGTAAGAGCAATATTTAAAATCTGTCCCTATTTGTCCCCCCATCATTTTAGGCTTTGTCCAGATTTCTTGATCTAAGAGGTAGAGAGGTATAATATGGGATAAATCCAAGTGTACACAAGCACAACCCCAGCCTACAAATGAAATAAAGCACATACTGAACATGTCATGCATCAGATGAAACACACACAGAGCCGTGAAAGTCCAGTCATTGCAAAATGTCACAAACACAGTCCCAAGTGGTTGTCACAGCACCACAATATACACCGTATAACCTACAGAAAATAATAATAATAATAATATATACCTGTTTATATTGCCCTAAGGAATGTTTAAGTGCAGTTAAGTGAGTGTGTATATTACAGCTTAAACATCCCATAGGAGTTAAATGAAAATAGATAAGGAGCACAGCCCAAGCCATGATAGTATAGTGGGTAGAGTAACAGCTAAACATGCATGTATTCAGGGTTCGACTCCCAAGGCTATCATATGAAAGTAGTGTTAAATTTATTTTAGTAAACGTAATCTATGTAGCAATTACTTTTTGCCAACCAGGGTAGAGTAGCAGTTCCAAAAGTGAGATGTCAGTGTAGCAAAGATGTGAAACCCCCATATAAACATACAGTATAGTCACAGAGGGATATAATGCAATGAAAGCACATAAGGAGATGTCATGGAAGGTAAATGTAAAAGGATAAATGCGTAATATTTATGTTATATTATACAATGACTGCCCATTAACATACAAAAATGAGTATGTGCTTTAATGAACATATTCTGCATTCAGGTAATTTTAGATTAATTATTAAACTTATGACCCTGACCATTTTAATCAGAGAAATATACCAGTACACCAGCTGAGCTGTAGGAATTAATGTAGCTTTTTCAAATATATCATGCAATAGAGGCATACAACATTGGGGTAAAGTGTTGTGGAATCCTTTGTGCATTGTATATAGACATGTAAACACAATATATATATATATATATATATATATATATATATATATATATATATATATATATATACACATATACATATATATATATATGTGTGTGTGTGTGTGTGTGTGTGCGTGTGTGTCAGATGAAACATATATATGTAAACGTACAGTCATAATATTGATATAAAGATATTACATATAATAGAAGGAAAATAAAATACACACACACACACACACATTATATATATATATATATATATATATATATATATATATATATATATATATATATATATATATATATATATATATATATGTAGGTATGTATATAGCATGCAGTGCAGTCATATCTCCAAACCATCCCTCCCAACCTGTTAATGCAAGGAACCTCTACAAAGACTGTAAAAAAAAAGGGGGGGGGCCCACATATATGGATATAGTTAGAAAATCGTTGTTATAAATAAAGACATGTGACAGCAACAGTGTGTGTTTCAGCAAACAATCACTGAAGGATATGATGTGAACTGAAATGTCATGTCATATATTTACTGACATAAATCCTTAGATCATCATTGTGATTTACCACACAAATAGAAACAAATTGTGGAACTAAACAAAAGTATGGTCCAAAGATCTGGACACTCTGCGGAAAATCTGGCTGTGGAGAGGTATGCTCAGAACCCCTTAATGCAATGAATGTGGACCAAGTCTGACAAAGTGGGGGGGACAAAGGCATGAAAATAGGGACATGTACAAAATACATCGGTAGATAGCTGAGAATGTTCATGTAGTAACAGTGTATGTCCCAACATAAATCAACTGAAATATCACAATTCCAGGACTCAATTGCTTCTCATTAGTTACTGACCTCAGTCCCCACATCATCCCATTGATGTGTCATGCATACATAACAGTTATGGAGACCAGATCAAAGATATTGGCCACACAATTGGACATCCTATAAATATGATATTTGAACATAACACAACAGTAGGGAAACTACACTGAGCTACCGAGCAATGTCCAGACTACAATCAGGCTGACATAACACTACCCAGGTCCAGCTCTGGGGCTGTACACATGTAGTAGCAAATATAAAAGAGAGTACAGAGATGTCATACTAGTGGAACACAGACACTGGTGTGAAAGTGCATACCCCCAAACAAGTGCACCACAGTGACAGCAACATACCAGTAAGCAAACTGAACATGACAGTATAATATTGTGAGAGCAACCACGATACACACACACATTACCCCTACATATACTGCCCCAATTCACAGTATGCTGGGAATCTGGAGATGTTATATGACATGTCAAAGTCACCCCCTACAAACATATGATTCTGATAGACCACCAGGCACTGTAGCAGCATGCAGAGTCAGATAGGTAAAGGATGTATGGCACTCACAACTGCTACTCTCCATACCCAGCCTAAACAACATAAACACACAACATTGCTACACAGCCTTGGCAGTCTGTTCACAATGGGCAGACAGACATACTGTCATATGTGCAGATTTCCACAGAATTACTAGGGTGTGGATGCATAACCTTGGCCACCGCTGCATACCATGGCCAGGAGTCTGCCAGGTCATTGTCATGCTAACTGGTGTGCATTTGGTAAATAATGATATACCATACCTCCACACCAGGTCTATATTAGAACACTGAATGTTCAAAATTTCGAGTGTTCTAATATTGACCCATTTTCAGCGAATGCTGAAAATATCGAAGAAACAGAAAATCGATTTTTTTTCCTAGGGAAAGAATTCGGTTATCCGCTTCTGTTGCTTCAGTATTTTCAGTGCTGTGGTGGAAAGTTATGGGTCCAGTTCAGGTAAATGTGTGATTGTGTGGGCGTGAGGGTTAAGACGGGTTAGGTGAGTTAGGGTTAGGGCGCAGGTCAGGTAAGTGTGCGATTGTGTGGACGTGAGGGTTAGGGCGGGGTAGGTGAGTTAGGGTTAGGGCTCGGGTGAGGTGACTGTGCGATATTGACAGACCTTAGGGTTAGCGTTTGGGTTAGGGTAAGTGGATAGTTAGTGGTGTATGTATAGTTTAGTGTAGGGTTAGGTGTAAGAGTTTAGGTGTATGTGGGTGTATTGCTGCTTGCTTGGTGTGCTTGTGTTGTGTGTATGTGTTTTGGAACAGCAAATCTTCTCCCTAGGAAAAAAATTTGCTATTCTGAATGTTCGATGATTTAATTTTTGATTCATAGGGTTTGATATTAGAACACTCGAAATTTTGAATGTTCGGTGTTCTAATATAGACTCCTCTGCATCTCATAGTGTGGGACATCTGGACAATGCATGGCACATGTATGGGACAGGGGGCTGAAAAGTGGGAGGTATCACACATAATGGTGTAACAAATTGAGACAGTAGCTGCTGTTACATGTGTTGTTGTAACATCACAACCCTGAAGGAAATGATGTGTGGAACATCAATGCATGACAGCACATACTGACTATATTCCTCACATTATCCTATCAACCCCACAAAAATAGACGTTGGTCGAGGAACAGACCAAGCATAATAGGCAAACATCTGGTCAGTCTGTGGACAACATGCCAGTTGAGAGCTATGTCAGAGGCATATCACTGTCAGATGTCAAGTCACCCAGTAAATGCATGTCCAGACAAACCTTGTCAATGTAGAAATCCCCTATGTGTATAACAATACTAATGACATACAAGTTGTACCAAACTCTGAAGCTTTGTCACCCATGTTGCTGGGCTGTCTCCACATGTCCTGTCCTGTGAGTTATTTCCACCTACTGTCTGTGAAACTGTAGTCTCCACACCTCCATAATGTCCCCTGCACAGGCCAGGTAAATGGGCAAGGCCCATATGAAGGGCATCCCATATGGTGGAATTAGCAGCTGTGTCCAGGCCCCCAACACAATACAATGAGGGCACCTACATAGCTGCATGGCCTCAGCAAAACCTGGCAGGATAACATCAATCCCCTCAAGGTAGGCTGAATGCTTGTGGTGGACAGCAGAAATACACAAACAAATGAATTGGTAACTAGATTGGCTGTACAGGACAAATCAGGAGCAGAAACCAACCTGGAATTAAGTCAGTTTTTGTCTGATCAAGCATATAAGGTCAGAGGTGGAGTACTGTAAGACTAACTATGAGTACAAATTGGACACATCCACCAAGGCCAATCACAAGGCCATCTTCACACATGTCTGCAATCTCTGAGGCCATATACCAGCCCACCCTGTAATGGTAGTCAATCAGGCCACATATACACACAGCATAGCTTTAGGCAACCTGCTGCAGACAGGTTTAGGGCAAACATCACTCTCTGGCTCAGCAGCACTATAGCTGGATATGCACAGCACCCACACCCTTCTCCTCATCACCAGTGAGCAGGTACATATTGCCTACTGAAAGGCAACAAATGTAGGCATCCATGGCACCTGATAACATCCCTGTCTGCATCCTACATGAACACAGGCATGTATACCCAGCAACATTACACACTGTAGTCACAACAAGGCTTGGCACCATCTGCAGCACATCCACAAGGAAGATGGCCAATGTCATCTCTCAACACAGACATGAATGAGGAGTACAGGAGTAGGAAATTAAGTAGTCCTCATTGGGGGAAATATGACACCTCAGGGCCAGCAGTGCAATGCAAGCAGATACAGTGATGATACGTTACAGGAGTAAGGTGTGGTTGTGAGTGGTGGCTACTGGTATTCAGTGTAGATGTGCAGGTTCTGTACATATGATTGCCAAACATATGAGGTTCTGTGATGTTCCTCCCTTGTAATGTCTCCCGGGTGCAATGTTGCATCAGCAAAGGTCAACATTCTCAGAGGTTCAGACACATATAATCATAGAAGCCGTACTACACAACCATGCCATAATGTTTGGCTGGAGCCAGCAACATCTGCAGGAGTGGACTGGCCTGTGGGACAACCTTGTGCACAGGGTAAACGATGCTGGCCTGCACGCATGTACATACAAGCAAGTCTGGCATCATGAAAGTAACCTCATACACCATTCCTGGCAAAGGCCTGCTGCAGTGGCCAGGGACTGCACAGGCATGGGCCTAGCCTTGCAGCCCCACTGGCACCCACAGGGGAACCCCATGCAGTCCTTGGGGCACCCATCCCAGTACAACATCAGAGTACAGACCCCCCACATACTGGAGGTGGTTGTCACCCAGACAATGGACAAGGAGTGTGCAGGTAAGGCCCCAGTGTAAATTACTAGACTAGGGTAGCAGACATACTTGTAATTGTACAGTATCAATGTACATGTCTCAGAGCAAATTGCAGTTGTTGATGAGGTTTTCTAATACACAGACATGCACATCTATGGTGAAGGACAGCAAATTGTGTAGTATTGGGGGTTGTATTGTACATGTGCACACATGCTGCATCCATCCTGTACCAATGCCACTTGTGGTTCCGCTGACCATACTCCCCTCACACATCTACCTAGGTCCCTCCTTTCTACATGTGGGATGGCAGCCTGCAGCTGGTGAGCATGCAATTGTACTGTTGTGATTTGCCAATACCCCAGGCATGTGAAGGCCATGCAGTGTACCATGCACACAGCTGTCACTCATAGTCATATTGCTGTATGTGCATGTTCACCTGTGTTGAGGTCAACTGCATTGCATCACAGTAGTCACCACAGGGGCCTATCTGATGAGAATGCATCATCCCTGTAGCATAACACACTGGCCTGTCAGTGCAAGACTTCTGGACAAAGAGCAACACAATGGTTGGACAAACATTTGTGAAACATTACTGCCATATAGTGGATATAAACAGTGTACATACCACAGTTAACATGCTAGGTGTTTGTGATGTCTATACAAATTGAGACCACAATATGTCAGTACTCATCCTTTCCAAACTCTAATGTGATCTATGACATGAACAATTCCCTGTACAAACAATCAATCTGTTGGCCACCAAATATAGAGTATACAAACCTCACAATACGCTGGATCCCTATGTGTGCACACCCTTCAAATAATATGACATTGCAGCAGCTTGTGATTTACTGACAGTATACAGTCTGCTTGGGTACACACCAGCCATCAAGTAAAGGCACTCTGACTAACACCTAATAACAGTCTGCTGTCCCAATGGGATAACCATGACATATGCTCAGTTGCCTGCAACAGCAACAGCTATGGCTTGCAGACAGCATACAAAGCAGCAAAAGGATCTCATATTCGAAATCTTTCAGTCAAGAGTAGGGTATAACAACATTACCACAGAAGTGCATACACCATGGAACACAGTGGAGACAGTTGTCAAAAGGTGGCGTGAATATGGGACAATAGAGCTGTTGACAAGAATCTGATGTCCCTCCATAAATGATGACAACACATGTCAAGACCTGGCCAGGGAGGTTGCCAGGGGACATACAGCAACACCGAGGGAGTTGCAGGAACCCCTTGCTAGTACTGGTGTTCTGTACTACATGTGAGAACAGTGTCCCATATTCTGCATACGTCTGGCCTATGGGGTAGGTTCAGAAGATAAAAGCATTCCCACACACCAAAAACAGCCAGTGGTGGATACAAATTGCAATGCAGCACATCATGTCTCCAAAAGGCAGGTGTGAAAATGTGTTATGGTGTAATGAGACTAGGGATCAACCTCACAGCCACAATATCGACAAGTATGTGTGGTACACAAGCAACAGCTCTCATAACCTGAACACCAACATCCTCATGGTGAATCACACTGGTGGCAGTGGCCTGGTCTGGAACTGCTATCCCACAGACAGAACAGGTCCTGTAGTCACAGTGGTGGGAATTCTGAACATTTCCTAATAACACCCACATCTTCCCAAAATCCATCAGGCATCTGCAAGAATGCTGAGGATGAGGAGGTGTGTCAACCTTCAACATAACAAAGAACTGCAGCATACATCCAAAGCTACCTAAGAATGGCTCCACCTGAACACAAACATGGGTATGGAGTGGCCCAGCCAGAGCCTAAACCTACACCAGATAGACAACCCCAGTGTGACCTGATGAGGGCTGTTCTCATGAGCTGCCCTTGCATTCTGACAGAGTTGGGTGACCTTTGCATGGGGGAGTGGCCATATAATGCCAAGTCAGGATGTGCCATGCAGATAGACACCTTCACAAGAAGAGTGAATGCTGTAAGCCACTTACAAGATGCTTCAACAACTTATAATTTTAAGAGCGTGCACAATTATGCAATCAACATATTGTACATATTTCCATCATCATATGTTACACGTATCACATGTGTTTGTTTATCGATTGGAATGCACAGGTCATGTGTCACATGGAAGGTGGATAATATATTTGAATGCATTATTGTGGTCTCATCCTCCATATTACAAGAACATGGCATGTTAATAGGGTTGTGTACACTTATCATATCCACTGTAAGCTTACAAGGCTGGTGGTATAAAAGGGATTGTGTGACCGTACATTCACTGCTCATTTGCAGATCTGACACTCATATGTATGTCATTAATCAGTGATGTCACTCCTCAGATCATCCTATGTATGTAACAGAGAAAAACAGGAGTTATAAGAAATAGAGCAGACATATAAACCAGACCACTACACATCCTGTGAGGATATGTACAGTTGTGAGGTGTGTTCTGTAGTATTTGCCACTGTGCTATACAAGTGGACACCAATGATGTGTACATGGCTGCAGTGTGTGCTGGGGAAGGGCCATCACAACTAACACTAATCATGTATCCCAGAGCTCTATATTGTCAGTTACATATTGCACAACTGGCTGCAATGCATGATGTTGACAGCCATCTGCCATGCATGTCAACATGTGGGTAATGTGTGGTCTGTGTAACAGATTTGTGCCACCTCACCTGTAAGTGTGTGTGTGTGTGTGTGTGTGTGTGTGTGTGTGTGTGTGTGTGTGTGTGTGTGTGTGTGTGTGTGTGTGTGTGTGTGTGTGTGTGTGTGTGTGTGTGTGTGTGTGTGTGTGTGTGCTTACCTGCCAACATCAAAGTGCAGGTATTAATGTACAAATGTTGTCTTCCTCTCACAGGTGATGATAGGGTCTGCATTCACCCCCTTTGAAACAATGTCAATATCTCTGCAGACTTTGCCACTGATGATAGGAATACTGAGGTACAGGTGGCATTGTCAGGGGCTGAATCTGTGCCATTAGTTGGCATGCCACTCTTGTGCATGCCATCACTGCACACAGTGACAATGCCCACACATATCCTGTCACTAGTGGCCACAGATGATGGACATTTGGCAGGTGGTGGCATTGAACAGGCTAGTGTGGTAACTATGGCAGGTGTGAGTGTAGATACTGGCCATAGCCAGACTGCGGTCAATGTCCCACACGGCTGGATGGACAGGGCATGCTTGCAGGAGGAATGCTGCTCATTGGGCCACTGCTGCAAGTGCCACAGAAGGAGTCATCAGACGCATGTTTCAGGCTGTCATGGATGCACAGGCACATAGTGAACACCACAACACATTGATACTCAGGGTGGAGGATGCAACTCTCCCTGATGAACATGGTGACATACATGACCGTGCTGGGTTCACACATCAAAATAATGAGGTGTAGATCCAAACACAAACTAATCACCTTGGGAATCCACATACCTCCCACCCCCACCCCCTGCAAAGGAAATCACCATGACAAACACCTCCAAAGCTAACCTTGGGCTCCTTAAAACAGAGGTGGCTAAGTTCACGGCACCCATGCAAATGGAGAATAGTTGCATGACCACCAGATCATACACCAATTCACTGTATGAACATATACAGATAAGCATGGCTCTCGCCATGACCAATAGAACCAAGACATTGTCCTCCAAAACAGGAAGCCAAGTGGTGGTCCCCTGCCATACACAAACTCAACAATGGAAGAAATAAACTGATGCAGAAAAAGGTGAAGTCCCAAGACTGGAATAGCACCCTCATCCACTTCAACAAAAGGTTGAGATCACTCATCAAATCTTCTAAAGATAGCTATGACAATAGAATTGTATCAGATAGGCAAAACAAATGCAAGGACCTCAATAGTTATGTGGATAATCTCACCTCCAATACCCAGCCTCCTATACCGAGCCAACAGATATTTCCAATATACTGTCCGACAGATGCACTGCCAACCTGACCCCTCTCACTCCCACAAAGGACCAATCACAATACCAGTAGATTGCCAGGCACCTAGTATTACTGCTGCACAGGTTAAAATAGCACTGCCCAATGCCAGGAATACATCTTCTACAGGACCTGAGAATATCCCTGGTTGTGTTGTACATGAACTACAGAGTGACCTGCATCACACCTGTGTGCCCTGTGCAATCATAGCCTCACCTCAGGCTTTGTCCCTAGCAAATGGCACACTGCTACAATCACCCTTCTTCACAAAGTAGGAGCAGCTAAAGACACTGGAAACTATCACTCCATTAGCCTGACAAGTCTGATATGCAAAGCTATGGAATACATCATCATGGACCTACTAAACAAGGATATAGGGGATCTTCAAAGTCCCACACAGTTTGGTTTTGAGGAGGGTAGATCATGTCTGCTCAACCTGGGCAACTTCTGTGAGTCAGTCAGCAGAGCTGTGGATGACTTCAAGGTGGTCATACAGCCTACCCTAATCTGGCCAAGGCGTTTGATACCATTCCTCACTTTGGCATCATATTAAACCCACTAAGGTAGGCATTAACACCTATATCACTAACTGGGTTGCAAACGGGCTCACACATAGATTCACGGTGTGAAAGTAGCTGACTCCAAGTCAGACTGATGACCAGTCATGAGTGGGGTCCCACAGTGTTCAGTCCCGGGCCCTCCCCTGTTTGGTATCTACTTCTCTGAAGTGCAGGCCATCACAAGGCTGCTCTGGTTGACAAAGTTTGCAGATGATTGCATGTTGGGAGTTATCATTAATGTAAAAGTATCTGCAAGCACTGCACCTATGAGGAAAAAAATACAGGCAGTTAGAAGAACAAGAAAAATAAATGATCAGCAAAGCAAGGCATCCCAGGGTCAGTACAGTTTTTATTATTCCTTGACTAGCTAATTTGGCTGATTAACTGACTGACAGCATACACCAGTGAGCACAAGACTTTTATACAGTTCTTGACAAATGCAGTCCTACCTCTTTAGATATACATTGTGTCCTAAGTTGGTCATGCAATGTGTCCTAAGTTGGTCATGCAACTATTACAAGTTATTTTAAAAGTGCTGTTATAGCAAACTATTTTTGTAGAATTGCTATACAACAGGTTTGCCTTTTTTGGTAACAAGTACAGAGTAATCATTTCTTGCTTCAGCTTGCTTTATCATCATGTTTATGGACGTATCTAAGACTTTCACCATTAATGGGAGGAAGTATGAATTGAAGTATAAACTTAATTGTAATTCAAAGTTAGTTGTATATGTTTCTACATGTATGTCCTGCACTGCCTTCTATATTGGGAAAACGGAGCATAGACTCCATGAAAGAGTTTACGAACACACCCAAGCAATTGATAAAAACAAAAGTGACAATTCCTTGGCTAAACATTTATTTTAGAGTGGGGGACATAAGTTTTTGTTTAAAGCAATTGATCAAGTCCAGCTTGATATTAGGGGTGGTCCAGTTAATTTATTACTAGAGGAACACAAATTAGCTTGTCAATTAAGATTAAATGCATTTTCTAGTCCAGTTCTTAATGAAACCTATAATGTCACCTGTTTGCTTAAATTAAAAAGTTTAAAAAGGTGATGTAGTATTAGTGCAAGTGACATTTGTTTTTTATGTATGGGCACAGAATATTAGTTAACCTTGTTTTATAATTTATCTCTTATAATCATACAGAGTATACATAATACAAGAACATTTAGATAGTACTTTAATAGTATGTGTATATATAACTCTGGTTCCCTGGTTGCGGATAGGATGTTTTTTAACATGTGACACTTTTTTAACATGTGATGCTTTCACTTTAAGTATTTAAGCATGATTTGTAGTTTTTTATTTTATCTGAAGAAGTTGCTGTATTGACAGTGATGAAAGCTCTTCATATTATTAAATGTATACCGTACTCTTGTGCCTGCTGGACTTGTCTGTTTTGGTTTTACATCGTTTAGTGCATTTACCAGCTTGTTTCCAGTTTGTATTATTCCTTGACTAGCTAATTTGGCTGATTAACTGATTGACAACATACATCAGTGAGTACAAGACTTTTATACAGTTCTTGACAAATGTTGTGCGTCCTCTTTAGATATACATTGTGTCCTAAGTTTGTCATGCAATGTGTCCTAAGCTGGTCAAGTGCTGTTATAGCAAACTATTTTTGTAGAATTGCTATACAACAGGTTTTCCTTTTTTGGTAACAAGTACAGAGTAATAATTTTTTGCTTCAGCTTGCTTTGTCATCATATGTTCTTACTGCTTGTCTTATCATAACATTTCTCATGAGAAAGAGTATTTATTATTGTTACAGCTGCAGTTTACATCTGTTACTTATCGAATAATTCAGAATTAATGAAAATTTGCAACTTACAAAGTAATACAGTACAAAAGCTAGATGGAAACTTCATAAAAATCTGCAGCTCTGTAGCATGTATATGCAAGACACAACATTTGCTCCTGTCATTCATTCTATAGATAATGTATGAAACAGAATAGTATACATTTCCTGATTATTTGATGTTTATGGCATATATGTACATTTTACAAATCATGTATTTTACATTATTCGCATTCTTTACACATATAGTTTAGGAATGTTTTGATAGAAATAGAAAAGTGCTGATTAATACATATTTTATACAATGTCTAATAGTAGAGATATTCCTGTTGTTACAATACATCAATGCGTGTCAGTGTGTGACCCTTGTTTCAGGTTGCTATGACCTTTCCATTCTATCTTTACCCTAACAAGTAGCTGAGCTAACAATTGTAAAAAATCCCACTGTAAAGTCTTATAGCTAGTTTGCATCTGTTATCTGACATTTGATTATTAGAGGAATTATTTTCAATATAAATATTTATTTATATTAATAAGTATGTCTTGATAAAGAGAGGAATTATTCATAAGCACTATCTTATCTTGGCTGATGCCCTTTTAGCCAGACATTGTATTTCCATGCAGCTTTGTATTCATGCTTTCAGTCACTGGCATTCACATATAAGATTGTTCACCCATGCTTCTCAGGGAAGATTTCCGTGAGCTGGTGTCTCAACATTGCTTGAGATTCCAGTGATATAATAGAGTTCCCCCTGAACAGACATGAGAACTCATGTTTGTTGACTTTATTCAGTGAATATTATTAAGCTTCATTGGTTCAGAGTACTTCATAAACCATACGATGTTTTGGACCTGATGCACTTGGTCCACTGTTAAAACCTGTACTGCTTGTCATCTTACACATTCGATTACACACTTGATGACAACAATTACTAGGCTTATAAATCCTAAAATGCCAACTATGACCAGTATATGCTGCATTATTTTTCCTCCACAGCTACTGATAGAACCACTCAGCCAAGAGAACCATGTTTATTTTTCTATTTGTGCTTTTTGAGCAACTTCCTCAATTAGCTTGCGATGACTCCTAATTGCAGGTTCATTATCAGGAATATAAATACAATATTCCTTTCCTACCAATGCACAAAATTTCATGCCACGTGGTTCTGTAAGACTATAATTTTCATGGAAGTCATTTCTATGGTAACTTTTAATTCCTCTAATAGACCTGCCAGTTTTTTTTAATTTCCCAAATAGCTTTTCCTGCTCCATAGAATGGAAAAATTGATGCTTCTGCAAGGACATTATTTCATACATTTATTTTTGACTATGTCAATATGTCTTTTTAATCTAACATTTCTAATACTAGAATACTAGAATTAGGCAATGTATCAGCATGTCTAATAGATGGAATTACATGTCCCAAATAACACAATCCAGTCCATTTCTCAGGAAGCAATTTGTAGGCTTTATTACCACATATGTAATATATGCCTGTTCGAATTGGAACCATCCATGTTGTAACCCAATGTTTATTTTTAGCTTTTATAAATGTACAGCAAGTTAAAAATGTTCATTTTGGGTAGCAAAAGTAATACTACAAGAATTGTTCCCATTAAGTGTGTGATTACTTGTTCCTTCTCTTCGTAAACAAACATCAGCAGTTAAATTTGTATGAACAAGCCTCAAAAAAGGGTGTTTCCTTGGGATAGAGTCTTGGTTTGTGAGATTCAACATTTCCAGAAGGGTAGATTGAATAGTTGATATGGAATTTCTACTGTTTGCATCTTGTGGTATCTCAGCACATATCAAGCATTGTTTAACATTCAAAGTTTCTGAGTACATTTGTAGTGATTTGGTAAAGGTATTGAAATCCACCTTTCCTTGTACTGAGGAGTAAAAATTCATCGGGATCACAATTAATATCAGGATTTTCATGGTTTGATATTTCCTGGAAGAGAAAAGAATTGTGTTCTTATTAGTTGTATCTGATATTTTGTCCCTTTATGTCAGTTATTACATTTATAAGTTAATCAATTTTCTCCCTTCCATTTTAATCTTTTAACATGATCCTTATGAATCCAACTATTTTTGGTGGCTGATTTTTATATGGCTGGATTTGTACAGCCACTAACCCCACTTTGGTAACAACATAGGGTCCTATCCATTTTGAATCCCATTTACTTGTGTTTCCCAACTGGCAGACCATTACAAGATCTCCTTGTTCCAATTGTACCTCCCTCGATTCCCAAATCTCATTTTGTTTACACAGTTCTAGATTATGGGCTTGTCCAGCTTCTCAGACTCTCACTTTTGCCCAACTGATTTGGCCTTGGAGCTGGTGCCACAATTTTGTTTCTTCTAATGGTATCTCATAAGGGATTTCTCCTGCTTGTAAATTCATAGGTCCACCCGTCATTAGTTCATGTGGAGTTAAGCCACATCACTGAGGAGAATTTTGCATCTTAATCAAAATGTTGGGTAAATGTTTTACCCAACGATTCCCATACTCAGAAATCATTTTCTTTAATCCGTCCTTCAGAGTTCTATTAGGTTTTTTTACTTTTCCAGAACTCTGAGGATAGTAAGGAGTATGAAACCTTTGCTTGATTCCCCAAGTTTTACACATTTGTTTTGTCACTTTTCCAGTAAAGTGAGTCCCTTAAGCACTATGTATTTCTCGGGATCTCCCCATGTTGGAATGATCCTTTCACTTATTATTCTAACTACTGAGTTTGCATCTTCTTTTTTTGTTGGATGAGCTTCCACCCATCCAATATATTTAGCTATCAAAGTAAGTAAGAAACAAAACCCTACTGGTGCTGTTGGAAGATGTCCTACAAAATCCATTTGTACCCTTTCCCAGGGTCCTAATGCTTGTGGGATTCTATATTGTTTTCTCCTATTTTGTGTTCTCACATTGTGCATGGCACAAGTAACACATCTATCTACATGATTTTGGATGTCTGTTGTCATTCCTTCCCATTTAAATCTAGAACTACCAATTTGTTGTAGTTTCCCTTCCTGGATGACCTAGGAAATTATGATAATACGTTAATAACATTTTTCCTTTTTCAAGCTCATTTGTTTGTACTCTATGTAAAGGAATGTTTTTGAATTCTCTTGGTACCAACCACAGTTCTGGAAATCTAACCCATTTCCATTTACTTCCTTGTATTATTTCAAATTCTTCTATTTTCTCTTTCTTAATGATGTCTGGCTGTTCTCTTAAATTTTTACTAAGCTTCCTAACTGCTGATTATCTTTGTTTTTGCATTTAAAGTCACATGAGCACATTGTTCAAATTCAGGACCCAATAATGGCTTCATTTCATCTGTTCCTGTACTGTTAATCTACATACAGTAGGTGTTATGATGATCCCATCACACTGAATTTGGGTCATTTTACCTACCTCACTTTCCACTCTATGTTCATACTTTGTAGACTGATCTTTACAAAAGTAAGCTGTACAATGTAAAGGTAAAATATTTAGAGATAAGTCCAGTTGTATTTGGCACTTATTCAAAATATTTTGTACCATTTCCCTTATTTGTTTTTCTTCCATGTCATTTCTTTCCCATGTCCAGTATTGAGGAACATTTTGTAATGGATAAGTTTCTTTGGAGTCAAAGGCCCCTTCTTTTGCTATTTTATTATCCTGACTGTGTACCTCATTTTTTGGTGTGAGCTTTGATCTTATTTACACTCACTGTAGAAGGATTGTCATCTTTTAGCAAACTCCAAATTTCTGTCAACACTTCCTGATGACTGATTGGTTTACCATCAGCTGTAATCAAACCTCTCCTTGCCCAAATGGGAAGAAATGATGTTAAGACTCAGAGTACATATTCGCCGTCCATATAAATGTTTACAGGTCTGGGCAATAACAAGGCTTGTTTAACTGCTTCTAGTTCAGCTCATTGTGCTAAGCATCCCCCTGGGAGATCACCCTTCTTGTGTTCTTTGGTCTCTGTATTGTATATTGCCCATTATGTCATAAAACACCCTCTTTCAGAGCTCCAGAATATGGATCCATCTATGTACAATTCTGGTGCTCCTTCGATAGTGTTTCTCTTCATTTTCCAAGTCAGGACATTCATGAGATTCCCCTTGGTAGTTAAACAGTTCTGGTAAAAACTTAATTTAAGGGATTTTTACTCTGATTCCTCCTTCCTGACTTGCAAGACTTGCAGTGATTCTACCAAGTCATGCATTATTCATGCCCTTTTGATTTCCTTCTAACATGTATTTCACTGGAGTATATTTGGTCTGTAGAACAATTGGAGAGCCCTGAATCATATGGCATGTTAATACGGAACACCTGTGACGCCCATGTCCTGGCCCAGCAGTCAAGGAGCCTCAGTCCTCACCACTAACATCAGTGAGGGGTGTCTCATATAAGAGGAAAGGATAACAAATACACACAGTAAAGTGCAATTTCCCTTAAGGGCACACATCAGTCTGGGGCTGGTCACTCCCTTGCTCTCCAGGTCCCCAATAAGGCTCCCCACTGGCATAGCTATAGGGTCCAGATCTCAGCCTAGTTGGGCAAGCTAAAACCTCTAGCACCCTCTCTGTCCAACCAGTGTTTCCTGTCCCTGCCGAAGTAGCTAACACACACACACTTTGAGATAAGACTTTATACAACCCCACAGACACTTCTGGGAAAGGCTGACACAGGTTCTATAGTTGTGCCCCTGTCACCCAGACTATAAGTTAGTACCGCCTGCCACCACCCAGCTAATATTTATCAACTACGTAAAGGCCCTTAAAAGAGTGCCCAATTATTACTGTGCAATATTATTATCCAATTGGTAGTATAACTAAACAGTGAAGGCTTATTGGAGTGACTTGGTAGAGTAATCACTATAAATATGCAATGTATTTTAGAGCTTAAATTATCTCTACACAAAACAGCCACAGTTTAAAGGTTTTAAAATATTTAATAATAAATAATAAAAACACAAGACAATACTTCTTACTACACAGCGCTAGTTAAGAGTTCTGAGATCACAGAAAAATACTTAAAATAATTCAGTAGTACAGTTCTGACATCACAGAAAAACACTTAGTCTAATCCTTCTAGTTTCTAGTTATTTCTAAAAGAAAACACAAGTGTAAGATAACTTACATAAGAGCAAGACAGTGCTGTGAGTTGGATGGTCAAGCCAAAAATGCATAATCCTGTCTGGTTCTCTCTGTATAAATTTAAATTGCAGTTCTGATTCACATTATATCATTCTTCACACTTTCCTGGGGTTCCCAGGCTACACATTACATCATTCTTCATACTTCCCTGGGTTCCCAGGCTAACAGAAACTGCATTTACAGTCTTAACATCTCCTTTTGTTATCTTGCAGCTGGTCAGGAAGCAAAGCAATAAAAATACATTTGCATGTTTAAATCTAGCAGTTTAACTCTTGGTTAAAACAATAGAAAGAATGTCTTCATCTAGACAGGTTGGAGCCGACTTTAGATCAAAGGGTCACAACATGCTTTTACTCAGTCAGTAGAGAGCACTGTTGTGACATTTATTTCCAGTTTCACATGTAACACTATTTCTTTACATTTAAGACAACACACCTGAAGTTTACATTCATATTTACAAATGACAGAATTATCTATAAAATTCTATCTGGCTAGGCTGGCAGCCTTCACAACACCATTATGCTATGATGACTTGATTCTCACAGTCTCTCAATCATTTCTCAGCTGGACTCATAGCTCAGGAATAATAACCTAAAACCTGATATTGAGATCCTCTTTTTCAACACTATGGCCATCATAGTTAGACCATTGTGTCCAAACTGTATGATGAGCTCTTTATCTCTTTCTGGGACACCCAAAGCAGGTGCAGAAATTAGTTCTTCCTTGACCTTAGGAAAGTTGCTAGTGACTCATCATTCCAACTGAGAAGTTCATCTCCCTTTTTGTTTCCTTTAAGCATATCAGTCAAGGGTTTTGCTTTTCCTGTATAATCTGGTATCCATTGCCCTGAGAATCCAAAGATTCCTAGGGCTTGCCTTAACCCTGTGACAGTAACTGGAATTGGTAACTGATTAGGTGCTTTTTGTCCTCACTAATGCTTCTTTGTCCTGCTGATACCGTGACACCAAAGAAGGTAACATAATCTTTCATAAACTGACTCTTTTTAGGGTTCAGTTTTAATCCTGCTTGTCTTATAGCTTGTAAAATTTCTGCTAATGCATTTAAGTGCTGCTTTTCAGTTTCTGTTCCTACAAGTATGCCATCCACATATTGAATAACAGAAGGTGTACATTCTAGTAGCAGTGGTAGCGTTGTCACCTCACAGCAAGAGGTTCTCCCGTTCTTTTCTCGGCTGTAATGCCTTTTGTGTGGAGTCTGCATGTCCTCCCCGTGGTCGAGTGGAGTTCGAAAGACATGCATAAATGGGCGTGCCTTAGTTGAAGGTTGGGAGTCGGGCTGGCACCATAAAAATTGACTGCCAATCATTAGCAGACTGGAGTTCTGCTGTGGTGACCCCTAACCAGGAAAAGCCGAAAGAAAAACAACAACAACATTCTAGTGGTTTTAGTATTTCCTGCATTACATGATGAAAAACTGTTGGAGCATTATGAAAGCCCTGAGGCATTCTTGTCCAAGTATATTGTTGGCATTCTACAGCAAAAGCACTTTTCCATTGTGAGTCTTTATCTAGATTAATACTCCAGAAACTATTACTCACATCTATTGTGGAGAAAATTTTCATTTTTTCCTGAATCTGAGCAATAAGATCAGGCATGCTTCCTATTATTGGCAAAAAACAAGGTATCACCTTATTAAGTTCTCTGTAATCAACAGTAAGATAATAACTTCCATCTGGCTTCTGTACAGGCCAGTATGGACTGTTAGCTGGTGAATTAACTTTTCTCACTAAACCTTGAGCTTCTAAAGCTTTCACAGTATTTAGTATTGCCTGTTCAGCCTCTTTCATTACTGGATATTGTTTTATAGGTTTCTTGGGACTGCCTCTTACTTTAAGAATAAAGTCAGGGACTTGTCCACAATCATTCCTATGTTTGGCAAAAAATATCCTGATAGCAATAAATTAGCTGAACTAACTCTTGCCTTGGTGTTTTTAATAACTCAACTAAATCATACTGTCCTAGGTCATTGACACTGTATTTGCATAATGCTTCAGAGATGACTAATACTTCATTAAATGGTGCCTTAATCAATTCTCTGTTACACAAATCTATAATGTAACCTCTTTGTTTTAAGATATCATTTTCAATGATGTTTTGTAGATGAGGACCTGATACCCATGCATGCTGGAAGGTGTCTTCCCCTATCTTTTCTTCTACAGGGAGACTTACTTGAGCTTGAGAGATTTTTTCCTCCCAACCCTTGCAAGTTTATAGTTTTTGTTCCTGGGAATGTTATTGTAGTAATGCTAACTGCAGTCTATTAAATATGTATCTAAGTGGTCTCTTACCCAAATCTGTGCATGTGGCCTTGGTGTTCTTTTTCTTTAATTTCATTATGTAAAGATTTTAGTTCATCTGCTTTCACCTTTACCTGTTTGATTCTTTTACACTTGTCCTGTAAGTGGGAACATTTTTTACAAAGCTTCTAAAGCCCTGTGTTGTTCTAATGTACACTAAAACTTTTGTAAGAGAGTTGGAATAAATGTTTCCTTAACAAAATCTCTTTTATTGTGATTTGGTTTTCCCTACTCTGTTAACTCTTAAATCAAAGAAGGCAGTTTATAAATAGGACTTCTTTTTTTCCCTTAACATTTGTTGCTTTGACTGACGCATTCATGAATAATATCTAATAAAAAAAATGTGCATCCCCTGTTTGTGAATTATCACCACCTGCACTATCTGCTTGGTTTATAACTTCTTCAAATCTCGTAAAATTAGGAGATAAAATTAACGTTGATGCCTTAGCTTTCTCTGAGGTATTCTTTTTAGAATCTGACATCTCTATTCCTTCAGAGAATGAAACAAAACTGTCAGATTTTTCTTGATACCATTCCTCAGTAACACCTTCAGATTTCTCTTGAGCCATTTTTTCTTGATATGGTTTAGTAAATCTTAATAAATATCTGTTTCTAGATCTGGTTACAGGTACTTTTTTTGGTATAAAATCCTGGTTTAAATCTCTAATATTGTTACTTTTAAAATTCAGTTTCTCAGGTCTAGTTTCTGATTGTAACAACTGTGATGCCTTAGCCCTACCACACTTAAAATCTTATTACCATACAAAGTCCTCTAACTGAATGGATCATAAAATAAAGATTACACATGTAACTATAGGAGAACAAAGCTTTAGTGCATTCTACAAACAACAGAAAAACTAGAGTCTCACCCTATTTCAGCAGTGTGGAAATCCGTCTTGGGAGTTAGCTGTGCAGCCTTTTTTTTCCACCTTCCTTTTCCTGTGGATGAGACTCCACAGAGGAAAACTGATCCAACCTTTTGGATTCTTTTTGTTTTTCCTTCACTCCATGGAGGAAAACTGATCCCTTTTGGATTCTTTTTTGTTCTTCCTTCACCTGCTGACTTTTAATAGCCACATCCTTTCTGCAATATTTCAACTTTACTTCAACTTTCCAACCGCTGCACTTTCTGCTTTGCTTCCTCCCAGGTTTCGGCACCAAAAACTGTAAAGGTATCTGCAAGCACTGCACCTATGAGGAAAAATACAGGCAGTTAGAAGAACAAGAAAAATAAATGTTCAGCAAAGCAATGCATCCCAGGGTCAGTACAGTTTTTATTATTCCTTGACAGGCTAATTTGGCTGATTAACTGACTGACAGCATACACCAATGAATACAGGACTTTTATACAGTTCTTGACAAATGCAGTCCTGCCTCTTTAGATATACATTGTGTCCTAAGCTGGTCATGCAATGTGTCCTAAGCAGGTCATGCAACTATTACAAGTTATTTTAAAAATGCTGTTATAGCAAGCTATTTTTGTAGAATTGCTATACAACAGGTTTTCCTTTTTTGGTAACAAGTACAGAGTAATCATTTCTTGCTTCAGTTTGCTTTGTCATCATATGTTCTTATTGCTTAATTGTCTTATCATAACATTTTTCACGAGAAAGAGTATTTATTATTGTTACAGCTGCAGTTTACATCTGTTACTGTTGAATAATTCAGAATTAATGAAAATTTGCAACTTACAAAGTAATACACTACAAAAGTTAAATGAAAACTTCATAAAAATCTGCAGCTCTGTAGCATGTATATGCAAGACACAACGTTTGCTCCTGTCATTCATTCTATAGATAACGCATGAAATAGAATAATACACATTTTCTGATTCTTTGATGTTTACGGCATATATGTACATTTTACAAATCATGTATTTTACATTATTTGCATTCATTCAACATATTGTTTAGGAATGTTTTGATAGAAATAGAAAAGTACTGATTAATACATGTTTTATACAACTTCTAATAGAAGAGCCATTCCTGCTGTTACAATACATCAATGTGTGTCAGTGTGTGACCCTTGTTTCAGGTTGCTGTGACCTTTCCATTCTATCTTTATCCAACAAGTAGCTGCGCTAACAATTCTAAAAAACCCACTTCAAAGTCTTATAGCTAGTTTGCATCTATTGTCTGACATTTGATTATTAGATGAATTATTTTCAATATAAATATTTATTTATATTAATAATTATGCCTTGATAAAGACAGGAATTATTAATAAGCACTATCTTATCTTGACTGGTGCCATTTTAGCCAGACATTGGATTTCCATGCAGCTTTGTATTCATGCTTTCAGTCACTGGCATTCACATATAAGATTGTTCACCCATGCTTCTCTGGGAAGATTTCCATGAGCTTGTGTCTCAGCATTGCTTGAGATTCCAATACTATAACAATTAACTATCTGAGATGTTCACATCCAGCAGAAAGGCCTCACTGAGACCAATGTATGCTGTCAGAAGCATGGCCTGAAGCTCAATGGCCAAATATCTGTCAGCATCCTCTTGGGGCACAACTCAGTTCCCATAAATCACAACATCTATGGTAGTCCATACTGGAATGGCCTGCATAATGGTTTAACATGCTGCATGTGAGGCAGATGCTATTACCATGCTATAGAAGGCATTATAAGAGATCTGTGAACACTGGTTTACAGCAACCTCTCTTTGAACCACCACGTTGCCACTGTGGGCAGACAGCCCTTCTATGTGGAACATCTGATTACTAATGATTTTACATCCAGGAAGTAGAGGGTGATTGTCTCCCCCTACCCTTCCCACATTAGGCCAATCATCAGGTACAATGTCCCATTTGGCATACACCTCAATGGACACCTGCAACAATTGCAGAGGCCACAAACATGCCTCACAAAAATGATCCTAAGCCTGAAACAGTTGTCCTGTATGGACAGACTCAAAACACTCCAACTATTCTCTATCTCATATCACCTACATAGAGGCAATCTCTGCTTGCCCTACAAAGCCATGTCTGACCCAGCTCTTTTAAAAATGCTACATCCAAGGATATCCCAATCCCTCTGCACTGCATGCTCCAGAGACCTCAACCTCATTACCACAATCAACAGAACATGCCAGAGGGATGGGTGCATAACCTAGACACTGCCCATACTATGGACTAAATGTCCCATACATGTCAAACAGGGCACCTCACTGGTCCTCTTCAAGAGAAATCTTGCTGAATGGATGAGAAATAAAGAACTCACCCCAGGGATCACTGCAGTGCCTCTACTCCAGAGAGGTACTGGGAAATAATGTCAGGTGGCACAATGGCAGGGTAATCCTCTGGATAGGCTTGTAAAGGCTCCAGGGTCATTAGCCTAGTACACACCTATGAACCTAAATATCTGGCTATCCCATAGACATCTGTATAGAGGACTGGAATGGCCTGCACAATGTTTTAATATGCCTGAGGCAGATGCCATTACCATGCTATATAAGGTAATATCATCAGGAGGTAGTAAACAGGCATGGATGGTACACCAATCAAAATGCTATCAGCCAAACAAGTCATGATATTTGGCCAAAGGGACACACACAGTTGCCAGTACTGAGAATAAAACCCCTACCTGTCTAGTTATTTCTACTACAGTGTTACACAGTTATTAGACACACCACAGAGCTAACATTAGTCTCCTCATTCCAAGTAACTACTAAGGTGAATGACATCAGCAGGCCTAGGAAAGTAGGATAATGGGACAATTACAGGGTGGTACACAAATCAAAATGATATAACCCACATAGTACATGATTCTCTCTCTCTCTCTCACACACACACACACACACACACACACACACACACACACACACACACACACACACTTGACAGTATTGGGATTAGAACTCCTGCCTATCTAGTTATGTCTACTATAGTGTTTTGCAGTTACTGCACATGTTGCAAAGCTTACTGAACTTTCACATGGCCCATGCTGCTGATAACTGCACAGCTGAGGTAAAGTATTAAAGGTGGCAGTAAGTCTGCCCTCCATTCTGTCCTTACATAGTGCTAGTTCTTCCTGTCCTGCACTTTAAATGGCATTATGGCTTGGCACTTCACCAGGTTAATGTATCAATAAGTGTGGCACAGCTGGGAGCCATCAGCATTACTAATTCATCACATAACTAGCCCCAGTACTTACTAGTTATGTCCACACCTCCCAGCATGATTGCAGGGCAGTTTTCTGTGCTGTCACCCATTACCCTGGTGCACTTTTCCATTCTGAGGCATTGTTGCAACTACCTCATGTACACAGACAACCCTTCCCTCTAAACTCCAAAGACTCAGACCTGTGGGAGTTACCCATATATCACCCAATGTGGGCATATGCACTCTCCGGCAAAGACTGGACTAGCAGTTCAAGAGGTAAGATCAGCACTTGCAACACACCATATGGAACACATAGCTCACCATGGCACCCGTGTAGAGCAGCAGTTCACCTTGAATACTCAGCTCTTACATGGACATGGATCCGTGTACAAGTGCAGGGAGGTGTGTCTGACAGCAGAGCTCTCACAATATACACGTCTCCTCATGAAAGTCAGCAACAGCGAGAGTGTGTGTCCCCGGATACTGCTGTCAGTGTCCATGGATAAAAAATAACAAAGTAAAACAGTAAAACACACATGATACATTCCCAAATATGTAAGAGCAGTATTTAAAATCTGTCCCTATTTGTTTCCCCATCATTATATGCTTTCCCCAGAATGTGTGCAAGTACAAGGTAATGCAAAGCCCCTGTCATGTTATCTATGTTCACACAGCCTCCCACACAGATAATGGTGCAGAAAGCAATGTCCATACCCCAGGTAAAATAGACAAAACACATATGTTTTTCTTTTCATTTTATTCTCCCTCTGCAATAAAGTTTAAAGTGTAGCAACAAAATGAACAGCCTTGCCGGTCTTGAGCCCAGGACACCATACACCATAGCCAAGCACTTAACCACTGAGCCATTTGAGATGCGCAATGCTGTGATGTTTTTCATAACATATTATGCACTCTGGTTATTAAACAGTAATGGAAAATAAATTTCAGTCCTTGAACCATGGAGCCTGTATACCATAGTCAAAGTAATTAACCAGTATGCCATACAAACTGTAGCATTTGATGATGTTTTTCCCAACATATCATGCAGATGGGTTATTTAACTTTAATGGAAAAAAATTGCCAGTGCCATATCTTGAACCAATGACCTTGTACACTACAGTTAGAGAATATAGCACTGCACCATCTGAGCTGTATGAGCTGCCCTTACCTTTTTCAAACATATCATGCAATAGAGACATACAACAATAGTGAGAAAGCTCTGCTGAAACATTCATATATTGTATAGACATATTTACATATCTATATATAAACATATAGAGATATCTCTATACATATCTATCTCATGATTTGCTATATTTGTAGAATGTTCTATAAATGTATATATATAGTTTTCTTTATAATTTTATGTGTGTGTGTGTGTGTGTGTGTTGAAACATATTTATGGAAACATAACCACACACACACACACACACACACACACACACACACACACACACACACACACACATACACTGTGTTAGTGTTTTTTTTTTTTGTGCACCGCAACATTTGGGCAAGCATATTATATTTCTGCATTTTACAACAGAGTGACACCAGTGGGAATATTACAGAGTGTTTTCAAGGCAAAGATGAAGATCGGCTAAGCGGTTGAAGGCCAATGGTGTAATTAGGTACTGTGACAGTGTATTGGTGCTCCTTTATATTGGGGCAAGAATTTTTGCTTTCATTTATGAAGTTTACATCAGTTCTATATCAGTGTGTATACATATAGTGTTTGTGGCAGAGATGAAGATCGGCTACAGTTGTTGACGGCCATTTACGGTTACTAAATTAATGCAATATGGGCTTGGTGAAGTACATTCAAATTTGGAAAGACTTTAAAAGGCCTTATATTCTTGTTTTCTACAGCAGAGATGAATATCGGCTGTGGGCGGTAAAGACCATCGATGATACAAGTTTTATACCATCAGAAAAACGGTGGCGAAGAGGCCTTGTTGTACACCAGTCCACATAACAATTTTAAAATATGCTGACAACAATATTGACAATATGTAAAGACATTATTATTGTATTTTGTACGATTACCATAAAAAAGCATGTTTGATATAAATGTTTTTTCTTAACAACAGATAAGTGTATGCACGTGAAGTATTAGCATTTATGGCTATTTAATTAATGCTGTATGGGTTTGGTGAAGTGCATTTAACTTTGGCATGATTTTAAAAGGCTTTATTTGTTTGTTTTCTACGGCAGAGATGAATATCGGCTGTGGGTGGCAAGGCCTTTGAGGCTATAAGCTTTATACCATCAAATAAATGGTGGTGAATTGGTAGTGGCTTTTGCTAGTTTAGACAATAATTATGCTCTCACAACTTTATTTTTAGGTGGCTTATTGTAACACCCTAATTAACATATTTCTTTATGGGTCGTGTTGAACTCCAACCCGCACAACATTTCATAACATGCTGATAAGAATATTATGGCAGTACGACCAGTATAAAAAAGTATCTATGATACAAAAGTTTTTCTCTGATAACAGTAAAGTGTATGCATATGTAAGGTATTAGCACAATACACTGGTTACAGCCTTGTGTATAAGGAACATTTATGGTTCTGTAATAATCAGTTATATTTGTAAATATAACAGAGGTTAATATTTATACCTCTCGGACAGTACCCTGTAACTCATCCTTTTTAGATTAGATGATAACAACCTCATTCTCTACTTTAAGAATAATTTTTGGTAACATCTATATAATAGTTTACTATGGTGTGCTATTATTAATATATAACATTAAGTGTTATCAATAGGGGACTAATAGATGAAGCTTAATAGCAGGTAATAGCACATTATTATTTAGATTAAGATTTATATTCAGTATTACATATTCATTGCATGATTAGGTAGTTTAACTTTCTGTATAGTATTTTGCTTAATTTGTTTACAGCTATTTCAGCTCTTATTTAAAGCCCAGGCAACACTTAATGAATGTATAATAGAAGCTTGGACACTAGTACACAAGCCTGGATGTCCCACTAGTGAGGGCATATGTTACATCTAGCTGGTGTTAAGTGAGCACTGGGAGCTAGTTTTTTTGATGCTACACATATATTCATAAATGAAATAGTGAGCTTCTTTTGGCTGATGCAATGTCTATAAATAAAGCAATGAAGATACCATTTATAGTTGATTAATTTTTTATAAATTTAATTTGGAGTTTGATTGGACATTAGTGCACATTAACCTGAGTTTTATCTCAGGAGTAAATATAAGGAAAATCAATATATTTAAGGATGGCAGAAGTTCAAGATTTAAAAACTTTTTTAGATACATTGGCTACTAATAATGATGACTTGACAACTTTTAATGTGGGAAGAGGGACTGAAGCATTAACAACAGGTCATGAAAGAACCAATTTGGAGACACAGTTTACCCGGTTAACCGATATTACTAAAAGGGTTAGAGCCAATGTAGGGCACACAAAATTGTTGAAAGCATATGTTACAGCCAATATAGCTCCCCGAAGCCTTAGGGTCTATTTAGAGCCTGGTATTGGGGCTGATAATGAACATTTTCTTAGTAAATGGAGACAAGTTCAGTCTACAGCTTCCAGTATGCTTATTAGATTATTAATAGAGTATTATGAGGAGCAGCATACAGAGATGGTTGCAAAGTTGAATAATGCCTACAAAGACATAGTTAAATATAGTCAAGAACAAACGTATAATGAAAAATACATGCATTATGTAAACGAGGTTCAAAAAATGGAGAAAGAATTATCAGCTAGGAAACAAAAAATTTCAGAGAGATTCCAAGGATTATGCCAATAATTTGGCTTACACCTGGAAGAAAGATAAACAGTCAGTAAGATTCACTGAAGATAAATATAAGGGACAAGTGAGACCTAATAGGAAAAGACTGAGATCTATCCTAACTAGAAGAAGTACTGATAATTCTAGTATATCTGACGTATCTTCAGGGTATTCAAATACTGAAACAGAACTGGAGGGGGCAGAAAACACAGTTTTGAGCTCCCCAATACCAAAAAGGGTAAGGGGCCCTTTAGGAGAGGGGGACAGGAAACATGCTGGTTCAAGAAATGGAAGAAATGTTCACCAAAATGGTCAACAACAGTTAGATAATACCATCGATACCCAGAATGTTGACAATAATTTAGTGGTAAACCTGACTGATTATGCATTGATTTGGAATATCGAGTGTTAAATAAAGGCCTCAGCTTTGTGCCTGCTAGTTTTGTGTCACATTTTGAAGTGGTGAAAGACGTTAAGGCCTTTTGTCGGAAATTGAATTTAAAATATTATTATTCTCATAGACTTCAGTTTAGAGATACACAGGATAGATTTACATTTAGGAAATCTGAGTTTCAGCCCCCGTACCATGGAGCAGTAAAAATATTTGAGGAACAAGTGTTACAAGATTTACAACTGAATCAGGGTAAGGTGTTTAGACACTTTAAGGATAACATGTCTAGGGAAGAAAAACAAATTTTGCACAATTTGAGCAATAATGATAGCTTGGTCATCACTACGGCGGACAAAGGTGACGCCATAGTGGTTTGGGGCAAAGAGGCCTATGAAACAGAAATTCAATGACATTTGACTGAAGTAACATCTTATTGACATCTTCATATAGATCCGATAGTGGGATTTAAATTAGAAATCGATCAGTTTTTGGAAAGAGCTAGAGCGGTGGGTATTATTACGAAAGAATTACAACAACTGACAGAAGAAGATCCTTCTCCACAATATTTTTATTTAGATCCTAAGATCCATAAATCTATTTGCCCTGTACCAGGGTGACCCAATGTAGCTGCCAGAGGCTCTTTGATTGAACCTCTATCAGTTTATCTGGAGTTAAAACTGAAACCATTATTTACTTATGTGTCGGCTAGGATAAAGGATATGAACCAGTTTCTACAGTTAATAGATGATCTGTAGATTCCTAGCCATGCATATATGGGCACATTAGATGTACAGGCTTTATACATGAGTATTTCTCATCAGAGTGGAATAGCTGCCATGCAATACTGGTTTCAGGTTTCGGATTATTACCCCAATGAAGGACAACAATTTTTATTAAAACTTTTTGGTTTGGTGTTAGAACACAACTTCTTTAGATATGGGTCGGAATGGTACCTGCAGATTAAGGGTACAGCTATGGGAGCAACTTTTGCTCCCACATATGTGGACCTGTTTATGGGGTTTATGGAGGTACATATGATATATCAACAAAAGGAATTTACACCAGAGTTATTGATATGGAGAAGGTATCTGGATGACTGCTGGGTAATATGGCAGGGTACTGTGGATAGGTGGCGACAGTTCGTCAATTTTTTGAATCATAATCAATATGGTATTTTTTTCAGTGGTAAACTGGAAGGGAAAAGTATTGAATTTTTAGATGTTATGGTTACTAAGGCTAATGATGACATGGTACATACCAGTTTATATAGGAAGCCTTTTACTAAGAACTCATTACTGAGGGCTGATAGCAACCATCCACAGCACATTATTAATAATATTCCCCAAGCTCAATTCAAAAGACTTAAGCTTATATGTAGTCAATCTGATGATTTTCAGATACAGGCCAAACAGATGAGGTCTAGATTTTTGGCAAGGGGCTATAAAGCTAGGCAAGTTGATAGAGCCCTAAGTATGGTGGACTCCGGTACTAAAGAACAATTATTAATGGGGGTCAAAAGGCCACAGGTTGAAGGGAATCAAGTCATCAGGTTTATGACCAAGTTTGGAAGCAATAGCTTCAAAATAAAAGACATAATACAATGACATTGGCACATATTGAAGACTTTCAGGTTCTTGGACACATTAATAGACTCACGGTGTTCCATTAGATATAGGAGAGGGAAGACCATAGGTGAAAGTTTAGCTAATTTCAAGAAGAGTCATAAAAAAAGTTAGAGATAACCAAGCCAGCAAAATAATGGGCAGTGCATATTGTGGACACTGTGTCCATTGTAAGGTTGTCTCAAAAACGAACTAATTCATGTCTATAAATACACCTAAGGTATAGTATATTAGACACTTGATTATTTGTAGCAGCGAATGGGTGATCTATATGACGGTGTGCCAAGGTGGGGCTTTTTATGTGGGGCAGACCTCTTTATCTTTTCGACAGAGAATAGCATTACATATCAGCGATATCAATTATAAAAGAGTACGGAGTGCCCTGTACAAACACACTCAAATGCATGCAGGAGCCCACTTTATTTTTCTGGGTATTGATCAGGTAGTAGGGGATAATTTAACATTGATCAGTAAGCATAGGATACTAACTGAAAAAGAAAGGAAATGGATAGTGTATTCTGGAGCATTATTTAAACCAGGTCAAAATGACCATTGGTAATACTATTTAGGGTATAACGTATCAGTCAGTGTGCTAGTTGAATTAATAATGTATTTAGCTAGTTATATGCATTAAGGTATCTACAGTTTTTATTGTAATATGTGGTATGTTTTTTTGTGTCTTAAAAATATCACAATTGAATTTGTTAAATACAATGGTGTCTTTAATTCATGCTGATTGAATGGGGTATAAATAAGTCACTGTTCCCTTCTTGCAATACACACTGACAACACCAGGGGGTGAAACCTAGGTTTGTGTATTGTGTACTTTGTTTTTATGTGAGCCAGACATTAAATATATGGCAGCACTTAGCCATGTTTCTGTATGAAGTTCTTTTTATTTTCATTAATATGCTATACACTCATTTTGGTTGTTTGTATGCTGGTAGGTGCTTGATGTTGGGGAGCGTGATATATATATATATATATATATATATATATATATATATATATATATATATATATATATATATGTATCTATATATATATAGTCATTCTAAGGGGATCCAATATCTGTCTGCCTGGGAAGACATGAAAGACAGACCTCGATGCTTTTCCAGGGATTGCCTACATCTGTCACCCCTGGGCTTTTGGATACTGGTCAAGGCTCTTGCCACCACTATAGTGCCTTTTCTAGGCGGTATTCCAACCACCAAATTACCACCATAACAGCTAGAACCAAATGTAATCTGAGAGCCATGCTGCTCAGTGCTAAATGTCTAAATGTCAAAAAGCACTTGCTCGAAACACTCCTTAAAATGGAGAACATCAACATTTGTGCTGTAACAGAGACCTGGTTCAAGGCAGCGGAAAGCACCCCTGCACTACCAGAATATAACTCATTCCACACCTTTCAGCCCCAGAACTTGTACCAAAGCTCCAAAGGTGGTGATGTTTCCATATTCATAAAGGATGCAAACACCTCCAGACTGGTAGCCTAACATAATGGTTCTGAGATACCTCAGGTGCAGCTAACATTGGGTAAGACAACGATTCAGATCATAGCCTTCTATAGGTCCCCAACCATGTTCCAGCATGCACACTCCACATTTCTAAGCACCCTGGAAAATATTAGGGTCCAAACTAACACTCTCATACTGAGCGACTTCAACTACCCCTCCATTAACTGGGAAAACTACTCATGTACCAATACACTTGCCCAACACTTTCTGGAATTCATAGATTCCAATGTCCTGGTCCAGCTCGTTCTTACCCCCACTAGAGGTAGCAACATCCTTGACCTGGTCATTACTAACATGGGCAACTGTTGCTCTACACCAATAGTCAACTCCTCCCTGGTTAGATCTGACCACAAACTAATCACCTTGGAAATCGACATCCTTCCCACCACCCCCACAAAGGTAACCACCATGAAAAACTTTCCCAAAGCTAACTTTGGGCTCCTAAAAACTGAGGTGGCTAACTTCGCGGCACCCATGCAAATGGAGAATATTTGCATGACCGCCGAATCATATATCAATGCACTGTACGAACACGTACACAAATGCATGGATCTCACCATACCCAATAGAACAAAGATGCACTCCTCATAAAAATGTAACCCAATCTGGATGTCCCCTGCCATAAATAAACTGTACAACAGAAGGAAGAAATTGTTGCAGTAAAGGAGTACGCTCCCATGATTGTAAAAACTCCCTTATCAGCCTCAGTAAGAAGCTGAGATCCCTCATAACATCCATCAAAGCTAGTTACAAAAACAAAATGGCAACTCAGTTTAAAGACAATCACAAAGCATTCTATAGTTATGTCAAGAATCTCAATGGCAACACTCAGATCTGCTCTGAGTTACAGCACAATGGCAGTAAATATACAGAACCAACTGATATTGCAACCATCCTGACAGATAGGTTCAGTGCTAACTTCACCCCCCTCTCACCCACTAAAGGACCCATCTCGATGCTGGATGAATGTAATGCCCCTGTAATCATGGCTGCACAGGTGAAAACCACACTCTCCAAAGATAAGAATACAATATCCATGGGACCAGACAACATCCCAGGCTGTGTTTAGCACAAATAACAGAACAAACTGGCACCCCACCTAAGTACCATGTTCAATCATGCCTCACTTCAGGCTTTGTGCCTACTGAATGGCACACAACGGCGGTTATCCCACTCCACAAGGGGGAGCCACCACAGACACTGGGCACCACCATCAGCCTGAGAAGCCTGATCTACAAGGCCATGGAGTGTATCATCATGGAAATTATAAACAATGACATAGGTAACTTCCAAACTGTGGACCCCACCCAGTTTGGGTTTGTGAAAGGTACATCATGTCACCTAAACCTACCTGACTTCTTTGAATCAGTCACAAGGCCAAGGTGGTTCGCACAGCCTACCTAGACCTTGCCAAGGGCTTCAACAGTATCCCCCACTCTGAAATTACAAATAAACTAACTAAACTAGGCTTAGATACTTATGTCATGAGATGGGATGCCAACTGGCTTACAGACAGAACCCACACTGTGAAAGTACCAGACTCCAAGTCTGACTCTACACCAGTGACAAGTGGAGTACAACAGGGTTCAGTCCTTGGTCCTGTCCTGTTTGGCATCTACTTCTCTGAAGTTCAGGCTAACACAGAGGATCTATGACTAACTAAGTTCCCAGATGACTGCAAACTGGAAGCCATTATTGACTCCTGTAAAGATGTGGACAGTCCTCAAAAGGGCCTCACTGAGACAGATGCCTGGTGTCAAACCCATGGCCTCCAACTCAACACTAAATAATGCATTGTCATCCCCTTTGGGTAAAACTCTGTGCCCATGAACTACCACATAGCTGCTAGTACACAACACTGAAAGTGTGATAAGAGACCTATGCAGGTGTATAGTAGCCTTTCCTTTGATAAACACATTGCCACAGTACTCGGGAAATCCTTCTATGTGGCACATCACATCACAACAGGTGTGTCATCCATAACAAAAGAGAGCATTGTTCCCTCAACTCATCCCACATTAGACCTATTATACAGTACAACTGCCTGTTTGGTATGTACCTCACAAGACATCTACAACTGGAACCACCATAGAATTATCTCACAAAGAGGATCACTGGCCTCAAGCAGATGCCCTATTCAAACTGTCTCAAAATACACCAGCTTTAATACATTGCATATCACCTAATCAGAGCCGATCTCTGCCTAACACACAGCCATGTCAAACCCAGAGCTGTTGGGCATGCTACATGTAAAAAAATCCTAGTCCCACCAAAACACATGCTCCAGGGAGCTAAACCTTGTCACCCCAATAGACAGAACATGCATGAGGGATAGATTACTGTCCATAACGCTTCACATACTCTGGAAAAACTACACATTTATGTGAAAAAGAGCTCCTCAGTAGTCCTCTTAAAGATCAATATTGACATTTGGATGGTAAATAGGAAATCCACCCCGTGATTCACTTCTGTGTGTCTGCTCAAGAGGGGCACAGGAAATTATTTGTCTTAGGTGGGGAAAGCCAGGGAATCTTGTTGGTTAGGCTTATATAGGCCCTAGGGCCAAAAGCCTAGTATCTACCTATGAACCTATGCACACACACACACACACACACACACACACACACACATATATATATATATATATATATATATATATATATATATATATATATATGCATACATACATATATATCTATCTATATATATATATATATATATATATATATATATATATATATATATATATATACACACATATATATATATATATATATATATATATATATATATATATATATATATCAAGCTAAGAGATGGCACACCACCGTCTGAGCTATGTTTATAAAAAGCAGTGAGGTGACCTTGGCTCGAACAAGGATAAGCATTTAATAACAATACATCAATAACTAATCCACAGTAAAATACAGCTAAGCACTTTCATCTGCATAAGCAGACTTCCTCAGAACAATAAACTCAGTTTAAATTCTTCCTTTTAAAAACTTTTTGGTGCCAATAATACATCCTGATATTTAAAGTACTAGTGCATATATTCAAAACACCTCCTCTTATTGTGTTTACTATAATAATTAAAACATCAAATTGCAATGCTTTGCTCTAATTTAAGAAATATATAAAAACTCTTATATGAATAACTAATATCATCTTTAGAATTCATATAAAAACACCATTAAATATATATACATATGTACTAATTGCATTACTATAAAACTTAATATTTATATTAAATGACCAAACCACTGTACAGTACATCATAGTAACTTTAAAACTGTTGATACATTGCTATACAATGTCACATGTATTTATCAAATATTATTAACTAATATTTTCAATTATTTATTGCAACAACAGGAAGGGTTTAATAGATATATAATCATTGATACCAGGTTCCCTGGTTGCATCTGTACGTATCTGCCATACACTTTCTCTTTTACTTAGCAAGGCTTTATAATTACCCCCACGGGTAGTAAAATTAACTTGATCTATTATAACAAATCTAAAGCTATGTTTTTCACCCTGTTTACTAATATGTCTATAAAGTGCATTCTTTGCATCTTTAACCTTTATTTTATACAAATGCTCATATATGCGTTTTCTGAATTGCCTTTTAGTCTTAAGTTCATATGTTCATAGACTAGTACTAGGCTAACTGCCCTTGTGAGCCATTTTAAGCCTAGCCAATTATCCCTTGTGAGATTCAATCCCTGCACCTTGTGTTTTCAAGGCAAACACCTTAACCATTAGGCCACCCACCCAACCTGTATAAAAGGCAGAACAGGATATGCATTTTTCCAGGTAAATGATATTACTGCTGTTGCAATTTCCTTTTCTAAGTTTTATTTAGGTCTTGTTTATATTATCCAGTCTACACCCTTCTGTTTCATTTATAACTGAACACTGGTTACATGACCCACACCTCCTAGTGGCTTTGTTTATCTTACAACCTTAGGTGTCCATTGTGCCTTGTTGCAAAAAACTCTTAATATTCTTACCCATCTTATGCACAAAACATGGTTTTTCACCCACTACTTCTTTCACATCAACATCTACTATTAGGATGTTCCAATGTCTTGCAATAATATTTTTAATTTCATTCACGTAGGGTGAATACGTCAAAGTACATACTCTATTCAAAGGTAACTTATCACAATTTCCATCCCTTCCTTTAATATCATTCAGCTCAATACCCAGTATGTGTGGATACTTTTTACCCCATTCATTTATGACATACCTTGAAACATCATTCAGCAACCATCCTGGATAACCCCTATTAGCAAACATAGAGGTAATAAATTTAATTTATTTTTCCATAACCTCAAATTTTGAAGACATTCAAGCCACCCTTATGCATTGTCCTTTAAAAATGTTTTTTAAAATATGCCTAGGGTGGTTACTTGAGTATTACAAATACCCATTAGAAAACATTTCCTTCCTATATATTTCAGATTGGAATCTGGTATTGATATGTCTTATGTATGTGTCTAGGTATGATATGCCTTCTGTACTGATATTATGGGTAAATTTTAAAAATTCACCCGTCTGATTTAAATAATCAATAAAATATTTTATGATTTCCACTGGCCCATTCCATAATATAAACATATCATCCAAGAATCTTGTATAATAAGATATATGTTTGTAATACTCACTACTAAATAAATGTTGATTTTCCCCTTTCCAACATAACCATATACTGGTAAATATGGGAGCACATGAGGCCTCCATAGCTACACCTTTAGTTTTTTTAAAGTACTCCCCCTCAAAATAAATAAAGTTGTTGTCCAGTGCTATGCCCATCATATCGGTGATAAGATTGATACGATCCCAACTCATATTGGAGTGTTTTCTCAAACTACTACAAAAACCCTCCAATCCCTGTTCTCTAGGGATACATGAAAATAAATCAGCAACATCAATGGTGATGTATGTTAAATTATTATTCCATTTATCTGGTGTAAGGTGGGCTAAAAACATCCATGAATCCTTAATAAGGTGAGGTATATTTGTATAAATTGGTTGAATCCATCTATCAATGACTACTCCAATTTGAAAGGTTTTTGATTAACTTACAGATATAATGGGACATAACGGTGGTTTTATTATGTCCCTGTGCACTTTGGGAATACCTACAATCATAGCTAAAGTGGGAAAATCAACTTTTATAAACTTGTATAATTCTTCATTTATTCTATAATCTGTCAGATATTCATCCAAGTTTAAATCAGTTTTTCTATAACTTATATTAATTTCATTTATCCACGTTATATCATAATTCCCTGATTCCATTAGAATCTTTTGCATCTCATTAATATAATCAATAGTATTGTACAAAACAATACCCCCTCCCTTGTCTGGTTTCATTACTCTAATATTCTTATTCCTAGATAATTCCACCAGACATTTTCTGTCCTTTGTATTTAGGTTATCCTTTATCTGATGTTTGTTAATTATTTTGTTATACCAATATATGTCAAAACATACTATTTCTTCAAAATTAGACACTTTCTTGTGATTTGGGGGATGTAGGTACTTTTTTTCTTACACATACTATATTCATTAGAAGCAGGATCCTTACTTTTATTTTTATTATTAGTGAATGACATAGCCAGGTTTAACCTCCTACAATATAATTTAATCTCTGTGATAGTATCAACTAAATTGAAATCTACTGTAGGTATGATCTTCATACCTTTAGTAAATAGAGAACCCTGTTCTTCCCTAATGATGGTATTGGTGTAGTTGCACACCTTTAAATCATTAAAATGATGGACTATTTTTTCCTTTTCATCTCCTTCTGTAAACAAATTCATGAACTGTTTATCAATAGGGCCTGTTAATATATTTTCCTGAAATGCATTCACTTCATTGGATGCACTACTATTTTCTAAAATCGATTTTGTCGATTCCCCTGTTAGTAATTCTGTTTCACATGTTGTGTGTAAAACTGTCCCCCTTGACAATGTATACCCCTTTCCCTATGTAACTCCCCATTTGCACTTCTTGTGTTACTAGTAATTGTTGTTTGTTCCTGTTTCCATATATAGGCTCTATTTTCCTTATATTGTTCCATATCATGTAATATTTTTACTTTTCCTTTCATATATCTTCCCTGTTTTAGTGTCAGCCAGTTTAAATTGTTTTTTGTATAAATCTCACCATTGAGGGAAAAGCAAGTCACTGGTTATATCATTGTTTAACTTTTCTACGTGAATAACCATTCTACTTAACTTCTCATCATTCTTCTTAATTAATAAATTCATATAACTAATACCACATGTATTAAATAGTGTATTGAATTCAGCCTTGGTGTCATTATCTAAATTAACACCCATAAGAATTCTTAAAAAATCTTAACCCCCATAGGTACAATACCAAGGGATATAAATTTCATTAAATAAGCATTATCTATTTTAATACTTTTAACAGTCAATAATTGTTTGCCTAGATTGAAAATCATATCCTTCAATGTTCCTTTGTTACCATTTATGTTTCTTTCATATGACACATATTTACTGTTTGGCATCATTAGTTGTAAATTCAATGTCTCTAGTTAAAAAGTTATCTAATTTGCATTGTTCATTGCCATTTCTGTTAGTAGGTTCACTATTGCCTCTCGGGCTTGAGGAATTTTGTACAGTTCCTTTAGGAAAATTTGATTTCATTTTAGTAGTCGCAGCATAAATTTTAACCGGCAACGGACGTTTTGGGTGTGCTCCCATGCATTCAGCGTCATCTTCCACATGAAAAAGTGAGACGTCAAAGGTAAATTCATTGTCTGAAGTGACACTAGCATTACCGTTGGTGTTACAAATCTCAGGCAGTTCATTAGAAGATGTGTTTGTGCCCTTACATGGTTCTCCTTGTCCATTTGGTATTATCACTTGAGTAAATACATGACTGCCAGATAACAAAGTATTGTTTCTCTCCACTGCTCCATTCTTCACATTATTGGCGATAATCTGTATCCATCCCACTCCTTCAATCAAACAGGTAACTTCATCCTGCAAAGAGTTCACTTCAGACTTTAATTGTAAAAAATCTTCCTTATTCAATAAAGCCTCTGTCGCTTTGCTTGCTTTATTCATAGCCACTAACGAAAACAACACAAATATATCCAAGACAACACCTGTATATCAAGGTAAGAGACGACACACCACCATCTGAGTTATGTTTACAAAAAGCAGCAAGATGACCATGGCTCAAACAAGGCTAAGCGTTTAATAACAATACATCAATAAACCTAATCCACAGTACAATACAGTTAAGCGCTTTCATCTGCATAAGCAGACTTCCTCAGAACAATAAATGCAGTTTAAATTCTTCGTTTTAAAAACTTTTTGGCGCCAATAATACATCCTGATATTTAAAGTGCCAGTGCATATATTCAAATCACCTCCTCTTATTGTGTTTACTATAATAATTAAAAACATCAAATTGCAAAGCTTTGCTCTAATTTAAGAAATATATAAAAACTCATATGAATAACTAATATCATTTTTAAAATTCATATAAAAACACCACTAAATATATATACATATGTACTAATTGTGTTACTATAAAGACTTAATATCTATATTAAATGACCAACCACTGTACAATACATCATAGTAACTTTAAAACTGTTGATACATTGCTATACAATGTCACATGTATTTATCAAATATTATTAACTAATATTTTATATTATTTATTGCAAAAACAGAAAGGGTTTAATAGATATATAATCATTGATACCAGGTTCCCTGGTTGCATATGTACGTATCTGCCATACACTTTCTCTTTTACTTAGTAAGGCTTTATAATTACCCCCATGGGTAGTAAAATTAACCTGATCTATTATAGCAAATCTAAAGCTATGTTTTTCACCCTGTTTACTAATATGTCTATAAAGTGCATTCTTTGTATCTTGAACCTTTATTTTATACAAATGCTCATATATGCGTTTTCTGAATTGCCTTTCAGTCTTCTCTATATAAAAGGCAGAACAGGATATGCATTTTGCCAGGTAAATGATATTACTGCTGTTGCAATTTCCTTTTCTAAATTGTATGTAGGTCTTGTTTATATCATCCAGTCTACACCCTTTATAGAATAACAGAAGAATTATACAAATTTATGAAAGTTGATTTTCCCACTTTAGCTACGATTGTAGGTATTCCCAAAGTGCATAAGGACATAATAAAACCACTGTTTTGTCCCATTATATCTGGAAGTAAATCAAAAACCATTCAAATTGGAGTAGTCATTGATAGATGGATTAAACTGATTTATACAAATATACCTCACCTTATTAAGGATTCATGGATGTTTTTATCCCACCTTACACCAGATATATGGAATAATAATGTAATATACATCAACATTGATGTTGTTGATTTATTTTCATGTATCCCTAGAGAACAGGGATTGGAGGATTTTTGTAGTAGTTTGAGAAAACACTCCAATATGAGTTGGGATCATATCAATCTTATCACTGATATGATGGGCATAGTACAGAACAACAACTTTATTTATTTTAAGGGGGAATACTTTAAACAAACTAGAAGTGTAGCTATGGGGGCCTCATGTGATCCCATACTTGCCAATATGGTTATGTTGGAATGGGAAAATCAACATTTATTTAGTAGTGAGTATTACAAACATATATCTTATTATAAAAGATTCTTGGATGATATGTTTGTATTGTGGAATGGGCCAGTGGAAATCATAAAAGATTTTACTGATTATTTAAATCTGACGAGTGGATTTTTAAAATTTACCTATAATATCAGTACAGAAGGCATATCATACTTAGACACATACATAAGGCATACCAATACCGGATTCCAATCTGAAATATATAGGAAGGAAATGTTTTCTAATGGGTATTTTGAATACTCAAGTAACCACCCTAGGCATATGTTAAAAAACATTTTTAAAGGACAATGCATAAGGGCGGCTGGAATGTCTTCAAAATTTGAGGTTATGGAAAAATAAATTAAATGTATTACTTCTATGTTTGCTAATAGGGGTTATCCAGGATGGTTGCTGAATGATGTTTCAAGGTATATCATAAAAGAATGGGGTAAAAAGTATCCACCCATACTGGGTATTGAGTTGAATGATATTAAAGGAAGGAATGGAAATTGTGATAAGTTACCTTTGAATAGAGTATGTACTTTGATGTATTCACCCTATGTGAATGAAATTAAAAATATTATTGCAAGACACTGGCACACCCTAATAGTAGATGTTGATGTAAAAGAAGTAGTGGGTGAAAAAACATGTTTTGTGCATAAGATGGGTAAGAATATTAAGAGGTTTTTGCAACAAGGAACAATGGACACCGAAGGTTGTAAGATAAACAAAGCCACTAGGAGGTGTGGGTCATGTAACCAGTGTTCAGTTATAAATGAAACAGAAGGGTGTAGACTGGATGATATAAACAAGACCTACATAAAATTTAGAAAAGGAAATTGCAAGAGCAGTAATATCATTTACCAGGCAAAATGCATATCCTGTTCTGGCTTTTATATAGGCAAGGCTGAAAGGCAATTCAGAAAACACATATATGAGCATTTGTATAAAATAAAGGTTAAAGATACAAAGAATGCACTTTATAGACATATTAGTAAACAGGGTGAAAAACATAGCTTTAGATTTGCTATAATAGATCAGGTTAATGTTACTACCTGTGGGAGTAATTATAAAGCCTTGCTAAGTAAAACAGAAAGTGTATGGTAGATACGTACAGATGCAACCAGGGAACCTGGTATCAATGATTATATATCTATTAAACCCTTTCTGTTGTTGCAATAAAGAATTGAAAATATTAATTAATAATATTTGATAAATAGATGTGACATTGTATAGCAATTTATCAACAGTTTTAGAGTTACTATGATATATTGTACAGTGGTTTGGTCATTTAATATTGATATTAAGTCTTTATAGTAACGCAATTAGTACATATGTATATATATTTAATGGTGCTTTTGTATTAATTTTAAAGATTATATTAGTTATTCATATAAGAGTTTTTATATATTTCTTAAATTAGAGCAAGGCATTGAATTTGATGTTTTTAATTATTATAGTAAACACAATAAGAGGAGGTGATTTGAATATATGCACTAGCACTTTAAATATCAGAATGTATTATTGGCACCAAAAAGTTTTTAAAAGGAAGAATTTAAACTGTGTTTATTGTTCTGAGGAAGTCTGCTTATGCAGATGAAAGCACTTAACTGTATTGTACTGTGGATTAGTTTTTATTGATGTATTGTTATGATGGCTTGTTCGAGCCGTGGTCATCTCGCTGCTTTTTATAAACATAGCTCAGACGGTGGTGTGCCGTCTCTTAGCTTAATATTCAGGTGTTGTCTTGGATCTATTTGTGATATATATATATATATATATATATATATATATATATATATATATATATATATATATGTAGTCATATAACATGCAGTGCAGACACACCTCAGAATCATACATATCAACCTCTTAGTGCAAGACTAATGAACAAAGGCCGTACAAATGGTGGGAAATCGGCCACATATACAGACATAATCAGAATATTGCTGTCATAACTGAACATTTGTACAACAGGGACTGTATCAGCAGAACTGTCTGAATGATATGAGAATGGAAATTGACATGTATGTCAGTCTTCACTGACATAAATCCTTGCATCATAGCAGTGTTATCCAGAGAAATGCAAAGAAACTGTGGAGCAGAAACAAAGTATGGGCCAAACACCTGGAAAGTCTTCAAACAGGCTGGCTGTGGAGAGGTATGCTCACAACCCTTTAGTGCAGTGAATCTGGACAAAGCCAGACAAAGTGAGGGGACAAAGGCATGACAATAGAGACATATCCAAATGATGTGAGTAGATAAGCTATGAATGTTGTTGTAGTAACACTGTTCTTGCTAACATATATTGACAGAAATATCACCTTAGTGCATTTTATAGTTAATGTCCAAAGCTAAAAGAAAGCACCACCTTAACAAATACAAGGATACATAATCTGAGGGTTATGCTACTGTGCTGTGGAGATTCTATACATAACTATTGAAGGTCTTGTGTTTGTCTTCACTATCTGCTGCAATCATGTTTTCATAGCTACCTTTACAGTAGTTGATAAGAGATCTCAACCTTTGGTTGAGGCTAATAAGTGAGTATTCCCAGTCTTGGGACTTCACCTTATTCCAAATGAATTTCTTCCTTCTGTTGTAGGGTTTCTTTCTGGCAGGGGACCACCAGATTGGCTTCCTTTTTTCTGAGGATAGCATTGTGGTTGTGTTGCTGTATTGCATATGGTGAGATCTATGCATTTGTGTGTGTGTTCATACAGTGCATTGGCGTAAGATTATGTGGTCGTGACACTAGTCTCCATCTGCATGGATGCCATGCAGTTAGCCAGCTATGTTTGTATGTGCCCAAAATTAGCTTTGGAGAAGATTTCATGGTGGTTACCTTTGTGGGGTGGTGGGACGGATGTGGATTTCCAAGGTCATTAGTTTGTGTTAGTAACTAACCAGGGAGGAGTTGACTACTGGTATAGAGCAACATTTGCCCATGTTAGTAATGACCAGGTCAAGGATGTTGCTACCTCTAGTGAGACTAAGAATGAGCATGTCCAGGGCATTGGAATAAATGAATCCCAGAAAGCATTGGCCAAGTGTATTGGTACATGAGTAGTTTTTACAGTTAATGGTGGGGTAGTTGATGTCGGCCAGTATGAGAGTGTTAGGTTGGAACCTAATATTCCCCAGGATGCTTAGGAATGGGAAGTATGAGACTTGGGCCATGTTTGTGGACCTACTGCAGGCTATGACCTGTATTTCTGTCTTACCAAATGTTAGCTGCACCTGAAGTATCTCAGATGCATTATGTTGTGCTAACAGTCTGGAGGTGTGAGCATCCATTCTGAATATTGAAACACCACCACCCTTACAGCTGCAGTCCAAGTTCTGGGCCAGACAGGTGTGGAATGAGTGATAGCCTGGTAGTTCACGTGTGCTTCCTGCTGCCTTGAACCAGTTCTCTGTTACAGCACAAATATCAATGTTCTCCAGTTTAAGGATTGCTTTGAGTGAGTGCATTTCTAAATGTAGATCTCTAGTGTTGAGCAGCATAATCCTCAGATTACATTTGTTTGTAGCTGTTACAGTGGTAATGTAGTCTTTGGAACACTGCCTAAAAAAGCCACTACAGGGGTAACAAGAACCTTGGCCAGGGGTGACAGATGCAGGCCATCTGTGGCAAAGAATCACGGTCTGTCAAACATGTCATCCCAGGCACACAGATAGTGGAACCCCTTAATATGATACCAGAAATGTAGCCAATTTTTGAAATCAATTGTTTTCAGCTTGTACTGTGGTATTCTGGTTAATGGTAGGATGCTGCTCAGGGCTATGGTCATACCCGTCTGGGGTACATAGTTGGTTCACTCCAACATGTCTGTTTCCATATAGTCCAGGGAGGTACGTCTCAGGTTATTCACACCGACATGTATAATGACAGAGTCATATGTGTACCTGTTGTTGGGGCACCTCAGTGTGTGTGTGTTATGTGGCAGATCTTGGTGCCAACAGCCAGCTAACTGTCACTTTCTCCTTTTTCAACCTAGTGAGTGGGACATCACTGTTCCTCACTAACAAGTTAACTATGCCTAATGTTTTCGCCATGCTGTTTTGCCTTAGATGCTTTGGTTGGCTGGCACACTGTTTAGGAGACATATGTGTCTTGTGATTAGTGTTTTGTGGTGGTGGTGGAGTGCATGTCTGCCTTGGAGGTCTCTGCTGTTTGTGCAGCTTTTCATTGAGAGCCTCCACAAAGGTGGGTGTGTGGTTTGTGTTTTTATATGAAAGCAGTGCTGGTATGTGTTCTGGAGGGCTATGTGTCCCATGTAGTATGGTGCAAGTGTTGATCATCTCCTCTTGACCAACTATTCTGGTCTTGGCTGGAGAGTATGTGGCTTCCAATTTGGATACATAAGTGCATCTCTTGCAAGTCTGAGAGTGGAGAGAGGTAAGAGTTGTCAGTGTACATGAGGCAGTTGCAACATTGCCTCTGGAAGGCCAAGTTCAGCAGGTTAATATGTGAAAGCACAGGGAACTGACCTGTAGACATGCCTGGAGGGGTGGCCATTAATAACAATTACTGGAGCTATTTCCTCATAGAACACTTAGTGCTGTTAGCATGTTTGTGTGCTAAAAAACTTGCTACAGGACGTCTGGTAAAGTGCTAAAGTGATAAGCTATTGAAAGTGCAAAAGAGGAGAGAACTAGCATATCTCAGTGACACATTGAAGAGCAGACTTGGGCAACACTCAGAAGCTAACATACAGTCCTGGATACAGCAATTCTGTATCTGGACTAGTCTAGTTACAGGAAAGGTAACTAATTAGTATTATTTAAATAACCAAATGTATGGTATATTACATGTGTCTCCATGTAGTGTAGCTAGTGTACAGTGGATGTGTGAGTGCATATCACATGTCCACCTACCCATGTATACACTGTCCCATACAGTAGACTCACACCCCTTGTTACTTTTATGACAGCACATATAGACATTTTATCTAAAGGAAATAATATACAGCTGGCCTGCAATGAAATATACAGCCCTTGAACCCAGGAAACTGCATGCAATGGTTAAAGCATATAACCACTAAGCCATATGAGCTGCACTCTTTTTTGATGTTTTCAACCATAGCATGCAGTGCAGTCGGTTTATCATAGGGAAGGAAGACTGTGGAATCTGTAATAATTTAGCTGTCAATAACTTGCAGCACTGTCAGAGACAAGAGCAACTTAGTGCAATTCTGGGCCATGCCAGATGAAGTTGGGGGACTGGTCTATGAACATACAAACACATTAAAGGAGAGCAACATCAGTAGCAGAGATAAAGGAGGGGAAAGAGAAGTGTAGCAAGTGCCAATGGCCACAACATCATGTCTCTACAAATTTTCTCATACAAACAAACACTTTTACACTTGCCAGGACCAAGGTTTGAACTCCTACCCAACTAGTTTACACATTTATCAGCTGCACCATGAAGCTTACATATTTAAGAGCTGTCCAAAGGTATCTTTAATGGTGAGTGACATCGGCAGCAGTGATAAAGAAGGGAAATGTAAAATGGAGTGAGTGGGAATGGCCTCAAAATCATTTACCTACAAACACATAGACAAACAGACACACCTTTCCATTTGACAGCACTGTGATTAGGATTGCTACATAAATAGTTATTGGTACTCTATTGTTACACAGTTTTCAGAAGCACAGCAGAGCCTATAGGGCTGAGGGCTAACAAAAGGAATTTGTACAGTGACTGACTGCAGAACATGTTCTGATATTGGGTAATGGGATGTGTACTGGATGGGGATGGAGTAAAATAGTAATTCTTTCACACACACACACACACACACACACACACACACACACACACACACACACACACACACACACACACACTTGCCAGTACCAAGATTTGAAACCCTACCTATCTACTTATTTGCTTTATTAAGTTATGGATTTATCACATGCACTATTGAGCTTACAGATCTGAGTTTTTTTCCAAAGAAACATCTAAGGTGACATATATCAGCAGATAGTGTGGAGTGAAACTATGGGATGTGTACTGGGTGGGAAAAGCTTCATAATAGTGCTATCTCTCACACTGTCTGTGTCTCTCTTCCCCATGTGTATGTGTGGGCATGTTTGAATTATTGTAGTATGTTGGCCTTAGATATGTGTGAGTATCACACAAAACAGATGGAGATTTACCACATATCTGCCACCTACAGCTGGCTGTGGGTTTTCCTGTCCAATGTGTGTGTGTGTGTGTGTGTGTGTGTGTGTGTGTGTGTGTGTGTGTGTGTGTGTGTGTGTGTGTGTGTGTGAAGACCAAACAGTTTACATTTTGGTGTGTGTACATGGTCATCTGCAGATAACAGATATTTATGGTCCACTGTGGTGTCAGACATGGGCTTTATTTCTCTAAGTGTAGGAACATGCCCAGTATGACCTTCTATATTTCTTGTGGGAATCAATTCCAGGGATAGTTGTACTCTAGTTCAGGGTTTTGTGTGATACAGCTACACCTAGCAAGCTATTTTTGCAGGATATCTGTAGAAATGTTGCCAATATGGAGACACAATTGGTCCAAACATGGGGGGATAATGTGTGCAACTATGTTTCCTATTACTGTCTGTGTAGCTTGTGTAACATGTTCTGTTTTAGCCTAGATTTGTGGACATATGTATTGTTTTACAGTGTAATGTATTGTGTCATCAACTACTGACAGATTCATGGTTTGCTCACAGTTGTTTACCAGGGAAATACAAGAGCAATGCAGCAGTGACCAATAATGTGAGGTGAAGGCTAGACATTGTGGCACAATCCTGCCATTGTGGAGGGGTGGCTACAGACAATTGAGTGATGGCTCTGTGTAAATGGTCCAGCACCTTGGTGCTATGCTGGCTGGGGATCCCCTTCTCGTGCATTTCTCAACTTAACTGAATGGCCATATCCTGCTGTGGGCACAGAGCTGTACAGATTTGGCCAGGTTATCCAATTGCAGGATTCATATACCTGGTCACTTCCCCTTCACACTGTGGTTTACAAGCAGGTTTGTGGTTATGCCTTCATGGATTTGCAGTCAGGGGGAAGTATGAGAAGACATTTGAGTTTCAGACTTCACACACTCCATGATATCCATGTTTTTATGCCCCCCTCTGTAATTCTGTCCTCTTTCCAACAGTATGGGAGCAATATCTAAGAAGTACTTCTATAGTTTGACCTTTATCACAGCAGTGTTTATGTCTTGGTCCACAATTCTTGCACTAGGACATGGAGCGGCATGCTACTGGCATTTGTCAGCATGGCCTTGCATTTGTTTTCCACTTAATGTGTTATGTTGTTAGTTAGGACCCTATGATATTCCATATGCTGGCACTATGGGTGAAGCATATGATGGCACTATGGGTGAGCCATGGACATTTGCTAGAGGCCTGTAGGCCACATGAGAGTAATGCAGGCCACTGCATTTTGTCATATGTTACCAGGATGCAAGCCAGTGGATTCCCCTGAGGTGTTCCTGGCAATTCTTCTAGTTCATAATGATGCATCAGTCTGGATGTGTGCAGGGTGCTGCTTATGACTAGATACACATCTGCATAGGACACCATTTCAGCATGCTGCATCCTGTATGCATTCCATAAAAGAAGTGTGCTGATTATGTAATCATTCCCGACAGCAAGGATATGACTGATGAAATACCTGTGGCTGTTGTGGGGGGTGGTGGACTGAGTGCATGTGTAATATGGAAGTTTATGGCACCTGACTCACAGATATGACTGGGACCTTCTCCTCTTTCTGGCTTGTATGTGGACATCAGCAGTGTGTCATTACTTTATAACTGTGGCTTATGTGGGCTGCCAGTGATTGGGCAGACAACTGGTACTTTATATTAGACATACAACTAACGTGATGCTAACCTCTATATTTAATTCCAAAGGTGTGTTCAGTTCATGGTTACTTTCTAGGCACTGTGTAGAGTTCTTCCACTGGTGTACTGTTTCTGTGTATGGACCCCTGTTCATAGCCTGTCCAACTTTCTGACAGTAACACATATTGACATCTGGACAGTGAGTGTGTGCAACTAGTAAACATAGGTGTAACTGGGAAGCAGATTGGTTGGCAATGTAGTTGTTGGAACATGGCCCTGTCAACCACATTACTGTACCAAGGCAACTGAGACACAACATCCAGGCCTGCATGCTGTCCACTTCCAGACAATATTAAACATTCACAAAAGATTGGCACACTGACCCCTGCATATAGTGGACATACACCAATTATCATTTTGATTGGGATAGCTCAGACAATCTGTGCTCCACTGATATTACTCTACAAACGTATATGTTACTGCCATTTATACATGGGGTTGGGGGGGGCACACCTGACAGCTTTCCAGATTTGCACTGACTTCACTGGTATTTCAGTTATAACTCTGTTTTCTTCCATTTAGTATTGTATTGTGCCCTATCTTGCAGAATGGAGGCATATCAGTAGAGTGCACAAGTTAGATTGTAATGGCATACATTTCAGTTTCAGACTTCTTACTCTTCAGAACTATACTGCAACTGCCAGACCTGTTGTAGTATGTCTGTGTAGGTCTGTAGGGGTGCTGTTCACCATTGCCAGCATTTGTGGAGCTTTGCCCGACCTTTATTTCCTGTCATCTATTCCTGTCCTGCTGGATGAGGCTGGGGGGTGGGAATGGGAACGCTCATTGACACCCATGTGTGTGACCTGTGGGCACTCAGAATTAGTTGAGCCACCACATGTACTGCAGTGGGAGTTGTCACCTTGAGTACTACTGCCTAGTATGGGGACAACAGTATTTGTTATGGATTTCATGCTGTCCCATATAGCTGTCAGCTATCTGCTACTATCCCATTTGGCCAACCAATTCCCTTGCATGCATGCATCCATAGCATAGATATAACTATCAGAACATACTACTCCATTCAGTAATTGATAGTAAGGGTGACTTACCTTGTGCCTGGGGTGGTATTGAGGATGGTGCTGGAGGGCTGACTATGTGAGATGCATGCAGTACACTCCCTATACATGATAAAGTACGTGTCATGTTTGGTATCCCTTTTACTGCATGTGCAAGTCAGAGAGAGGTATCAGTCCCTGGGTCCCTACAGTATCAGTGTGTGTGCTATAAGTTGCCTCTTTGCCAAGACATAGACATACTGGGCACTCCTCTATCTTCCTCAATGGGCAGACTCAGGAAGTTCTTCCTCCAAGTCCCTCTGTGCCTGTGGTGATCTTGGCAATGGTGGGGGGCTGTGTGGCCCCTCCCCATGTTGTTCCTGCTGCAGCTGTTTCCGCAGGATCATACTGTGTAGCATGGCACATACTATGAACATTTGTCCACATGTAGCTGGAGAGTACTCTAAGGCTCCACCGGATATGTTAAGGCAGCGGAACTGTGACTTGAGCATCCCAAACACACATGCTATAATGATCCTGGTTTGTGCATGTGCCTCATTATAGCATTCTTGTTGGGGGGGGTGCATTTCTGATGGGTGTCATCAACCACAGCTCCAGTGCATAGCCAGCATCCCCCACTAGCTGGCCAATTGGGATGTCCCCCTGGCAAACCACTGATACAGCTGTAAGGAATTCCAGATGTGGGAGTTATGATAGCTTCCAGGGCTGCCAGCACACACTTGCATGATAATGCCTTGGGCAGAGCACACAACCTGGCAGTTGATGGAAAGCAAGCACTTGCAGTTGATGTAGACCCTACACCGCTCACCAGGTGGTGATTTGATGTGGATGTGCGTGCAGTCTATGGCACCCAGTACCTGCAGGTATTCAGGTACATGGTGGAAGAGACACATATTTCTGGTCAATTCCTCACAGGTCTTGGTGAAGTGGATGTGTTCATGGACATGTGGTAGCATGGCATCCAGGAACTGATGGAGTACTCTGGATGCAGATGCCTGTGACACCCCCGTGATATCCCAAGAAGGTATTTGGAAAGTACCTGTAGCTAGTACTCTTAAGGCTGCACATACCTTAGTATCCACTGGAATGGGTTCCCCTCTGTTTGTTCTGGATGTGAGGCAATGCCGGCACAGCTCCACAAGTTGCTGACATATTTCCCTGTCCATCCTGTAACTCTCTACAATCTCCAGGTCATGTAGCCCCTGATAGATCACAATGGGTCTGAACACTCTCCTCCTCCTCCTCCTGGGTCTGCGGCAGTTGGTAGCATTATCATCCTCACCACAGTCAGCCTCCAGCACATAGTCATGTATCCAAGCAATGGCAGCCCCTAGCATTTTGTTGGTTTAAATTCCCAGGTTTTCTCCAAAGGTGCAGAGTTTGTGGGGAAACGGAGACTGAGGGGTGTTTCCATACTTTATAGTGGTGCAATGCTACTGCTGCCTGTCAGATTGGCTGTTTCTGATTCATTCCAGATGCCAGCTTAATTGCTCATGACTTGGATTAAGCAACTGTGAGTGTTAGAAACATTGCTGGTGATTTGTGGATAAGTACCTTTATTCTGCTGTTGCCCTTTTTGTAATTAATTTTTACTTGCATCCCCTCATATTTACAGCTCTGTAGCTACCTGCCAGCTGAATTATATTTGCAGGGCCCATTCTGAGTTGCAAGACTCCCATAGTAGTGACTTCTACACAAGTTCACCTTTATTTTGTGCTGTTGCCCTTTAATTCTATTTTACATGTCCTCCCATCTTCAGCTCTGCAGCCACCTGTCAGCTGTATTATTTGAGTGCTCTCATTGGCTGATTGTGGGTTGCAGACTCTCATATTGCTGATTTGTACAGCATTTGCCTTGTTCTGATACTTCCTTTGCCTTTTCCTTCTACCCTTTCTCTTTCAGCCTGTTAGTAATGTAAACAGCAAGATATGTCCCTCCCCTGTGCGTACTCTCTTCAGTTCATGGAGTATGAGAACACAGCTTCAGACACAACCCCTCTCCTAGCTGTGCTTAGCTAAGCAGACACCAGCCAACAGGGCTTTAATGTGCTTCCAGCAAGCATGACACACCCCCTTTTCATGTTTCTTGCTCCTCCTGCTTACACAATGGTGTTAGAGCACCTACATGGTTAGGTGCAGTCTGACATTTAGAAATTTTCCTGGCCAACTTGTGATTCAGTATAAGTCCCGTCATTAGCATATCCCACTGCATTAAGCCCTAGTTACTGCACTATTCCCGTGCCTTCCCCCTTAGCAACCACTGTTCCCTGCCTATGTTTACTTTCTTCATGTCATTGACTATAATGGCAAAATGCAGAAAGTAGTTCTCATGTAGTTTCCCCCCCATTTCTACATGTACTTCCCCCTCCCACTAGCTTACCAAATCCCCTGCCCTCAATGGCCAAGTTCAGCCAACATAAAATAATTTTATTATTTTATTAATTTCGAGTAGTTTTGCATGCCAATGGCCATATATTTGGCTATTGGGATGCAAAACCTAATTAATACATGCTTTCTGGAGTGCTGACATGGCTCCGTTGTGTAGATTGCAGAAAAGTATTTGGTTAGTAACCAAATAAATTTCTGCAAGCTACACTGTTCCAGCATGGAACATGCTGCTTTGCTGAATCGCTAATCAGGCTCATTTGCATGATTTTCACCAGCAAATGAATTCATTAGCATCCCGCATGGCTTTCCATGCAGGAACAGTGTAGGGCTGCTCGTGCACATGAAAATGGCACGTACATGCATTGCAAAGTGGCCATTTTCCGTGCAGAAGTGGATATATCATTCCTGCACCGAAAATATCATTTCATGAATCTGGAAGCAAGTTTTGAATGTAGTGAATTTGATTTTGATGCAGGACCAGCTGGACTAGAATATAGGTTGTATAAGGATCTGACAATGGATCAAAAACAGCATTTAAATCAATGACTTGATAAAGGTTTTAGGTATAGAGGATTGTGCAAGGGTATAATTAGATTTTTATGGGAAAAAGTTGATAAACAAAACTTACAGAACTGGAGATGAATAGTATTAAATAATAAGGATTATAAAATTGTTATGAAAATGTTACAAACATGATGGAAGAAAAAGTAAGTAAAGTGATAAAAGGATATGTATATGTTATAAAAGGGAAAAGATCCAGGATTTATTATTGATAATCAGAGAAGTAGTAGATGAGACATTGTACAAGAATGTAAATGCAAAACTAATGGTAGTGGTTTTAATTAATGCATTGGTTTCAATTCATCATTCTGTGATATGGGAGATATTTGTGGTTTATAATATAAGTGAAGAAAATATATGTATTTCAGCGTATAGGTGCAATATAGTTAAAGCATTAGTAAATGGATGGCTTAGTGAAGATATGCAGCTTGAGAAAGGGATTAGACAAGGATGTCCATTAATTGACATATTATTCGTATTAGTGAAGAATGTAATATCAATACATATGAATAGAGAGATGGAATTGATGAGTTACATTTCAAAAGAGGAGGTACAGTTGCTGATTCTGCAAACCTATGAGGATGATAATATTATTATTACTGCTAAGGATAAAATAGGTATGAGTCGTATGATAAAACATTTACAGGAAACTATTTGTGTAATAGGTTTTTCTATAAATAAAGAAAAAAATCAAGGATTAGAATCTGAGGAGTTGATTGGATGGATTAAATTTAATATGAGAATGGCTAACATTTTTGGAATAACGCTTGAAAAGCAAGACATTATAGGTACAGTATGGAAAGAAAAATTGGAGGACATGAGAATGATGTCTTTTTTGTAAATCTTTTAGATTATTACACCAAAATAACTGTGCTCAAAAAGCCTCTCAGGTAGCATAAAACAATAGACTGGCCAAAAACTACTATACCAGATGCAGAAAACTGGAAGAACAGAACCACCAAGTGAGCAATATCTTTTTAATTCACAAAGGTTGAGTGCTTTCAGCTGTTAGCCTTCATCAAGACATAGACAAAACATTTCTCCATATTTTACATACTGTCAATCAATTTTAAAACCACCAATCACATACTTACAACAATTACCATGACTAATTATCTAATAAAATATGCAAAAATGAGAAAACTAACACATGAAAACACAAAAACCAGTACATTTACTTTTTACATTTATCATAAAGTACTTTTCTACGTAAAACTGCTTTATAGTTTACCCCCATTTAACCCAGGTTCATTATATGCATTAAAATTAATCTGCCATTTGAATTATTTGTATTCTAATTCCCCCCCTTTATCTCCATTAAAACCATTGGGCACATTGTCTATTACACAAAAGAAAAACTTTTTAAAATTGACACACAATAAAGTATGCTTATAAAGTGCATTGTCTAAATTTTTACTTTTTATAGCATATAAGTGCTCACACATCCTTCTCCTTAATTCCCTATTGGTTTTACCATTGTAGAATGATGTACATGCAGAACACTTTGCTAGATGAACAATAAATGTAGATTCACAATTAAACCTACCTTGCACCTGCCATATTCTTTCACTTGAAATTACCTCAAAAAAGGGACCCTCTGCCACAAATCTACAGAAATTGCAATGGTTGCATTTGAAAGCGCCTTTGTTTTTTACTTCTTTGGAATGGCCTGTATATTCTAACAATTCCTTGAAATTCCTGCCTAGTACAGCATGTGGAAAATATGTATAAGAGTAAAAAGAAGGAAAATAAGAGAGAAAGGAAAGTAAAAAAAAAAGTATATATATATATATATATATATATATATATATATATATATATATATATATATATATATATATATATATATATATATATATATCCAGAACACATTGTGACAGGGTCCCTACTCTGTGCCAGCAATCAAGGAGACTCAATCCTCACCACTGACTCCGGTGAGGTATTAAGAGCAAAGATGGATTCACACAGTAATTTCAGATGCAGGTCCCTGCATGAAGCATAATTCCATTTAAGAGCACACAGTGAGGATGCTCCTGACATCAGGCTGGACTCTCTTTTTCTCTCCAGACCCACACAAAATTCAACACTTTTCACTTTGGAGTTCTGTGTCCGTATTTCCAGTAGCTGACACAAACACTTGGTTATTTTAGTTTCACTTACATTTACACACCCGGGAAAAGCTGTCACAGATTTACTAGCTGTGCCCAGCTCTGCCCAGACTCTGAGGTAATCATGATGCCACCAGTCAGCTACTCTAATTCTCTTACAAAAGGGTACCCAATTATACTGTATAAAATTAATACTAATATAAATGTCAGGGTATGACCAATGCAGCAAGGCTTTCAGGAGTGGTGACAGTGTCACTAAAACAAGCATACATAGTCTCAAGATGCTAAAAGTATTCTTTAAAGGACCAACCACAATGAAAAGTATTCAAATATTTAATGATGAATAATAAAACAGAAAACAGGAGACTACTGAATACAATAAACAACAGAGTTCCAACCACAGAGATATAAAAAAAATAATACAGTTGGACAGTTTCTAACAGATGCAGAAAACAATACTAAACTATTCTCACTAAATGTCCCTGGCTAACTACAGAATTACTGTTCACTAAAGCAAGGCATGCTGATGTGTTCTGAGTGTCTTATCACAGCAAAACCCAGATGATGTCTCCCTTTGTCTGTATGAATATGTGAGATATATATCCTGTCAGAAATCTTTCCTATCGGGTTCCAATATGCTGCTGCAATAGTTCCAAAGAAACCAGATGCTGGTTAGAGGAAGACATCACCTCTTGTCACCTAACTCTGGTGCAATACACACACAGACCTTTGCTAAGATCTGTGGCAGCATCTAAAAGTTATAACATTATTTCAAGCTATCCACCCATCTAGGGTTCTGTGATAAACATACACATTTGATCAGTTACAACAATACAACCTAATATACATGCATATATTCTTTCTGTTAAGAGGGACCTACTGTTGATGCATTTTTAACACAAGTAACTTTACCTATATATTTTTTAACTCAAACATCTGTACAAATTAGTGTGATAGTCAAATAATATAAAAGTATTTACAAAACCCCAGCTAGTTATTTTGGCATATGTACACATCTATTACCTTCTTCTCCCTGGCACAGATGGTACTACATCATACCATCACCTCTATTCTCCCCCTCTTTGAAAACTCAAGCTAGTTTTTCAAGTGACCCTAGAAAAACATTGAGAGAAATGGGCCTATCTGGGAAAATTTTAATATATACTAGATCTTCAGGGCCCATCTGCATTGGCATTGCTGAACCCACTATGGTGCCATAGTGTCATGTCATATGCCTGCAACCCTAGGCTCCACCTTAATAACCTGGCATTCTGCTGGCTGGCACAATGCACTCATGTTAAGTGATTGTGGTCTGTAACCACAGTGAATTTCTTTCCATACAGACAGGGCTCAAGTTTCTGCATACTATGGCTAGAAATTATTTTTCTACAGCTGCATAACATTCTTCCTTGGGTTTGAGTCTATGGCTGAGATGTACAACTGGGTGCTCTTCTCACTCTGAGGAAGCCTGGCTGAGTAGATCCCTACCCCATAGTTTGAAGCATCCACCTGCACAACAAATTCTATGCTGTAATCTGGAGTGGCTAACACAGGGGGTAATCACGAAGTCCCTTTAATCTTTTGAAATGCCTGTTCACATGCTAGGGTCCACACTACTTTATCTGGCCTGTTTTTCCTTCTCAGGTTTGTGATCAACAGATCCCTCTTAGACTCCTCCTGACATCCACTGCAAATACTCAGCACCAGGGCCTCCCTATCATGATAAGGCATCATCATGTTAACATGGTACAATTTATGCCCCTAGCTCTTGCTTAGCAGGTTTACCATGTAATTAACATCACTGACCTTCCTTATCACTTTGAAGGGTCCATTCCAAGCTGTCTGTAGCATATTGTGTCTGACAGGAATAAGCACCTTAAGCTGCTATCCCACAGCATACTCTCAAGCTCGAACACTCCTGTCATACCAGACCCTTTTCTGGTTTTGGGCTCCTGCCAGGTTTTCCTGGGCCAAGCCCATGAGCTCCCTAAGCCTTGTCCTGAGATTTAGGACATATGCCACAATAGACTGCTTGTGGGATCAACACTCACACTCCCACTCATCACAAATCAAAACGTAAGGTCCTCTCACCTTGTGCTCATACAGTAACTCAAAGGTAAAAAACCTGTGGATTCCTGGGGTACCTCTCTGTGTGAAAATAGCAGATTGGGGCAAATAATTGTCCCACTCTCTCTTCAACTTGACTGCAAATGCCGATAGCATGGTCTTTAGTATAGAGTTTAACCTCTCCACAAGACCATTAGACTGGGGGTAGTAGGGGGCAGTTTTAAGGTACTTCACCCCACAGCACTTCCACAGATAAGCCAGCAGGTCTGACATAAAATTGGCACTGCTGTCATTCAGTATTTCTCTTGGGAAACTTACCCTGCTGAAAATCTCTAACAAAGCATTTGCCACCTTCTCTGCCTTTATAAAGGACAGGGCCACTGCCCCAGGGTATCTAGTAGCATAATCTACTACCACCAGGATATACTTCTTCCCTGTGGAACTTGGGGTACTCACAGTCCCCAGCATATCCATGGCTAGCCTCTGAAATGACTCCTCAGTCACATGCAAAGGCCTTGCCTACCTTTTGGCACTGCTCACAGGTCCTGCAGTACCCTGTTACATCCCTTGCAATCCCAGGCAAATAAAAGTTTGGCATAATACATTTCTTCGTAGATTACTACTATGCTAACTGCCCTTGTGGACCATTTTAAGCCTAGCCAATTACTCCCTGTGACAATCAAACTCTGCACCTCATGTTTATAAGGTAAAGTCCTTAACCACTATGCTAACTTATCCCCAAAAAATGCTATGGAGATGTTGGAGATTGAACCTAGCAGTTCATATGTGCAAAGAATGCATTCTACCACTGGGCTACACTCCTTTTATGTATCTTGGTATGCTTTCTGTCCATAAGACCTGCAAAAGAAATGTCACGGGCTTGAAGTGACAGACGTTAGGCTCTGGGCACTGCCAACTGCTGTATTACTTCATCCTCTAGCCCTCCCTGAGGGGTCCACTCTATATACAGTAACTCTTTGTTCCAGTATACAGTCTCCCCTTTTCTTTTAGAATCAAATGCCTCCTTAGCTATTCCCTCAAGCCTCATAATGTAGGGTCAAAAAGCTGAACTGGTCTCAACTCTACCTTTATGACCCTTCCCTGCTCCCTTTCCATCAGAAGCTCGGTCTCTTCTGACAGCGGTGCCTCTGACAGCTGCCACACTGTCCATGAGAGCATCATTGCCTACCAGCATCTGTGGCTCACTTTCTGACTCACTGCTTCAAGGTAGCTCCCTTCCTGAAATAGCCACCTCACCAGCCCCAGCTTCAGGTATGTGGTCTATCTGAGTCTCCCCCAGGCTACGTGACCCACATGCCTGTCTCCAAGCCTGACTGTGTGTAACTAAATGCACACAAGGTACTGCATTATCAAAATCATTCCATATAAAGACATTTGCAGAGATATCCTCAAACACACCTATCTGCTTGCTTCTTTTTCCACTCTCCCAGTCAAGGTGAACCCCAGCCAAAGCTATTTTGGAAGTGGGTCCCTCCTATAGTGCTGACTGGTGTGGACTATCCAAGCAAGTGCTTCTCCTCTTTAACCACTACAGGCTTCACAATGGTTATGTCAGAGGCTGTGTCTCTCTTAGCAGTGGCCTGTCTTCCATCCACTAAGATAGGATATAAACTTCTGTTTTAGTTTGGTACCCCTGTTGTCTCCAGACGACTTACCACTGGCGTGGTGTTATTACCACTTGCCATACCTCTTATCCTCTAAGAGCAAAAACCTGGACAAAGCCTAAAATACTGGGGGGACAAATATGGACATATTTTAAATATTGCTCTTACAAATTTAGAAAGTTGATAGAATAATAGGTTTTGCATTAGCATGAATTTTCTGAAGGATGTGGAGTCTTAAACTCAAATGTTTGTCATTATTTAATTACTTCAGTCCTATGTTATTTTCCAGAAAAGTACAGATTTTTGAGGAAAATGCCAAAAATATGAAGCAAAAGTCTGGACATTCTACAAAAATCTGTACAGTTGAAAGGTATGCCACTTGCTACCTCCTTTACCTTTTGTTCCCCACCTTGCCTCAGTGGATGTTTGTATACTACATTGCCCCTCTGGTTACATTTAAAACATCTAATCCTTGGTCCTGGATGTGTACCTGAACTATTGGCTTTCCCTGTTACTGGTGTACTCTGTTGGGGTGGTTTAGGCTGCCCGCCATAGGTTTCCCTATAACCGTGTGCAGTATTGGGTATCCTCTTCTTGTGCAGTGATGCTCTGCTTGCTAAGTAAAGATCTTCTTTTCTGCCCAGCTCATCTGCAAAGTTACACTTCCAGTCTGCCAACCAGATTCTCATGTCTTCAGGCAAAGTGCTAAGGGCTTGTTCCCTCACCAAAAGGTCTGCTAACCCTTCAAAAGTGGTGACCTAAAACCCAATCATCCACCTATGAAAAATAAGTGCTTAACTCAGCAATATAATCACATTTACTTTCATCTGTCTTGTGTCTATGTTCACAAAACAGTTTTCTATAAGCTTCAGTTGTTAACTTAATACATTCCAGTAAACATTGTTTTACTTTATCATACTTTAAACAATCAGTATCAGACAATTTAAAATAGCAGTTGCAGCTTTACCATGGAGTAATGCGGCAGGAAACAGTACACAGAGCCCTTTTTCAACATTATACTGTTTACATACCTTTTAAAATGCATAAAACTATCAAAATCATCACCCTTCCCCATTATCTCCATGACCCAGCTGAAGAGTCAGCATCTCCCTCTGATGTTGGTGCTGTTTGTCAATCTCTTTGACCTCCACATGCTGCAGTCTCTCTGCTGATTTTAATTCCTTCTGCTTCTTCAGTTGTTTGGCCTCCAGTTCAAGCCTCTTTAACTCCAGATGGATTTTTAAGTCCTCTGAGGAAAAAGTCAGTTGTCCTGTTGCTGAAGACTGCACATCCCCATCACCAGACTGGTGTTCTTCTAGGTTTCTGGTCCATGCTGCAGCTGTGGCCAAGGCTGAAAGCATTTCCTTTTTAGTCAGGTTGGCATGCACCAGTCCTTTGGCTTCACGCACTTTGGCCAACTGGTTCTTTGTCAGCTTGCTACAATCCTCTGCTGACATCCTTGCCTGCCTTCTGTGACTAAACTAAACTAAACTAACAAAAATAAAAAAAACTGTTGAAAATAAATGGCTGCTGAGAGTACACACACCTTAATTGACAACTGACCACTGCTACTGAAGTTTAATTAATATCCCATTCAGTTGCCGCCAATATGTGTTGGGTCCCTACTCTGGGCCAGCAATCAAGGAGACTCAAGCCTCACCACTGACTGTGATGAGGGATGGTCAATAAGAGCAAAGATGGATTCACACAGTATTTTCAGATGGAGCACCCTGCACCAAGCACAATTTCCCTTAAGACCACGCAGGGAGCACACTCCAGACATCGGGCTGGACTATTTTTCTCTCTCCAGACCAACACAAAACTCCACACTGACCACTTTGGAGATATGTGTTCTTGTTCCCAGTAGCTGACACACACACACCTGGATATTTGAGTTTCACACACACATACATACCTGGGAAAATCTGTCACAGATTTACTAGCTGTGCCCTTTCTGCACAGACTCTGAGGTAACCATGCTGCCACCAGTCAGCTACCCTAAGGCTCTTATAAAGGGTACCTGGTTATACTGTGTAAAATTAATACTAATACAAATGTAGGGTGTGACCAAAGCAGCAAGGCTTTCAGGAGTGGCCACAGTGTCACTAAAACAAGCGTAAACACTCTCAAGATGTTAAAAGTATTCTCTAAAGGACCAGCCATGGCGAAAGGTAATAAAATACCACCTCCATCTCTACCAACTTGGTCCTAAAAAATAAAAAAAAATTAACAAATCTGCAGGGGGTTTCCTCGTTACCCTCTCAGCAATCTTCTGTTCTTGTAAATTGTTACTATTTTTATATGTATTGCTAAGTCTCATTATTATAGGATGTCATGATACCTTGAACTATATTTCTGACATGTCGGGAATGTATATATTGCAATATAAAACTCTGTATATGTCTAGAATGTATGTATTGTAAAGTTGTTCTTTATGCAGATCTTTTCTCCTCAGGTTTCCACTGAAAATGGGCCACCAGCTCAGTGGACTAACCCAGTTAACAAAAGACAAAAATACATAAATATATAAATTAAATAAAGTATTTAATGATAAATAATAAAACAGAAAACAAGAGAATACTGAATACAATAAACAACAGAGCTTCAAACTCAGAAATATACAATATAACACAGTTGGACAGTTTCTTACAGATACAGAACATGATACTAAACTATTCTCACTAAATATCCCTGACTAACTAAAGAGTTACTGTTCCCTGACTACTTGTTAAAGCAAGGCAAGCTGATGTGTGCTGAGTGTCTTATCACAGCAAAAGCCAGATGATATACCTCTTTGTCTGTGTTGATGTGTGAGACATATATTCTGTCAGAAATCTTTCCTGTCAGGTTCCAATATGCTGCTATGAGAGTTCTAAAGAAATGCTGATTAGAGGATGACATCACCTCTGGTCACCTGACTCTGGTACAATACACACACACAAAGCTTAGCTAAGATCTGTGGCAGCATCTGAAAGCTATAATACATTTTCAAACGTTCCACCTTTCCAGGATTCTCTGATAAACATACTCATTTGATCAGTTACAACAATACAACCTAATATACATGCATACATTAATTCTGTCCAATGGGATGTACTGTTGATGCATTTTTTAACATAAGTAACTTTACCTATATATTTTTAACTCAAGCATGTGTACAAATCAGTGTGATAGTGAAATAACATTTATTTATTTTTTTTTTATTTAACATTTGTTGACCGGGAATGTCCGACTAGGTTCCACAGAGCCTGTTTTCAGCGGAGGCCCGGGGAGAAATGCTCCAGATGCATGTTTTTGGAATGTGGGAGGAAACCGGAGTACCCAGAGGAAACCCACGCGAACACAGGGAGAACATGCAAACTCCACACAGAAGGTACCCCAGCCAAGAATCAAACTGGAGAACCTCTTGCTGTGAGGTGACAACGTTAACCGCTGCACCACTGTGCCGCCCATAAAACATAAAATTCTTTACAAAACTCCATCTAGATATGCTGGCATATGTACAGTTGTACTGCCCTACTCTCCCTGGCACAGATGGCACTACCTCATAACATCACACAAGTTAAGGAAGAATTTGAAAAATAAATTGCTATTAATGAATTGGATGAAGTGCTTAGGAAAATAAATGTATCAGACTGAAATGGAACAGGCTATGGATTGTGTATGGAGATTAATGAATTGGCAAAGAGATAATTTGTAAATGTGTGGAATCAGTGGTTGAATGAAGGATTTGTTTATGAATAGTTATGTAGTGGGATATTAACATTTATATGAAAGAAAAATGAGAAGAAAGAATATTGTTTGCACTAATAATGAATGTGAGTAATGAATGTGATTGCGAGTGAAGCAGGTTATAAAATGAAAGCTGGTAGATATGTGATGCAAAATGAAGTGGTGATTTCACTAGTCTTGGCATATGCAGTTGATATTGTTGCTAAGAACAAAACAGGGACAAGGGCAGTGTTGGTTTGTCTGAATGGATGTTTAAAGGAAATAGTAATGACCTTGAATTAAGATAAGAGTAAAGGCTCTGTGACATGGTTAACACTAGAGTGTATGTATTTTTCAGGGAATGGAGTGTCTTTTCTAAGGGATAACATTTGGGAAAAAATACGTAGTTGTGATGAAATTGGAGGGTTAGAGAAAAGAAATAAAAGAAATATGTCTTCTGTGGAGGACATATAACTTAGTATTCGAGAAGAAGGTTTATCTAGTAAATTCTGTATTAAAGGGAAAATAGTATATATGCCAAAAATTTATATGATCCCATAAAAATATGAAAAGGAACTTGTGCAATTATTGTTTTCTTTCATATGGGTTTCGAGACTAAACCCAGTTAAAACAGCTATGTTGTATAGAGTGAAGATGAAGGTGAATTGGGGTTACTAAATCCAGTTTTTTATTCTGCTTCTTTAAAAATGTACAGACTATTAAAGTGAGTAAAGGAAGACAATGAGAAATTAGTAGTGGGAATGTTTAAATATAAGTACAAAAAGTTATTTGAGATAATGAGAATTAGAAAAATAAAAAAATCTGTAAACAATAAATAACAATTATTAAGAAAAAAAGTTAACATGAATAAAAATTGATTATACAGAGAAATATCAAATGATATGCTATAATAATATGATGAAGCAATATTATTATGTAATTCAGTTAGAAATTTTACCGGAAGTGAGTAAAATCATTAAAGTAAGGGAAAAAGTGGTGTACCGAGATAATAAAGTATCAGGGTTTCCTATGGGGACCGGTAATAAGTAAGTTACCAGTAAAGGGGAATATGCCTTGTAAAAAGAAAGTTGAAAGAGTGTGTTTATTTGTGGGGAGGAAGAGATAACTTAGCATGTTTTTTATGAAATGTGAAAAAGTGGTGATACACTGGAAAAAGTTGAATGAAGAAATGTTTTTGAGAATATTAATGACATAATATAGAAAAGAACATGATTATTTATGAATATTATGAGAACAAGAAGAGAGACTATGTGAGAAGGGTACATAAGAATTTATTTTATGTAATGTGGGTTATTTTGGAATGAAAGATTGAATGAAATTTTATTTAATAGGAAATGGATTTTGCCAGATATTTTGTGAAAAATTAGATTATGGTTGCAGATGGTGTGGCGTCAAGTATGGAAGAATAACAATAAACATATTATAAGAAAAACAAATGGTTAAAATTTTGAAATTTTTATGTATTTGCCTGTAAATATGCACATTTTGTAAATATGTAAATCATGTTCTTTTTATTTTATGTTGTGTTAAAGTTTCCCTACTCTATTTTGATAGGTACCTTGGGGTCTTGTACATCTCTTAAGCTACTGCCAACTGAAGCATATGGGAACTCAGTTTAAGATCTCACATGAAGCATGGCACACTCAGGAGTGCAGTATCATTCTTTTGCTGTAGTGCAGTGTCAGCGATTAATTTACATGATGTGGGAATAGAAACATAGCCTTTTGCACCAAAGGCAAGTTTGTGAGTGTGCTATCTGTTGCACAACTGACACTGAATAATTGAATGTTTGTGAGACAAGGTGGCACTAGAAATAGAAATTGTAGTAACGAAAACAACACACTAGAGTAAACAAAGGGAAGAAAAAAAAAACACAAGAAGGCAAAATGTTCCAGGCATTTAATTTTTTAATAAAAAAACATTAGTGCCTTGTTCACTGCAATGCACTACAAGTTCATTAGAAGAAGGAGGGCTGTGGGAAATAAACATTTAAATACCATTCACTAACTTTCAAAAGAAGCAATCAACCAATCACATCAATTTATCCATAATAGCAGTTCTTAAAATGTTTAAAAAGTCACTCCATAAATACCTAAATATCACACCAACAGTAAAAAATAAATAAATAAATAAAAACAGAAGAAATAGAAATGGGTACTAAATACATAGTTCTTCATAGGTTCTTAGGTTCATAGGTAGGTACTAGGCTATTGGCCCTAGGGCCTTTATAAGCCTAGCCAAAAAGGTATCCTGGCTTTCGTCACCCAAGAAAATTATTTTCCTGTGCTCCTGTTGAGCAGAGCCACAGAAGTGATCCCCAGAGTGAACTTCCTGTCTCCCATCCAATCATCAAGATTTTTTCTTGAAAAGTGCTAAAGAGGAGCTTTGTTTGATATAGATAGGGAGTTTGTTCCAGAGTATGGGAAGTCTCTGGGACAGCAATCTAGCCTTCCAGCATGTTCTGTTTATTGTGGTGACAAGGTTTAGGTCCCTAGAGCATGTAGCTTGGAGGGATTGGGATTTCTTTAAGTGAAGCATGTCCAACAGCTCTGGATTTGACATAGTATGTTAGGCAGAGATCGCCTCTAAGTAGGCGATATACGACGGAGTAAAGCTGGAGTTTTTTTGAGACAGTCTGCGTAGGGCATCTGTTTGAGGCTGGTAATCCTCTTTGTGAGGTATTTCTGCAGCCTTTCCAGTTGCTGTAGATTTCTTGTGAGGTACATACCAAAAGGGGTGCTGTATTCTATAATGGGTCTAGTGAGTGATGAGTAGAGGGGAACAATTACCTCTTTTTTTCATGTATGAGAAACCTTTTATGATGAGGTGTGCCACATAGATGGATTTCCTGACAACTGTGGTGATGTGATTATCAAAGGAGAGACTACTGTCCATCTGTGTCCTAAGGTCTCTTATCACACTTTTGGTGTTAAGTAGACTACTGCCTATGTGGTAGTTCATGGGTACAGAGTTTTACCAAAAGGGATGACAATGCACTTTTTGGCATTGAGCTTGAGGCCATGGCTTTGACAACAGGCATCTGTCTCAGTAAGGCCCTTTGTAGGATGTCCACATCATTAGGAGTTTCAATTATGGGTCCTAGTTTGCAGTCATCTGCGAACTTCATTAGCTAAAGACCTTCTGTGTTAGCCTGTACTTCAAAGAAGTAGATACCAAACAGGAGAGGACCCAGGACTGAATCCTGTGGTACTCCACTTGTCACTGGTCTGAAGTCAGATTTGGAGTCTGCTACTTTCACAGTGTGGGTTCTGTCAGTGAGCCAGTTGGCAACCCATCTTCTGACATAGGGATTTATACATAGTTTAGCGAGTTTATCTATAATTCCAGAGTGGGGGATGGTGTTGAAAGCCTTGCCGAGATCTAGATAGGCTGCGTGAACCACCTTACCCTCATCTACAGCTTTGGTGACCGCTTCAAAGAGGTCTATCAGGTATAGGTATAGAACAAGAAGAGAGACTATGTGAGAAGGGTACATAAGAATTTATATTTATGTAATGTGGGTTATTTTGGAATGAAAGATTGAATGAAATTTTATTTAATAGGAAATGGATTTTGCCAGATATATTGTGAAAAATTAGATTATGGTTGTGGATGGTGTGGCGTCAAGTATGGAAGAATAACAATAAACATGTTATAAGAAAAACAAATGGTTAAAATTTTGAAATTTTTATGCATTTGCCTGTAAATATGCACATTTTGTAAATATGTAAACCATGTTCTTTTTATTTTATGTTGTGTTAAAGGTTCCCAACTCTATTTTGATAGGTACCTTGGGGTCTTGTACATCTCTTAAGCTACTGCCAACTGAAGCATATGGGAACTCAGTTTAAGATCTCACATGAAGCATGGCACACTCAGGAGTGCAGTATCATTCTTTTGCTGTAGTGCAGTGTCAGCGATTAATTTACATGATGTGGGAATAGAAACATAGCCTTTTGCACCAAAGGCAAGTTTGTGAGTGTGCTATCTGTTGCACAACTGACACTGAATAATTGAATGTTTGTGAGACAAGGTGGCACTAGAAATAGAAATTGTAGTAACGAAAACAACACACTAGAGTAAACAAAGGGAAGAAAAAAAAAACACAAGAAGGCAAAATGTTCCAGGCATTTAATTTTTTAATAAAAAAACATTAGTGCCTTGTTCACTGCAATGCACTACAAGTTCATTAGAAGAAGGAGGGCTGTGGGAAATAAACATTTAAATACCATTCACTAACTTTCAAAAGAAGCAATCAACCAATCACATCAATTTATCCATAATAGCAGTTCTTAAAATGTTTAAAAAGTCACTCCATAAATACCTAAATATCACACCAACAGTAAAAAATAAATAAATAAATAAATAAATAAATAAAAACAGAAGAAATAGAAATGGGTACTAAATACATAGTTCTTCATAGGTTCTTAGGTTCATAGGTAGGTACTAGGCTATTGGCCCTAGGGCCTTTATAAGCCTAGCCAAAAAGGTATCCTGGCTTTCGTCACCCAAGAAAATTATTTTCCTGTGCTCCTGTTGAGCAGAGCCACAGAAGTGATCCCCAGAGTGAATTTCCTATCTCCCATCCAATCATCAAGATTTTTTCTTGAAAAGTGCTAAAGAGGAGCTTTGTTTGATATAGATAGGGAGTTTGTTCCAGAGTATGGGAAGTCTCTGGGACAGCAATCTAGCCCTCCAGCATGTTCTGTTTATTGTGGTGACAAGGTTTAGGTCCCTAGAGCATGTAGCTTGGAGGGATTGGGATTTCTTTAAGTGGAGCATGTCCAACAGCTCTGGATTTGACATAGCTTTGTATGTTAGGCAGAGATCGCCTCTAAGTAGGCGATATACGACAAAGCAAAGCTGGAGTTGTTTTGAGACAGTCTGTGTAGGGCATCTGTTTGAGGCTGGTAATCCTCTTTGTGAGGTATTTCTGCAGCCTTTCCAGTTGCTGTAGATGTCTTGTGAGGTACATACCAAAAGGGGTGCTGTATTCTATAATGGGTCTAGTGAGTGACGAGTAGAGGGGAACAATTACCTCTTTTTTTCATGTATGAGAAACCTTTTATGATGAGGTGTGCCACGTAGATGGATTTCCTGACAACTGTGGTGATGTGATTATCAAAGGAGAGACTACTGTCCATCTGTGTCCTAAGGTCTCTTATCACACTTTTGGTGTTAAGTAGACTACTGCCTATGTGGTAGTTCATGGGTACAGAGTTTTACCAAAAGGGATGACAATGCATTTTTTGGCATTGAGCTTGAGGCCATGGCTTTGACAACAGGCATCTGTCTCAGTAAGGCCCTTTGTAGGATGTCCACATCATTAGGAGTTTCAGTTATGGGTCCTAGTTTGCAGTCATCTGCAAACTTCATTAGCTAAAGACCTTCTGTGTTAGCCTGTGCTTCAAAGAAGTAGATACCAAACAGGAGAGGACCCAGGACTGAATCCTGTGGTACTCCACTTGTCACTGGTCTGAAGTCAGATTTGGAGTCTGCTACTTTCACAGTGTGGGTTCTGTCAGTGAGCCAGTTGGCAACCCATCTTCTGACATAGGGATTTATACATAGTTTAGTGAGTTTATCTATAATTCCAGAGTGGTGACTGCTTCAAAAAGGTCTATCAGGTATAGGAGACATGATCTGCCTTTTACAAACCTGAACTGGGTGGGGTCCAGAGTTTGAAGATTACCAATGTCATTGTTTATAAGTTCCATGATGATACTTTCCAGAGCCTTGCAACCAGACTCATCAGGCTAATAGGGCAGTAGTTCCCGGGGTCCATGGTGGCTCCCCCTTTGTGGTGTGGGTTAACCATCGTTGTGCACCATTCAGTGGGCACAAAGCCTGAGGTGAGGTTATGATTGAACATGGTACTTTGGTGAGGTGGCAGTTGGTTTTTTAGTTCATGTAGAATGCAGCCTGGGATGTTGTCAGGTCCCATGGATGCTGTGTTCTTGGTTTTGGAGAGTGTGTTTTTTACCTGTGCAGCCATGGTTACAGGAACTTTGCATTCTTACAGTATAGAGATGGGCCCTTTAGGGGGTGAGAGGAGGGTAAAGTTAGCACTGAACCTATCTGCCAGGATTTTGGCAATATAAGTTGGTTCTGTATATTTAGTGCCATTGTGCTGTAACTCAGAGCAGATCTGGATGTTGCCATTGAGATTCTTGACATAGCTATAAAGTGCTTTGTGGTTGTCTTTATAATCAGTGGTGATTTTGTTTTCGTAACTAGCTTTGGAGGATTTTATGCGGGATCTCACCTTCTTACTGAGGCTAACCAGGGAGCTCCTCCAATCATGGGATTGATTTTACTCTTTTTTGTAACAGTTTCTTTCTTCTGTTGTACAGTTTGTTTATGGCAAGGGACCACCAGATTGGCCTCCTTTTTTTGTAGGATAGCATCTTGGTTCTGTTAGGGATTGCATGATCCATTCACTTGTGTAAATGCTTATAAAGTGCATTTGTGTAGGATTCAGCAGTCATACCTCTATTGTCCGTTTGCATGGGTGTCATGAGGTTTGCCACTTCTGTCTTAAGAAGCGTGAAGTTGGCTTTGGAGCAATTTTTTATGGTGGTTTCCCTAATGGCTGGGGGCAGGATGTGGATGTCTAGGATGATTAGCTTGTGGTCAGATCTGAACAATGAGGAATTGACCTCTGTTGTGGAACAACGGTTGCCCATGTTGGTAATAACCAGGTCTAGGATATTACTGCCCCTGGTGGGGATGTGGATAAGTTGATCCAAGGTGTTGGAATTTATGAATTCCAGAAAACGTTGAGCAAAAGAATTGGTACATGAGTAGTTTTCTCAGTTAATGGTGGGGTAGTTGAAATCGTCCATTATTAGGGTGTTAGGTTGTACCCTGATATTTTCCAGTATATCAAGAAATGAGGAGTGGGAATCCTGTGGCATGGTAGTAGATTCAGGTATACATATATACATATACAATGCCCCTGACAACATTCCCTCATACTACCTCAGTATAGCTGCTGATGCCATTGCCCTCCCTATCAGTATCCTCATCAATCACTCTATCCAAGAAGGTTTAGTCCCTGAAACTTGGATCCATCCCATAGCCATCCTCTCACCCATTTATAAAGTCCTAGAGAAATGTATCCACCTTCAACTCCTTCCCCATCTCTTGGACAACAATCTACTAACCCCTACCCAACATGGATTCAGACCCCATCATAGTACTATGACAGCCCTCCTATCCTTCCTTGAAACTGTGAATAAAGCTAGAGATTCTGGACTCATTGTATCTACCATTCTTCTCGATCTTTCTAAGGCCTTTGATACTATCTCCCATAGCCTACTTCTTACTAAACTATCTAATCTAAACCTTTCTCTCTCTTCACTCAACTGGTTTAACAGCTATCTCTCCAACAGACAACAAGCAGTTAAGGGGAAAAAAAGCTACCTCTTCCTTTCTAAATACCCCAACAGGTGTCCCACAAGGTTCCATTCTGGGCCCCCTTCTCGTTAATATTTTCATTAATGACTTTTTCCACGCTATCCCTCAGGCTAATATTATTCAATATGCAGATGATTCCACAATCATCTGCGCTGCCTCATCCATCCCAACTCTTTTAAAGCTAACCCAGGTTGCCTTCTCCACCACTGAAAATTGGATGAAAGACAACCATCTAGTTCTTAATGCTGCTAAAACCAAACTCATGATATTTACTCCTTCAAAAACTACTAACATCGATCATAAATCATTCTCTATCTCCAGTCAAAATAACACCCCCCTTGAGCTTGTATCAGAAACCAAACTATTAGGAGTCCAAATTGATGACAAGCTTAAATTCAATTCCCATCTACTACAAAACATAAATAAAACCCACCAAAAACTTGGCCTGTTCTACCGTCATAATCCATTCCTCAGCTCAGCTACTAAGATTACTCTCTCTACTACATTTCTCCTACCCTCACTTCTCTATGGGGCACCTCTTCTTACTAACCTACAATCCTCCCTCAAAACCAAACTATCCTCTTGTTACAATAAAATTGTCAAATTCGCCACTTGTAACAAATCATCAACCCACCACTGTGAACCACTCCACAAACTGAACTGGCTAGAACTACCCAACTACCTCTCCTACACCCAACTCACATATGCTCACAAACTGATTTTCCAGCCATCCCTCTGCCCTGCACTCTCGTCTACCTTTAAAATGCACCACACTCAATGACATCTCAGATCAAGCAATCAAAACCTCATAGAAATTCACAGACCCCTCCACCCTTCTGGACAAAACCTCCTGTCCTTCTCACTAGCACGCTTATGGAACTCCCTTCTTCCCTCCATTCGTACCGTTACAAGCCTCCCATCCTTTAAAAAATCACTCCACTCTCATCTAACCTCCACATGGGAGTGCTCCTGCTCTCACCCCTCATAACCTACTCTTTACTCTAGTACTTTTTCTCTTCTTTCACTCTAAACACCAGGTAGCATTACTCATGGGCTACCAGTATACTGCTCTCACCCCTCATAACCTACTCTTTACACTACTACTTTTCTCTTCTGTCACTCAAAATCCCAGGTAGCATTACACATTGGCTACCAGCATACTAACTAACTCTCCTCAAAAAAAAAAAAATTATATATATATATATATATATATATATATATATATATATATATATATATATATATTGTTGCTCTTATAACCTGTGTTTTTAGCTCTCTCTGCATGTTTAATTACATAAACTGTACAATGTTTAACCCCATGTAATGTAAATGTATACCTCATCTTTGTGTAATCTGTATGTGGAGCTTTTCTCCCCAGGACTCCATTGAAAACGGGTTCTTCGAGCCCAATGGAATATCCTGGTTAAACAAATGCAAATAAATAAAATAATAAATAAATAAATATATTAATTGTAGTGGACAGGGTAAAGAAAATGTGCTGTACAGATAATTAAATCATAGAAAAGACACAATCATAAAAAACCCTTGAATCTAGATAAATAACAATTGATTTTTTTTCACCATTGTGTATCTACCAAAGTCAGAATAGCATAATTTGTATATCATCTGTTCAATAGGCTTTAACTTGTAACTCCAAAGACATTATTTTACCACTTTATAGCTCATTATTCTGATTGATTATTGAAAATGAAATTGCATTTTGTACTCTAGAAACGTCACTGGAAAACAATTTGAAAAGGCATCACAATTTCTCTAACTAGCCAAAAAAAGTATTTCTTTTGCAAATGTCATTTTATAATGGGGATACAGAGACTACATTCATAGAGCTGACAGGTTCAATTTGCAGCAGTTCTCTCTGTCTGGGAAGCATCTGTTTTTCTCTGGACTTCTAAACATGATGTACAATCCCTTACATGGCTTTTGTCTATTTGGAGTTGTATGTAGATGACAACAGTGTGCTCTACAGATTAGAGCTATCCCAATGTTAAACTACACACACAGTGTACCCTGTACCCTCACAGATAGCATGTACAGAACACACCAGCACAGAATATAATACCAACTACTTTATGCCATGGCAAATCTTTTGTTATATCAGGTGTCCAAGACACACATAATACTGTTTCTTCTATTGCTGATGCAACAGGATTGCACACAGTGATATTAAAAAAAAACTTGCAGAGCAAAGTCTCTACTAGAACATACTGATTTTGAATCTAAGGTTGCAAGCATGTTTTCTCAGCAAAACATTTTTTTTGTTAAGCCACTCAAATTCGCATGTAGGTGTTGGATAAAGCAGATTTTTATCACCTCTTTGGACACTTTATATAGCAGTATATGACTGACTTCCAGTCAGTACCTGTTATATCTCGGGGGAAGAAGATGTGAGTATGTTGTAGATGAAGTAAGAAAAATAGTCATCAACACTCAAATGTTGGAGCTGGAGGTCCTTTGCCCATGTCATTGTGCAGTAACATGCTGTGTGGATGACACTGAGAGTTACAATTTTCAATATGCTATCTTATCAAGTCACCAAAACACGTTTATTTTTTCTTTTTTTTTACCAATGAATTCAATCATAGAGGTTTTTGTTATATTATACTGATGCTCCACTATGATCTGACAAACCTATCCATGACAGAAAGGCATTAGAAACAGTTCTTATCATTTTCTGCTGTCAGTTCATACTTGCATCCTATATAAAATTAGACCTTTCATGCAAGGTATACATACAAATCACAGTACATGGTGCATGCCCTTATGCACTTATTGCATATATTATCATTTCCAGGCAAGTAGGATAGGGGAACTTCATGGACTGTGTGGTGCAGTGAAATGTGATTCTGCTATCCAGCAGCACTATGCTATTTTACAAAAATTCAGATTGTCTTATAAAGAGAACATAACAAGGAGGTTGGATATTAGAATGTTAGAATAACCTTGTTTTCTCAATATTATTCAGATGGAAAATGTATGTTTGCTAAAGGAAATGTGAAAGAAACTGAACATACTTGTGGTGGTCTCATCCAAAACAGAAAGAATCAGCGAGATGGCTCATAAATGGATGGAGTGATACCTTGACTTCGTGGCGGCTCGTTTTCATTCCTTCTATTTAAAGGATTTTATTCTATAAGATGCCAGTCTGTAAACATCTACTTTATTCAGAAATATAAACTCATAGACAGCATTTTGCTCAGCTTACATATGAAAATAGTTATCTGATTACTGCTCCACCATAAAATAAAAAAATTAGCCCTCAACTTTTCCTCAAGGCTGGCCTAACAGACCAGGCATATAAGTGGTATGAATGGATTCAAGAATCCTCTTTAGGAGAGTAGATGAGAATATATGTTTTGTTTCTTAGATTCTGAAGTATTCTAACATCCTTGCTAGGTGGGAAGGGAAGGTGAGACAAATGGCCAATAAAACTGATTGGCATAAGAACAGAAGATAATTACTGTGCATTATCTCCAATAGGCATGAGAATTCAGGAAGATGAATGCAGTAAATTTCAATTACTGACCAGTGTGGAAATTCTGTTCTGGTTATCACTAAACAAAAGTATTTAAGCATCTCAATTGATCAAAATATAATTTTTATAGGAACATACAGTGATCCACATTGATGAAGTCTTTCACCAATTTAAATGTGTTACTAAAAAACAAATCTTCTTTCTAAGTAAATAAGACAAACCATACACATTAATATGTTCATTTCAAAGCTAGAATATACTTTAATATGAAAAAAAATATGGTTTGCCTGGAAATACAAATTTATCAATGGCGAAATCCTGAAGTCAAATCCAACCCATAAAATCAGTAAAAACAAACAACAAAATCACAATTGTTCTGGCTATATGCAAACAGCTGGATCCTCATGAAAAATGTAGTATCAGCCTAATAGGTGGTGTTGCAAATTTCTGAGATGTATGGAGAAGTGTCATGCTTAACAGAAGACAGAAAGTAGGATATGAGTGATGGAACACAGCAAAAGTTTTAAGCATTCAGGTTTGAGGTGAGGAACTCTGTATCAGACTCATCTAATAGGAATCTAACTTAACTGTAGGTGAGAATCCATGAATTATTAGCTAAAGGGTAGGACAGAGGAAAGATTATCAAGATATAATCCTCCTCAGTATCTCATGTGGTCAGCAACCTGCCATTTCCCCATATAATGCCAAATTCAAATGCATGCAAATATAGGTGGAAATTCATGTGTTACTGGACCTAGAGGATGCTGGGTATCAGAAACAATGAGGGCCACCTGTAACTGGGAAGGATGGAGCTTTCCTATTTTTCCTAAGTATGCACTGGTTCCTGGGATAAAAGAATAACTTGGATGAACAATGTCAGGAAAGGGGGACCATTTGCAAAGGAAATACAGCATGAAGTTGGATTTTGCCCTCCCCCCAATTGTACAATCTCATTGTTTATATGGAGATCTATCTGTCTCTCTCTCTATGTATATATATCTATATATCTATATATATATATATATATATATATATATATATATATATATATATATATATATATATATATATATATCTATGGATCCCTATCAGATGATAGAAACTTCATATGACTGAAACTCATTTGACTTAGACCATAAGACTGAAATTTCAAAATACTGAAAAATCACTTGACTGAAACTCATAATACTGAAATCTTACAATGCTAAATTTCAACATACTGAATTGTAAAGTGGACGATATAAAACCAAAATAGGTGGGAGGGTTGTGCCCCCCCCCCCCCGACTATATAAACTAACTCCAGGATCGCACTACAGTGGGGAAAAGGGTATATACCTTTTCTGGTTTTATCCGGTCATCCAGAGACATAAGATAATAAAGGTATATGGGTGAGGTAGTCCACCGCATGAGCTGATATTGTTTGTTGACTTCACAGATATGATACTGAAATATAGCTTACCTACTATCTACGTTATGCTTGTATTTCATGCATGTACATTCTATTGTCACTGCAGTCTAGTATAACACTGTAGTAGTACTACCAGGTCATATATTGGTTCCAGGTGAGCTCTAGGGAAATATCAGTCAATCAGTAATCAGCAGTGACTCAGTAGCTCAGTTTGTTAAATGCTCTGTATACAGTACATTTTGCCATACACACTCCAGGGTTCAAATCCAGTGCTATGTAGCAGTAGATATTACAGTCAAGTAATCATCACCATCTCTCTCTTTGCAGGAACTGCAGGTAAATTATTGAGGTAGCCCATATTATGAGTAGATAACTGTGTGTTTACATGTCACAGACTGTTAAAATCGTTAGCAAAAATGTGTTCATCAGCAATGATCAGTCAGAAATAAAATCTGTAATCTCAGTATGGCTGTATGCCTGGAGTGTCTGTTAAATGTTGCTGCAGTCAGTTAATACATCCTATGCAGATACCCTCTGCAGTCACTACTATTGGGTTCTATTCTAATGCCTGCCAACCAAGTCATAACAGCTGTTTAGTATCTGTACTGTACACATACATGTCTCTCAAGTGTCACGATTTCACATTATGTAAATAATAATGTGTAATCCATTTATCACAGGATTATCATGGAAATGATTACCTAGATTGCAAAGTATTAACAAATCAGCCCACAGAAAACCTTGGTAGTTATATAGGTCCACCTGATGCGCAAGTTATCTGTGTAGTTGTGTACGTGCAGTTGCTACTGTTTGGCCCATAATGTCCCATGCAAATAGCTTGAAAGGTATGTACATGGTACATCGGCTATAGGAGAATTGTAGTCACTGTACACATATACAAAATACAGATCCATAGAGTAGATAGTAGTACTGTTGTCAAAGAAATAACCAGTTTTTTTTACTCTCCCCACCTCTTATCTTCATTTATTTCTTATTATTATTCATTGGTTATGGTTTACTATTAACATATGATGTTACATCAACTGTAGTCTGGGAAGTGTTTTATTATTGTTTTGTATTATAATGTCTGCATATTAACATATCTTGTTACATTACCTATTTTGTTGGTGTTATGCTGTGACTGTTACTAGCATGCTGTTAACGTACTGACTGATCTGTTATTTACTGTTGTGTTTCATATAATATGCATTGCTATGTAATTGGGTTATTCCCAATGTCCTGCCATACTGTTATTACTAATAATGATTTGTTCATAATTAACCTATACTTATTGCTATACCTCCATTACTACAGCATGTCATGGTAGGCCGGTTCTGGCTGATCCATCTACCTTGCCTCAACTGACCATAGCATCGGGTATTAGCACATCTGGGACCCACATCAGTAGTGTCCACTATGCTGACCCTGCACTACCTGTGGCATTGGGTGGGACCACCTCAGGCAACAGGACCTGGACTCCACCTGAGAGGGGTGGCGGAGGGGCTGTTGTCACCCAGGCTGAATTGCTGGTCATGGTGCACAGGATTGTTCGTCGGAGCAATGAATGCTGCCTGTGCTAGATTGAGGGCATGGTGGCTAACCTGGTGGGGCAGCCTCACCCGGGCACCCAGCCTCCAGCACAGCCACCCTGGGGTCAATGAAGGAGCAGTTTTGACAGTCCCATGGGTGGGGATGTGAGTCATGCTTCTGTTGTCTGGAGGCACGTCCGACTTGGATTCCACAACACCCTCCCCATTCGAGGTGTTCATCCCCCTCATGTGTCACACATCACCCCTGTCTTCTGTCTTGGCTGTCTTGTCTGTCTGTGAATGCATCCTCTTCTACCCAACTTACCACCCCACATGCACCTATGTTGCTTCCCTGACATTCCACTCTCACCTTAATAAAAAAAAAAAAAAAAAAATAGGCACCCCCCCACCCCGAAAAAAAATGTTGCCCCATACATAGCTCTCCATTTCACATACATGTCCACTGGACACAAGTAATTTGTTCGAATTGGCTTGACAATGCATTTATGTTGTCCTCACCCCTCTTTCTGTGGATTGAAAGTCCAAATTTATCTACAAATTCTGTCAAAGTACACAGCTGTTGCTGTATAGGAAATGGATAGGTATGGTTCTTTCCTACACCCATTCTGCACATCCCTACACACCTTTCACTATGTTTTTCTCCTGCTTGCTCCCAATTTACCACTTTCCTATCACCCACTTTTTCTTTTCTTTATATTTTTTTAGTGCGCATTTGTGCACTGCTGCATGGAGCGTGCTGTGCACTGTGCTGTTTCGCTTCACTGAGCTTAAATGGAGATTTAATTATTAAAAGCATTTATTACATTGTCAGACACAAGTACAAAATAAACACCACTGCCTTGTTTTGGCCCCGAGCCCCTCACACCTACAGCACACTGCATTAACTTGCCATTCCACTCAGATCTTACTTAAAACAGGTGTTTTCAGCAAAACACACTGATTAACCCTTTCAGTCATTGGGCGTGTATCAGCAGAGCCGTGTGCCGCACCACACAAACTGGAATAAAATTTAGTGGGAAAAATGGGAGTGTACTTTGCACTCTGGTGGAATAAATACACCATTAGACAGTCATAGACATAATAATTGATGTAAGCGAGGCCTGTGATAGCAGGTAAATGTGGCCTTTTATCAGCAACATGTTGAAACACACCTGCTAAGGCATCAATGGCAAAGTACATGTCCAACTGGGACCATGATGCAGAAATACAGCTAATAAAAGACATGCACATACTGATGGATGCAGACAATGTATGTAACAGCCTGTATGTATGCACATATGCCTTGTAAATACAACTTTTGCAGCAGTGACTCAGCAGTTCAGTCTGTTAAATGCCTTGCATATAGTACATTTCGCCACACACACAGTTCTGGGTTCAAATCCAGGTTTGTGTTGCAGTTCAAGTACATAATTGTGAAGACAGCAAGTACAGAATGAGTCATGCAATCTTTGTTCACACAGCATACTGTTAATTAATGAACTACTATCCAGTTTTGCAAGCCAGTGGCCTACAGATAGGGACACACTGCACAGATCTGTCTAACCTAACTATATGTTGCCTACTACTCTTATTGGCACTGTTGCAAAACAGACATAGTTTAATCACATGCGCAATTGGACTGAAAAGGATACCCTTACCATGGGTCTGCCATAATGACAGGCCTGACACAACTGCCACAGTTACACATACAGCTTGGTGTCCTCCAAAGTGTTCACACGTCCCCCTATGTGTTCTTGGCTGAAGCCTGTAGCACACACAGCTGTATGTAAAAGTAGCTGCTACTAACCTACCATACCTCCCAACCCCCTAGAACAAGGAATCTGGGCACAGCCATATGTAATGGGGGAAAGAAAGGCTCAGAGGTACTGACATGTGTAACAGTTTGCACCTACAAAGATAAGTTGATCAAATAACAGCTATTGCATTAGCAGACATATTTTGATGGTGATGAAGTCCGACACTCAAATCTCTGTTTTTCATTAATGACCTCAACCCACAATGTGTGCCAGTGAACTGTCAGATGACCACAATGTCATGGGACACTGACCATACATATGAGGTGAAACTGTGGACATACTGCATAAGTCTCTACAGCTGACAGTTATGGTACATACCCGCTTTGATGCTGTAGTCTCCACACCTCAATAATGTCCATCTTCACAACTAAGAAAGGGATCCAGGTCTACATGAAGGCCTTATATATTGCATTGTAGTGGCATGTTATTGGTTAATGATAGTGGAATTCATCTGTATTGGCTGCAGTTAGCAAATCGTATCCACAAATTGGTGCAGAGGCAATTACCTGCTAATGAGCAGTACCTTCAAAAGGCAGCCAGCTGGTTATGGGGAACAGGTCTGTATGAGACTTCACTCACACAGAGAGCATATTTTCAAATGATTACAGGAAGGAATATTCAACAAAGGAGTACTGCATTCCACCATGTATGTAATAAATGTCTCCATGTAACAGAATGCAGATGGGAGGATGGAGGTATGGGGAATATGGATTACAACAGTACACCTGTCTTAGATCTATGGTGATGACATGTCATTGATACTCTGCTGGCCTACACTTACAGGCAAGCCTCTCATCTGTCCCTGATTTTCACTCACATCTTAACTCTGTCCCTGTTAATCCCTTCAACAATGGTTGACTGTCATTGGAAAGCTAGTGGATTATACGGAATACATACTTAGAATATATAAGGGTGTACTATCCTGAACGTCAAATGATGTACCGTAAGGCATCTCCTCTCATTCTGTCAATGTCTCACATAAATAGTTCTAACATTTTCACAGTGTCGCTGAATGTCTCTGATATACTCTGGCTAAGTCCCTGATTCTGTTGACATTTGTCCCTGTTTGGTTGAGAGCTATGCCTAATATACCTGTCAATCTCTTACAACAAGAAATCAGGACAGATCCATACTTAATGGGAGGACAAAGGCCCAAACCTAGCGGCACTGTTGAAATAATGCCCATACAAAGTAAAAAAGTGAATAGAATAACAGATATTACAGTAGCCTAACTGTGTTTTGAAGGGTATGACATCTGAACCGCAGATGCCTGCCTTTATTCTCCAACAGCAACCATCAATGATTGGTCAACCATTTGTCAGAAATCCACACTTTTTTGTGAAAATGACCTAAACTATGAGGCAAACATCTTGACATTCTGTGAACAGCTGTATAGTTGAGAGGTATGATGCCTACAGGGAACATATACTACAGCAGGTTTGCATTGTTTTCTGTCATTGTGGCACACTGGAGTTGCTGGACTGACTCTATATAGTGGTTGTAATAGCACACTGCTATTTGTCTGGCAGTGGTCGTATGATATATTAGTCGGTGTTTGCCAGTAGGGGACACACCACAGCAGACTGCAGTGTGGGGTGTAGGAACATAAAGCAGAATCTGTCACAGCACACAGGGACATACCCCAGTATTGCTAACATCTTGGTGGTATCCACACATGTAGTGTGTTGCCAGAGTGTGAGATATGACATGTGAGGCAGCAATGGATAGTGTAGGCCATTATGGGTGTGCTGGATCTGTACATAGTGGACATCCACATATCTGGTCCTGTAATGTGTTCCCCTTTTGTTGTCTTCAGGAACCATATTCCACAGAGGACATGCCCCCTTCTCAGATGTGAAAAATTACATAATAGTGGATGGACTGAGACAGCACCATCAAATCTTGTTGTCCAGGGGTAGGCATAAGTGGGCAGAATTGTGGGCAGACCTTGTGTGGGATGTTAATCAGATTGGCCAGCAGGACAGGACCTATGAGCAGGTCCTATAGCAGGCCACAAACATGCTAAATGCTGCACGACGAAGGGCAGCTGATGTTGCCAGGGATCGTGCTACCATCGGTGGAGGCCTGTGATGGATCAACCACTCTCAGCCACAGAGGAATTCCTGGTGAACCTAGGAACACACAACAGCTCCCAGTCATCCATCACACCATACATCGTGGAGGTGGGTCCCACAGTATCCACCGCAGAGGAGCATTGAGGTAAGCTTAATGTGTTCACCAGTGTAATACTGTATCAGCCATTGTTGCAGGCTGTACATAACTGTACATAGGTGTCAAGTCTATCTGCATTAGTGGTGGGGACTTGAGGTTTATGCTCAGTTGTGCACACACACTCAGAATGTCAATAATACAGACAGATACTGTTCATGTGGATATATGTACATATTACCTTATAGTGCTGCAACATTTGGTGGTGCTGACAATACTTCTCCCTTACCTTTTCATAGGACTGTAAGGAGTGGCCCGAGTCTGTGGTCCTGTACCTGGTAAATATGATGCTGCAGTTTATGGCTCATATATACCCTATGAAAGTTAAGAGCTACCATATTGCCCTATGTACAAATGTTTTGTTTTGCCAGAGTAGTATATTTGCATGTTCCATTCTAGAACAGTTAACTACAGTTCATAGACTGGGTAATCACAATTGTGCACTTGAACGACCATTAACACATTTGTAGTTATAGTTATGAATGGCTACACAGCCTGATATACATGAGACAATTACTCCAAGATGCCGGTTCAAGCACAAAAGGGAGATGGTACATATCTGAGGCAGTGACACTAGTACTGGCATATCATTCTCAAGATAGGTGTACTGGGTTTTACATGTAATTCTATCACGTATAGTGTCATATTACATACCTTACAGGTATATTGTACTGGCATCTTTAACTGGATGTGGCTGAAGTACATGTTATAAAGGGTGTGATTTATCTGTGTATGTTGTTGTGAAGTTGTCTGCTGAGCATGGGAGTGGAGATGAGAAGATGTGAGACTGGAAATGCAGTTGCGGATCCTCACTTCTATGAGTCTTTATGAATTACCATACATAAAAGTGCAGGTAGTATTGTGTTGCTTATGTCTTGGTTTTCGCAGGTGACTGGGGGTCGGGTTGGAGTCTGTCCCCCACACAACCTGATGTCAGTGTCTCATTGGACCCTGATGATGGTGGAGGCCATAGTGAGGCACAGGTGGTGTTGTTGTGAGCCGAATCTTTCCCAGAGGTTGACATCTCTCTTCTGCCCACATTGTCAAAGCATGCAGTCAGTATGCCTACACATACTCAGTCGCCAGAGGCCAAAGATATTGGACAGTCAGAGGGTGGCAACATTGAATAGAACAGTGTGGCAACTATGACATCACTGAGTGCAGACACTGGCCATAGCCAGAGAGCTGGCAATGTCACACACAGGCGGATTGACAGGTGTGCTCATAGGAGGACTGCTGTCCATCCACCACCTTTTACTGGTGTCACATCACAGGTCACTTGACACATGTTTCAGGCCATCATGAAGGCATAGGCATGTTCTGAATGCAACACCAGATGGATGCGGGTTATGGATGCAGCACAGTCTGACATCCGTGACTGCCTACACTGCATTGGGGGCACCCTGTATCAGTTCACTGATGCAGTGGATAGACATTGGGCTGAGACAGTGACATCTGGTTGGCGTTGAGTGTCGGACACATGGACTTAGGTCAGCAATACCATCTGCTGAGTGTTCACGTGGCCATGCACAGTCATGCTCTAGTAGTGGTAGTACCTCAAGTGCTACAGAGGGAAGTGTGCTGTCCACACCATGACATGGCATGCCATGGGCATGTGGTCCTGGGCAGTCCTGTGTGGGACACAGCCCAGGCAAACAGCAGTCACTGTCAAGTACTAGCACTGCATCTGACCTTGGGCATGGTGGTGCCAGTGCTACTCCTGGCATAGCCATTTCCCAGAGACAATGAACTGTCCACTCTACCATGTACGGTCCACAGCTGTCCAACATACACACAAGTAGGGCCAGCACTGGGTTTGACTGAGTACCCGCATGCACTCAAACAACATTATCACATGCAGATCACCAATAGACACATACGGCACCTCTCCATTGGCCATCTAACCTGTACCCCTTCCTGACTGACATACATGCTGTCAACTGTTTGGCACAGCCTAGGCCTCCAGCTCTCCCACACCACATCCTGTGCATGTGATGATACCTGTGCCACATTCCTACCAGCCGTGCCATCGATGCAGCAAAATGCTACTATTTGTCTGATACACAGGGTGCCTACATTACTTGACATGTACTTGTGAAGTGCAGTATTGTTTTGCTATGCCACTGGCTGTGGACCACGACATGTGCTGTATTCTGCTATGTGTCATGACTACACATCCCACTTCGTGTATCTCTGTTGCAGGATGTTGGACTAGTGGTAGTGTTACAGAATGGCAGGTGTGTCACGAACCTGTGTATGTTTCTGTTACAGGAGTCTGAGGGGATAAACTATGGACACATGGTGGCAATACAGCAGCACAAGATGGCATGGCAGCACAGCAGAAATATGATGTCAGCAAGGTGCAGCAGTATACGTGCATGGCTCCCTAGGTGCATATTTGTAGAGCAGTCTATCAGGGACAATGGAGGCAGTCAGCGTAATCATGCATTCATACTTTGTGATAAGGTCGGCTACCCTTGCTATGTGTCACCTGGGTTTTCTGAACTTGCAAATCTAGAAAGCATGGTGCTGGAGTTGACATATCTACAAATATCCTGTGTCCAGGTCAGAAAAGTGGCAAACTTCAGTTATGATTATGTAGAGGATGGCAATTTAGGGACAGCAGCTACTCACAGGGCCACAAAATGCATAACCATTCCACAGAGATAGCCCATATGGGCATGTCCATGGTGTTGCAAGGGGAAATATTCACACACACACACACACACACACACACACACACACACACACACACACACACACACACACACACAATTGGCTGATGTGAGAATAGAACCCAGCACTTATCGCTTTAGACTGTCTGCCAGCACTCATAAGGTAGATGACATCAGGCAGGCCTTGTAGATGAGTGCAATGTAGAAGACAGCAGCTACACACAGGGCCATAAAACACATAACTATTGCACAGAGATAGCTCATATGGGCATGTCTATAGTGCTACAAGGGGATATATTTACATACATACACACACACACACACTCACACACACTTGGCTGATTTGAGATTAGAACCCCTACCTATCTACTATTACACACTATACCTTGGAGTACTTATTGGATGAGCCACAGGTTACGTCTGTTGTTTATGTGATTGCAAGCACAGTACTTGTGGAGTACGCAAAGTAGCCGTGTATTGGACAGCATGTGTGACCTGCAGAGTGATATTGCTTGGTGCTGTTATTTTATTGTATTACCATTTGATAGGCTAACATGTGTCCATGGACAATATGTCCTGTCCAAGGCATGCATTGAAGCCATTGTACATTACACAGTGTTTTTTGGGTGAGTGGATTGTGTACTGTTACAGTCATGGTCTGGTTCCTTCAGACAATTGTGATATACACGTGCAGATAACCTCAGCATTCTGAGGGTATGTGGAGACATTCTTGCATCTATATATATATATATATATATATATATATACATATTGACAAACAGAGTAATCCCAGAAATATGAAGTAAAACCCTTGGAGGGAGAAGCTTATGTTGTATGAGTAAAGCGAAATGAGCACGCTGTATACACTAAGCGTTTTTGAATAAAAGCTCTATATTGTAGTCAATGTTGTATATAGACTCACTGTTACAAAGTAGCTATTCCAAGCCTGGAAGCGGTTTTAGATGTAGGGTCAGAACATCGACTGTTACAAAGCAGTAATTCCGTGTATAGAAACGATTCTTCTTGTAAAATTCAGACGCCAACCTGACAATCAATACAATGTCAAAGACTCAGTCTTCAAAAAACACGAAGTAATCATCCAGAGAATTTTACTCCACTTGGCTAAAAAGCAGCAAAGTCGCTTATAATCACTACCACTCCACAGCACTATGGCAAACAGATAATCCAATACTGAATGTTGTAGAAGTAAAAACGATTTATTAGAACAAAATGAGCGCTTTCGCGGTAAACTACCGCTTCTTCAGATACAAATCAAACTACAATTAAAATCAATTTAAAGTGTATGACATTATTTAAAACATTACTCATTAGTTTAAAATCCGACATCATATCCAATCATTGTAAGTATTCATTCCTACGATTTTACTAACCAAGCTCACCTGCGAGAAACTCGCAAGGGATCCTATCGTAGTTGGTTTTCATTTTTAGGTATGGTGATAGATGTCCAAAGTAAGTTGAAATTTCTTGTTTAAAATAAACTCAAAACCATAAATACATAACAATAAAACCTTTTACGAAAGTTCAGCTACACATTTGCTAAAAATATAATGTACGTCATCCGTAAACAGCGGAATGACGTATATACACCTCAGACTAGATAATAGCACCATCTATCGGAGATCAGTGATAGAAATGGCCAAAAAATGACAATCATGCAGACATATTATAAAATATATAATAGCTATACAAACTAGTTAAACAGTGTATATTAATAGATGCAAAATCCAATAATTTAATAAGATGCCTTGAAACATATATAAACCAATTATTTAGCTCATTATAAAGAGTGTGATCAATCCAACTAGGTATCACTATTATTGCTTCTATTATTATAAATAGTAAATGCAGACAGCTTTCATAACCACTCCTAAATGTGTGCATTGTTAACAACCCAGGTACGCAAGTTATGAAGTAATGCGAGAAAGGGCAGGTGGGTATTGGTAAGTATAAAACAACTATAATAGCCACTCTTGATTATAAATATTGTATATCCTTCATATCCCAAGGCTGAAATTATGCAGATAAAGAAACGGGTACCAAGACCCATATGAATCTAAGAGAGTAAGAAGAATTGTGTGAACATGGAATATTGATGTAAAAATATAGATAGAATAACATCCAACTATTCTATGACAAATATGATGGAAATAAAAGCTGAAGAAGCGGTAGTTTACCGCGAAAGCACTCATTTTGTTCTAATAAATCGTTTTTACTTCTACAACATTCAGTATTGGATTATCTGTTTGCCATAGTGCTGTGGAGTGGTAGTGATTATAAGCGACTTTGCTGCTTTTTAGCCAAGTGGAGTAAAATTCTCTGGATGATTACTTCGTGTTTTTTGAAGACTGAGTCTTTGACATTGTATTGATTGTCAGGTTGGCGTCTGAATTTTACAAGAAGAATCGTTTCTATACACGGAATTACTGCTTTGTAACAGTCGATGTTCTGACCCTACATCTAAAACCGCTTCCAGGCTTGGAAAAGCTACTTTGTAACAGTGAGTCTATATACAACATTGACTATAATATAGAGCTTTTATTCAAAAACGCTTAGTGTATACAGCGTACTCATTTCGCTTTACTCATACAACATAAGCTTCTCCCTCCAAGGGTTTTACTTCATATATATATATATATATATATATATATATATATATATATATATATATATATATATATATATATAAATGTGCATAATAGGGATGTCTCATTAAATGTTACTGTGTGCTGTGTCTGTACGTTATGTACATGTGTTAGGTAGATATATATGGAGAGTCTATGTATCTTTGTAAGATATATATATATATATATATATATATCTTACAAAGATACATACATATATGTGATACATACTGATAGATACACTAATCATGTGTGAGGGGGATAGTGACAGACAGCTATGTATACATAGCTGTCTGTGTGTACAGACTTATTTCCGCATAGCAGGTCTTTGTGAGGAAGAGGCAACAAACTTGTGCTCAAGTTAGCTAAGTGCAGGAGCATGCCCAGTAAGACTGTCAGTACTTACAAGGTGACTCCAGGCTACAGATACCAGTACTCCAATCTGGGATTTTGTGTGCTGCAGACATTGGCTGCTCCATCTGTTTCTGCAGTACAGCACTTCTGTGAAACTGTCCAAGACATTCCCCGGCTGTGTGCTGTAATTAATATATGACACGGTTCAGTAACCCACCCTCTTCCTGCCACAATCGGTCTCATGGGGGGAGAAACCGGATCCTTGCGGATCTTGGGTAGACCCTGGATAACGGGAATCAACGGGTTCTCTACAAAAAAGAATTGAAACAAATCTAAACTAATTATCTTACTTCTACGTAGCTCATCTAACGTATCATAGATATGTAACACCCTATCCTCTATATCTCCCATGGAAATAGTGAGATAAAATCTATCATCACTTAACATGGTTATCATGCTATCCTGATACCTCACTCTATCCATTACTACCACTGGTCCTCCCTTATCCACAGGCCTAATCATTATCATGGTATCATTCCTGAGTTGATTCAGGGCAGTTCTTAATTTAGGAGAAAGATTGCCAAACCACTTTCTCTTCCAATACTCAGTGTCCAATTTGTGCAAGTCATCCTCAACCAACTTGACAAAGGCATCCAATAAAGGATTTCACATGGGAACATAAGTACTCGGTTTCTTAAACACAGGACCTATTGCAGCCATTGGCTGAATGCCATAATCTAATTTAAGTTGTACATTGCGTCCAAATAACTTCACATCCATGACTGAATCTGTAATATCACTTCTAACGGAAGGATGTAAAAGAAAGCCCTTTGTTCAAAACTTCTAATTCTCCCTCAGTTAGAATTCTACTGGAGAGATTGCATACTAACATCTGGGTACTTTTTCCCCACATTTTCTTCAGGGTTGGACTCAAATGTTCCTCCCTCGATACCTTCCATTTCTGTCTCTCTCGGCTCATTGATCTGTTCCTTCCTGCCCTGTATGTATCGTAAATCTACATGCTGCAACTAATGATGTGGTTGACATGCATGCAGTAAATAGTAATGTGGATTTGAATATTGTCACTGGTGAACATCATAATAGCAACACACAGCTGCAGCAGAGTACCCCTGGTGTTGACTTGGTTCAGACGACTGACACCAGGGAAGGTGTGGCTGCACGGAGCTCAGTAGATTTAGATGAGGGTACCTTGGATAGAGCTGAGGGACACAAGATTGGCAACATCACATCTTTGAATACAGATAATAAACATCTAGATGAATTCAGACCCTCGGTTAGAAGAAAGGTAGTGAATCCCCTGCCTCAGGAGGGAGCCATTGGTCATACTCCTTTCCCCATCAACGATTACACAATAGTACAGATAGATCTAATGTGTGCTAAAGCACTACACCCTCCTTGACTTCTCATAAGTATTAGGCTCCTGATTGGTCCTTCCTGATCAAGTGAAAAATCAGTTCCCTTCCCTAATCTGATCAGTAAAAAAACAGTTCCCTATACTAATCTGATATGTCCAAGGGTCAGTTTCAAGGTTACTCTCCAGTCCAGCTGGTGAATCAGGGAATTTTGAGGCAATGTTACAATTGCCTTATGTACACAGACAACCCTCTCCACCTTCCAACAAACTCTAATACAGGTGAGAGATGCAGTTACAGCCCTTAAGGCCAAACAACACACCAAATACACTTGTTATAGGGGACTCTATTGTCCGGCACACTGACGTCCCACTCACCAGACTGAACAAGGAGAAGGTCACTGTAAGCTGCCTGTCGGGTGCCAGGATCCGCCACATAATGCAAGCACTCAGGTCACTCCAAAGCAAGTACAAGTATGACTCCGTCATTGTCCATGCTGGTGTGAATGACCTGAGATGTACCTCCCTGGACTACATGAAAAGAGACATAGAGGAGTTCTCTGACCATGTAGCCCAGGCTGGTATGACCCTGACCTTGAGTAGCATCTTGCCCTCACCAAGAATGATGCCACAGTTTAAAGACAAAATGATCAGTTTCAACAATTGGCTAAAGTATTGGTGTCATTCAAAGGGGATCCAGTGTCTGTCAGCCTGGGATGACATGCTTGACAAGCCACGTTGCTTCACTAGGGACGGCTTGCACCTGTCACCCTTAGGCTTTTGTATACTGGCCAAGGCTCTTGCCGCCCCATAGTGCCTTTTTTAGGCAAGGCTCAAAGGACAAACCCACCTCCATAGACAACCCAAGGATAAAAAAACTAAAGGTAATGCTACTCAATGCCAGAAGTCTAAACCTCAAGATGCGCGCACTTGAGGCTTTCCTCAGTGTGGAGAAAATCGATGTCTGTGCAGTAACAGAAACCTGGTTCAAGGCTCCTGAGAGCACTCCAGCACTACCAGGTTATAACTCATACCATGCGTTTCAGCCCCAAAACTCGGACTGAAGCACAAAAGGAGGGGGAGTATCTATATTCATCAAAGATACCTACACCTCCAGGTTAGTGGCACTGCACAAAGCATCGGAAACCATCCATGTGCAACTAACAGCGGGCAAAACTGCCTTTCAGTTTGTAGCCTGCTACAGAACACCCTCCCTATTACAGGAACCCCACTTGGCATTGCTGAGAACACTGGAGAATATGAAGGTCTCTCCAAACACTATGTTATTGGGTGACTTCAGCTACCCAAGCATTGACTGGGAAAACTACTCAAGCACAAACACCCTCGCCCAACGGTTCCTTAAATTTATAAACTCTAATGCAATGGAACAACTGGTCACCACTCCCACAAGAGGGAACAACATATTGGACCTGGTCATCACCAACATGGGGACTCTATGTTCCACACCAGAGGTAAACCCCTCTTTGGTAAGATCAGACCATAAACAAATTTCCCTGGACATCCATATCCCGTCCCCACCTCCAGCCAAGGAAATCACTGTAAAGAATTTCTCAAAAGCCAACTTTGCACTTCTCAAGACTGAGGTTGAATCCTTCAAAGCCCCTGGGCCAGAGGATAATACACCCCAATCCGCAGAATCCTTCACAAATGCATTCCATGAACACCTGCAGGAATACATGGATCGTGCTATCCCAAATAAAACCAAGACTCACTCCTCCAAAAACAGGAGACTGGTCTGGTGGATCCCGGCCACAAATAAGCTATACAACAGAAGGAGGAAGCTGCTACATGACAGAGCAAAATCCCAAAAAGGGAAGGCATCTCTGATCAGTATTAGCAAGAAACTTCGATCCCTCATAAAATCATCAAAGGCCAGCTTCGAAAGAAAAATTTCCCTAGACACTAAAGATAATCACAAGGCCTTCTTTAGTTATGTCAGGAACATGGGTGGAAACTCCCAGATATGCTCTGAATTATTGCATAACGGTACAAAATATACCAAACCTACAGACATAGCCAACATCCTGGCAGACAGATTCAGTGCAAACCCCCCCTTCCCCCCCAAAGTAGCAAATGCCTATCCCAACTGAATGTAACCTCCCTGACATCACAGATGCACAGGTGAAAGCTGCCCTCTCCAAAGCATAAAACACAGCATCTATGGGACCGGACAGTGTCCCAGGCTGTGTCTTACATGAGCTCCAAGAAGAACTGAACCCTCACATTGTCACTGTTCAAATTTAGCCTTACTACAGGATATGTACCCAAAGAATGGCGTACAGCTACAGTGGTCCCACTCCACAAAGGTGGTGCCACAACGTACCCTGGAAACTATCGCCCCATAAGCCTGACTAGTCTGGTCTGTAAAGCTATGGAGCGTATTATCATGGAACTCATAAACAAAGACATTGGGAGCCTCCAGACACTGGATCCTACCCAATTCTGCTTTGTTAAGGGCAGATCTTGCCTCTTAAAATTAGTTGATTTCTTTGAAACAGTTACCAAAGCCATAGATGAGGGCAAGGTAGTCCACACAGCCTACCTGGACCTCGTAAAAGCCTTTGATACAATACCCCACTCGGGCATCATAAATAAGCTTACCAGCTTAAATATCAAACCCTATATCACAAGATGGGTTGCAAACTGGCTCAGAGATAGAACCCACATGGTCAGAATCACAGGTGTCATGTCCGAATCCAAACCAGTTACAAGTGGCATCCCACAGGGCTCAGTTCTGGGACCTCTCTTGTTCAGTATATATTTCTCTGAGGTTCAGGCTAACAGGGGGGGATTATGGCTGACAAAGTTCGCAGATGACTGCAAACTGGGGGACATAATTGAATCTCCAGCTGACACAAGCATCCTCCAAAAGGGTCTCACAGAGATGGATGCTTGGTGCCAGAGCCACAGCCTCAAGCTAAATGCTAAAAAGTGCATAGTCATCCCCTTTGGGAAAAACAAGGTGCCCACAAATTACCACATAGGTGGTAATCCATTAAGTACAGAAGAAGTAATTAGAGATTTGGGGACCAACGTAGATAGTAATCTCTCCTTTGATAATCACATTGCCAAAGTGGTTAGAAAGACCTTCTATATAGCCCACCTTATCACGAAAGGGTTCACATCTAGATCAAGAGAGGTCATTGTGCCCCTCTACTCATCACTCATCAGGCCCATAATTGAATACAATGCTCCTTTTGGGATGTACCTTACCCGACACCTGCAGCAACTGGAGAGACCCCAAAAGTATCTCACCAAGAGGATCATGGGCTACAAACAGATGTCCTATGCAGCTCGACTTAAGAAACTCCAGCTCTACTCAGTTGTTTACAGCCTACTCAGAGGCGATCTATGCCTGACGTACAAAGCCATGTCAAACCCAGAATTAATGGACATGCTCCACCTCAAAAAATCCAAGTCCCTTAGAGCTACACGCTCCAGGGACCTAAACCTTAGCACAAAAATAAATAGGACATGCTGGAGGGACATATTCATTTCCCAGAAGCTCCCCTCACTCTGGAATAGAATCCCAGTTCATCTTAGACATAGCCCCTCGCTGACCCTCTTCAAGTGAAATCTGGATGCGTGGATGGGAAATTGCAAATTCACCCCTGGGATCTCTTCTGTGTCCCTGCTAGACAGAGGCACAGTAAACTAATCTTAAAAGGGTACCTTCTGTGACCTACTTTACAGAGACACAGTAGGCTAATCTAATAGGGAGGCGGAAGCCAAATACACTCTGGTTAGGCTTATAAATGCCCTAGGGCAGATAGCCTAGTATCTACCGATGAACCTATGAACCTATGAGAATAACATGTTTCTGTTTGGTGAGGTTCCATACATTCAAAAGGATGGCGTGGCTATGGGCACTTCTTGTGCCAATAGCTACGCCAACCTATTCATGGCAGTTTGGGAGAAGGAAAATTGTTCCCCCTAGAGAGCTTCAAGGGACATGTTATATTTTATACATGGTTTGTGGATGACCTCTTCCTGCTTTGGACAGGAACAGATATAGAGTTACAACGATTTTTGGATGAGGTGAATTCACTTACATGATTTTTGAAGTTCACTATGGAAGAATCAGACAGATGGATTTCTTATTTAGATGTGTTTGTAGAACGTCTCCCTGGTGGATTGCTCAACACAGGACTATTTAGGAAATCCTGTTATAATAATACACTTTTACACAGGAGTAGTATGCACCCTAGGTATGTTTTTAGAAACATTGTGAGAGGACAGGCGATTTGTGCGTCCAGATTGAACCCTACAGATGATGGTTTTACAAAGGAAATGTTGGGTTTACAGAATTGACTAGTAGAAAGATCTTACAGTCCAAATGAAGTTACAGCAGGCTTTGAAGGGGTGAACTTGCTTAGAGGGGAAGTTGCCGCCCCTTATTTTGCTGACAGGAGTGGAGGTGAAAATGCAATGGAGTCCAGGATTGAAATCAAGTGGAATTATGATCCAGCGGTTAGGGTGTCCCTTAGTTATACACAGGACATTAATGATATCAGGGAAATCTTTACCAAGAATTGGGGAGACCTCATGGTAGATGCACACTTGAAAGAGATTGTAGGTGATAGACCCTATTTCCAGTTTAGGAATAGGAAGAACCTGCAAAGAATGCTATGTTATAATAGGGCTAGTAACATGGATCCAATAGGCATGCCCCTTTTGGGTACCACTCAATGTAATAGTTTTAACTACTGTGTTTATTTAAGTAGTGACTCCAACTTTGTGAACCCAATTACAGGGAGAACTTTCAGGTTCAACTCTACAGCTACCTGTACAACTGAGCATGTAGTATACCTCGCCCAGTGTACAGCTTGCCCTGCATTCTATGTAGGGAAAATGGATAGAAGGCTCCGAGACAGGATTAGGGAACATCTATATCATAACTGCATTAAATCTACTAAGAATGCTCTTTCAAAGCATGTTCAGGGAACTGACTCACAACATTCCTTTAGGTTCCAAGTGCTGCAAGTTAACAACACTAGTATGGGGGGGGTGGGGGGGGTGGTACAAGGAATTACACTGAGAGAACAGAAGTCAAGTGGATCATTAGGTTACAGGTGGAGCAGGAGCCTGGTTTGAATGATAATATCTCTGTTAAACCAGCCCTGAAAAGTGGAAAGCTAGTAGTAAAGTTTTAAATGTTTTTCTGATGCTTTTTGTTGCTTGCACTTTTTGAATCAACATATTGCTTATTTTATATATGCTTCTATATATACATTTCATATATACATTTTATATATGCTTTTATACATACATTTTTTGTAATAGGGTTTTGATTGTTCATTATACATTCCAAGTGATTTTTTAATAATGTCAGAAGAGAATGACTTTTAGTATAGCTTTTTGTTATTTGCTTTATTAGTTTTATCAGTACTAGTTTTATAAATAGATTTCTTAAACATGAATTTTTTATGGTGCGCATGTTGATATAGATGTTAGGTAAGCGGCTGTGTTTTTCAACACCGAGATGTGCTGATACTTGAAGAATAACAATGTAGCAGGATATGGTGCAATAATTGTTGTGATTAATGTGTGTATAAATTAGCTCTGTTTTATGAGTGCTTTTTGGCTTGAAGAAACCCACACGGGTGAAAGCGCTTGCCACTATCTGCAATACACATTTGGATTTTAGTCTTTGCGTGGACTTGTTTTCTGGCTTCCTGCCTTATTGATACTCATTTGTTCATGCATTTTATTTGACGCTGATGTACTTTATCTTATGCTGATACAGCTGAACAGTCCTGCTCTGCTCCTCAGCGTTTTGACTTTGTGATTTCTATATATATATATTTAATGTTTCAAAAAACAAGTGACTTACAAACTGTTGCATGTCTTCAGGTGAAACTTCACGTTATTGAAGAAAACTGGCTTTGAAGTTTGCACTGTAAGTTGCACATCTTGAGCAATATCTATTGCTATTTATATTGCTGTTTATACAATTAAGCATACATTTCATATTTCTGTAAATATCTCAATAAACATACACACAGAGGAATTTCTTGTTGTCATATGAAAGTTTATGTCTGGTTTACCAAATTTTCTAACAATATATGTCTAGGTTGTATAGTTTCCAATATATGATAGTCTGTTTGTAAAAGTATAGCAAAAATATAATTTTGATTTTGTGTGGAATATAATATTTTATTGTATTTATTGAAAGACTTTCAATTCACTGACTATTATCACTGTAAAGAATACTTGTTACTGATAACATTGTTATTCGCACTGTTTTAATACATTGTATTATTCACAAACTATTTAAATGTGTTTATCTTATGCTTTTTAAGGTTATTTTCCAGAAAATGCTCTGGAAATGCAAGATGTGCATAGGGTGCTAGAGGTGTGACATTCCACACCACATAGGTGCTAATGAGTTAAGTATTTTACAAGATTTTTTTAAGTCAGTGATTAAAATAGTTGCTGCATTTCTATGGCAAAACAAAACGTTTTAAAAATCTATTTGACTCTAAAGAGACATGGAGACTTGGCCTTCCAAATTATACAAAATGTCTTACCACTTTAGTCTTTTGCAGGACAAATTACCTCTGTTGATCATGATATCAGAGCTATTAATTCACAAAATGAGAATTTCTCATAGCTCTATACCTTTCATGTTTGCAAAACTTACCCTGTTCTGAAACTTAACATGTTTAGTTCTATATCTGCTATTACAAACTAGGCCTATTCAATGAATTTCTACTATTTTATTTTTCATTGTATCTGTTAACCATACTTCTCAACCTCTTAGTGCAAGAAATCTGGACAAAGCCTGCCATAATTGGTGGACAAAGGCCCAAAATAGGGACACATTTTAAATATTGCTCTTATAAACTTAGAAAGTTGCTAGAATAACAGGATTTGTGCTAGCATGCATTTTTCTGAGGGATATGAAGTCTGAAACTCAAATGCATGTCATTATTTAGTGACTTTAATCCTAAGATCATCCCAGTAATTTGTAAAAAAAACCCCCACAGTTTTTATAATGAACAGATCAAAAATATGAGGCAAAAATCTGGACATTCTGCGAAAATCTGTACAGTTGAGAGGTATGCTGTTAACGTTATAAGCCAATTAAACACAAGATTTGATTATGCAAGTTTATGTATCTTTTGAACATGTGACTGCTTAAAAATGTGTGAGTAATTTAAAGTAATAAATCTCGTTCCCTGTCATGGTCCACTCTATATTTCTTTAACACGTATGCTTATAGAATTGAAATGGTGCCAGTAATCACTAAACTAAAACTCCTTTTATAGGACCTAAACTGAAAACCCCCCTCAACTGTGTGGATGAAACTATTTCCCTATTGTAAGCACCCCGACAAAATGTAGATTCAACAAGCACATATTGATCTATTCTAAATCCATTGAAGTATTTAGCAAACTCTGAATCTGATGTACAAAGCCAAACAGCTGGACACATACATTTTTTATGTGAGCCTAAACAGTATTAAAATGTACATGGTAGCTGTAGTATATGACATGCCAGTCTTGGACAGTTTAACTAACCTTTAATCTCAGCCTGTTAATTTACTCAACACTGAACACCCAGAAACATGTAAGCCATACAAAATCCAGTGACAAGAAACCCCAAATTCACAAGGTTTCTTTATGGATGCAATGGAATATTAATTCTACACCAACTAAGACTCTTGTCATTTACCACACATGTTGAGATGAGGAACTGGTATAAGGTTACAGAGACAAAAATGATTAAGCTATTATTTTATATATCATGCACAATTCTGAAAGCACATTTAGAAGATGAGTTCTAAACATCAGGCTTGCAAAGGGTATACACCTGAGCTTTGACTTATTCAATAAAGCAAACATGGTGGTGGATGTTGTATGGCCGAAACACCCACTGCAGGGACATAGCAACCAGCTGGGTAGAAGATACAGCAAATATTAATGATTGTACCAGAGCACCCAGTAAATATGCTGCTAGCCAAATAAATTATAATCAATCATCAAAGGATCCAGAAATGCTTGAGAAGGGAAAGTAAACTATATTCTGCATTAATGGGTGAGAGAAGCACCCACACACATACACACACACACACACACACACACACACACACACACACACACACACACACACACACACATGTATACACACAAATACACACTTATAAGGTAATATAATCCTAATAATTAAGTCTTATACAACTACGTCTAGTAAGCATCTACATTTATCTAAGTAAAAGTTCATCACACACACAAACACGCACACACACATACACACACACTGCTCAAAGCATAAGATGTGGGACTAAAATAGTAAGGAAAGCTGAACATTAAACTGAATCAGGAAAACTTGTAGGAGATCTCAGGCACTGTATCTCCTGAGACCCTTAGGAGGCATCATCAATAAATCTGATCCAACCAATCATAAAAAAACATTTTAAGATGACACGGCAGCGCATAAATGGATATTTCAACTTGTGAGTAAACTGTCACATGTATAGTAAAATTGCATAATCATCACTTTTATATAATTGTGAAATGTTGCAGGTTATTATTTATCTGTGTCCTTACAAGCAAAAGAAAGAGAAACAGAGCAAGAGTATGATATTCGAAACTTAATGCCATGCTGGATTAAGTGGTATATGTATGACGCCATGTTAAAAGTTTCCAACCAGACTTTTCCAGTTATGTCGGGCACTAATTTTATACTGAAACATTTCCAAGCATTAATGCTTATTTCTTGAGTGCTACAGAATATAAAATGCGTCAGTGTCACTTAACAACATAATAAAGATTATACATGGTGGATGCCCATGGGGAGGAAATCGAGATTTATTAATTCTACTGATGACATAAATGGATAAAGCTTTAGCAGGACCATCAAAATGACGGAGTTCATAAACTACCTACTTTAGATTAACTATTCCTCCTCCAGTTCTCTTATTATGGGATTGTAAGTGCTTAATCTATGCACCAGAGATAGATTTTCTTTCACTGTCTTGTAGGGACAGTGGGCATGGCATTATAACAGTCTTCTATTGTAGACAGATAGCATTTTCTTGAATTCTTGGAAATTTGACTATAGATCACATTATATTGTCTTCATTCACAGCCTAACCATAACAGAGTTAGCTCTTTCACCAATGCAGCAGCAATTTAATCTTCTAGATTATTGGCCAGTAAACTGGGATTCATGTGATTGGAATGCTATCTTTTGTGTGCTGCATTTAGTCAATTCTAAGTTAATACCACTCTCATTATTCTGTAGAAACAAAAATGTGGCAGTCCTCTGGCAAATATTCAAAGGAAGTAAGTGTTTGCAGTATCTTTCTCTTCAGAACAAAATAACGGTGAAAGATGATATTTGCCATATTTGAGTTTGGTAAAATATTCGTAGTATATTTTTTTATTGAGAGCCTATTATTATTGTTTGAACTGATTCCATGTCATCACAGGCTGATTTTTTTCGGACAGCCATAGAGAGCATAACTATGGCCTTAAACACTAAATATGATTTTAGTTACCAGCACAGAGATTGGACAGTACAGCTCAGAAGTGGATATAATTGCCTTAAGTCATAAAATCAATAATAGCATTTCAGAAACTATTAAAACATTGGAAATGTAGTCTGCCCTCAGTAAATAGAACAATCCAATAACAAACAGAAAATGTTTAAAATGTATTAATTTATGCACTTACAGGTCAGTATGTGTAAGACTAGTATATTGGAAAAAGTAAAATCTGCATTGCAAAATTTCATTGAATTCATAGCAGTTCTGTTTCTATCTACCCTGATATTATATAGTCTTATATCAACAGAAAATGAAAGAAAAGGCATTGTTCAGCTGCTGAATTTATGACAAAATTACGGTTAGTTCTAAAAGGACGTTATGTGATATTCTGATTAGTATCCCATATCAGGCATGTTTGATCATTTTCCAACTTTTCCAGGTGGCAACTCACTGATTTTTTTAGAGAGCAATAAGTGAGGAATTAGTTGCAAGTAGTCAGTTTAGCATAAACATATTTCATTTCTTCTGTACTGCACGGCTTAAAGATGCGCATATTTCTGATTAAATGAAAAAGAAGTCTAAGAAATAAGTTGATTATCATTTCAGTACTGGGAAAGTTTCCTGTTCTCCTTTTCATCTGTTTACATGCCTGTAATCATACATTATTAATATCTGAGCTCCATAGGAGACTGTTGCAACAATTATAAGTACTTCTTTAAAGTTAGAAGACTGATATATTATACTAAAACAAGAAAAATGTCAATCAGCTCATATGTGATAAAAATCTCAGATAGCACTGCCTTTTGTATTTTGTATCATTCTTCAAATTACACTTAATACAAACAAATGTCATATTATATGATATTGATGTAAGAAGGAGGGCCTCTTCAAGATTACAGTTTTGTAGTTTATTCATGTATTTAATTGGTTACATGGGTATTTTAAAATATTCATCAATTATGATAAGTTATGATTGAAATCTCAAGAGTAAGAATGATTCAAGTGTCACCACTTGTTCTTTCATTTGTAACAGATCACGTTTGTTCACATTTTCTTCTTCCTTATACAAAAGCACTAGAAAAGTAATTCCCTACAGGGGAATTAAGGGTGGCACAAAAGCAGTCCCTATGTGACTAACAACAATGAGATCTTCTGTACTTGAAACCGCTTAATTATATTCCTTTGCAAATATGTAAAGGTTGAGCTGATTAAAATTATAATATACTAAGTATGATGTATTCATTATAAAATGTCAAGCAAGAAGTGTTTGTTATTTATAATGATTCAGTTAACAGATTACACCAAATGCAGAATAGAAATTCCTATCTTTGAGAGTTCACATTTTCTTTTTAAATTAAAAACATTATTTAATGAAGGAAGGATTTTTTTTTTCAACTGGATGGCTGTTCCAACAAAGAAATTCAGAACCAATGAGAAATAAAGCATTTTTACAATAAATGTCTCAGAACAGAAATTTTCTTTTGTAGGTAAACTTTTCTTTATGCACCACACATTTTTTGTGAATGTTTCCTTGCTTATTGTTGCTAATGCAACTATTGAATTACTAACATCTCAACAAATTTCACCATATTCAAACATGTAGCCAGACATCCTTTTATAAAGAGGTAGCATCTGATTGCAAGAATGATGCTTGAATGTCTCCATCATAAAATCATGTTATAGCCACACTGCAGATTCATCTAAGTAGCTGTATTCCATTATGGCTAGGTATAAGAAAGTATTGTAAGTACATTAATAATTTCACTATATTTAACTGTATTCTTTCTTAACCACTTAAACCCTTCAAGGTCAATGTACCTTTCAAGGATTAATCTGGATTAAATAGATAATAAGATAAAGAAACAGGTTTTGAAAGTGACTATTCCACCATACATTCCATTTTTTTATTCCAAGTGTATCGGTGGATTTTGTTCAGACAAATAATGATTCACATGGTCACATATTGGATTATAGCAAACTGTGCAGTTCTGGAATTAACATTAATGCTTACTACTGGTAATTTCTCACCATGTCATAATAGCAGTATTGTTTCTGGCATGTATTCCTTTGCATAATGAACTGTTTCTCTAAAATGATTTGCTATATTGTCAAGCACCACTCCAGGAATCATCCTGGAAGCAGTTTATAAAATGTTATTTGAATTCTTTCCAAGGGCTTCACTACAGTTACTGGAAGTGAAATTGTTCAACTATCAGTACCACACAGGAAAAAGACTCCGTGTATAATGATGATATTTTTAGCCCATACAAAATCATTGCTGGGACAAAGTTTCTAAGTGTGTACCAGCAATTATTGAAACTTTTGGGAGATTTCTACTTTATTTTCTGTTGATGCAACAGTGGAGTTCATGTGTATATATATATATATATATATATATATATATATATATATATATATATATATATATATATATATATATATATATATATATTTATATATGTATATATACGTTTGGGGTCTATATCACTTAATCAGACTTACTATTTGTCAAATACCTATTCATCAAAGACACAGATCAGCAAATGGACTTTTCATCTAACTTTTTCCTAGGACTAAACAATGGTAGGCCAAGTTAGCGACTGTAAAAAAATACATAAAATTGCACCCCCACCCCCCTAACTAAATATATTAACTCAGAGATCGCACTACAGTGAGGAAAAGGGCAAATTGCAGATAATGGCCAACTGTTGCTTTGTCATAAGAAAAACTTCAATAAAAAATCCTTTTACTGATTTGTGTCTTCGATGAATAGGGTTTGATGAATAGGGATTCAACAATTAGTGTTTTCAACAAAGTGAAATAGACCTATAAGTTTGTTGGGGGCCTACCCCTCTGCATTGTGAGTATAGGGGGACAAAAAATGTTTTGCCCTTCTGTATTTTGGTTGTGTTTTTCTCCTTTCAGCTTGTTGGCTTTCTAAAAGTCAACATTTAATAACTGAACCTTTTCCAAGGCTTAATCTTTATGGAGCAAATGTTACATGAAAGTTGCTGAGATTTTTTGTTTCATTCTTTGAATGTCTTTTTATGCCAGACCATTTTACAAGAATGGAAACTCATGAAGGTACTGCAACATGTGCACCTCTGTATACTAATTGTCATAACCTTTTGGTATTCAGCAAAGGCCTGTCACAGTGCTGCATTGTGCTCTAACTTGAAAACATTCAGCAAACCATAAATCAGTTTCCATGGCCATATTAAACTTTAATAAGGCAGTATGGGGAACAGGCATATTCTAGTTAGCTTCTCTTTCCTCGAACTGCCTCCAGGAAGGCATCTACATACCAGACCAAGATATCTGACCACACCACATTGCTGTGGTGTGTATAGCTAAAACTGTGTACTGGAATTATGGCTGAGAGCTTCACTAGACACCAGGGATTACTTACTCTTCTGTTAAATGCCATAATGACACTGACATATAGATCAGGGGTAGGGAGACACTAGATACCAAGGATTACTCTATAAGTAAGTGCCATAATGGCACAAACATCAGTACAGGGATGAGAAGGGGGAACATTAAACACCAGAAACTGCTCTACAATTAAATGCCACAATGGCACCAGCATCATTACAGGGATAAGCAAATAAGGGAAAACAGGAGCTACTAGGGATTACACTATCATCAAGTGCCATAATGGTGCCAATATCAGTATGAGGATCATAGTGTGGGGTGAAATAGCAGACACCAGGGATTATTCTACAGTTAAGTGCCATAAATGCACCGATATCAGTATAGAGATTGATGAGTTGGGGGGGGGGGTAGACACCAGGGACTACTCTGGTGTTAAATTCCATAATGGCATTTATAGCAGTATGAGGATAAGTGGACACTACACATCAGGGATTCTACATTTGTGCCATAATGGCACTTAGGGCAGTATGAGGATGGGGGGCACTAGGCATCAGGGATTCTACATTTGTGTCATAATGGCACTTATGGCTTTATGGGGATGGGGGACAATGGATATCAGGCATTCTACATTTGTGAGATAATGTCACTAATGGCAGTATGGGTGTGAGGGAGGGGCAGGGATTGTACATTTGTGCTATAATGGCACTTATGGCAGTATGGAGATTGGGAGGCACTCAACATCAGGGATTCCGCATTTGGGCCATAATGGCACTTATGGCAGTTTGGTGATGGGGAGGACACTAGACATCAGGGATTCTGCATTTGTGCCATATTGACACTTATGGCAGTATGACAATGGGGAGGACACTAGACATTAGTGATTCTACTTTTGTGCCATAGTGGCAGTTATGGCAATATGACAATGGGGAGGGCACTGGACATCAGGAATTTTACATTTGTGACATAAGGGCACTTATGTCTTTATGGGGATGGGGAACACTAGATACCAGGTATTCTACATTTGTGACATAATGGCACTTATGCCAGTATGTTGATGGGAATCACTGCAATTACCACACCAGTAAAAAAACTAGACTAGCGACCATGTGCATAAGCTGAGCATAATACCGTTTTGTTGACCTTGACAATGAAATGTCTGTACAAAACTACTAATGGTGCCTGCATAGAGTATGTGATACTTTAAGCAACTTCTTACAGCTTTAATTAATGTCTTATAAAATTAAAGTAAGACACATCGCTAGTATTCTATAACAAAAAAATAAACTCATGGATTGTGCATTCTTGTGCATAAATGGAAAACTTTGCAAACAGTAATTTTCCACAGTTTTGAAAGAAGTACAGTTTTATAGTTTATTTATTGGAATTTATTCTATTTATTAAATTTGTTAATAAGGAAAATCCAGATAAGTTGATACCTTTTTCAGTGGAGTCCTGGGAGAAAAGCTTTCCCATTAACTGAGATGTATCTGAACTGTATCTGCTAAACCAGTTTAGGAAGAAGTGTCCATGCATAATATGGTGAGCAACAGTTTAAGACCACGGGATATTTGTTGATTATGGTGTTACCATTAAGTAAGGGGTAAGCTTAATTGTGATATAAATTCCATTTGGAGTAAATGTGGTTTTACTTCAAAGGTCTTATCAGTACTGTTGTGATAGGCCTTGGCAAGGGATGTATTATTTGTTTTGATTAGGGAAGTGGCAGTTTGGATTACATATATGTTTGTTCCATACCTCTCAACCTCTTAGCACAAGAAATCTGGACAAAGCCTAAAATAATGAGGGGACAACGGCCCAAAAATAGAAATAGAATTTCAATTTCTCTCTTATAAAAGTAGAAAGTTGATAAAGTTGATAATAACACACTTTATGTTAGTATGAATTTTCTGAAGGACATAAAGTCAGAAACTGAAATGCATGTCATTATTTAGTTTCTTCACTCCTCAGTGATTTGCCAGAACGTCATACATTTTATGAGGAACAGACCAAAACATAAGGCAAAAATCTGGGTATTCTTTGAAAATCTGAACAGTTGAGAGCTATGATTCATTCTCAATGCTATCAAGCTATATAGAGATTAGACACATCAGGCATTGCATTTAGTTATATGAATTTGCAGGATATCAATACTTTATTGATAGTATAAGAAAACTGTTTTGGTTTCTGAGTATGTGATGCATGTAATTTTTATGAGTGTTTATTTTCATTGTGTGCCATAATTTCTACTCTGCTTTTGAGGGTCCTGTAGTTTTTGAAGAATATAGTGGATTGGTTTTCTTCCAACCTCTCCACGCTTTGTCTCTTTTCTTCTTTCATAAGCAATTTAGTCTAAGAAAACAGCAAGGGACTGGTGAGATCTTTATTTCCTTTTTTTCCTAGCAGAGCTAAGGAGCTGATAATGTTAAGTGAGATCATTAAGAGGGAGGAAAACAGAATCACAATCACATTCCTGGAGCAGAGAGTTAAAGTACATCTCTGAGAAGCTTTTGATTTGCCAAGTAATGGTAGTACGTTTGGGTGGTTTGACTTGAGACCATATGATATACGTATGGGTTATTCTCATCGATTGTATCTAGGAATATACTTGATTGAGTGGTGTTATGGTTGTTTAATGTTAAAATCCCTTATAGGATATAGGCCATTTTAACTCACTCTTTTGTCCAATCTGGTTTCTTCTTTTATTAGTTAAATGAATGCATGGAGATATACAGATTGTTGAGTGTATTGTTAGGTTTGATACTGGTATTTTCAATCAGGAAATATTAATTTCTTCTAGGATTTGTATATCATGTGTTATACCTGAAGTAATCAATGACAGGACATCTGTATTTTTGAGATATTTTGGTAGTATGTAAATTGTAGTGATGTGTAATGATTTTTAGGAATTAGTTTTAATATTTAGAAGTAATAAGTAATCAGTCACGGTATACCCAAAGCATATCCAACTTCTCCCCTGTGTTTAATCCTTTGTTCCTACTGACCTGTCGTAACCTTATATCTTGACATAAGTCATACCTGCAAATAGTTCTAGCTTTGTTTAAAGTCCAGGTTTTTTTTGTCGAGATGTAACAAATTTCTATGTTCTTATGTAGACTACATTTGTTTACATTATACTTTATTTATTATTGCAATGCGTGCATGAAACTTTACTGTTACTCATGGAGCTTTTCTCCCCGGGCCTCTGCTGAAAAAGGACCTGTGTCCAGTTGGACTTTCCCGGTAAACAAATGTTAAATAAATAAATAAATTAAATAATTCCACAATGCTAAAGATTAGTATTAATGTTCCTGTAAGGGACTATAGAAGTTTGTGGGGAAAAAGTATTAGCATTCTGCCTGGCTTTTTAAAGTCTACCATTTGTGAACAGGCTATAAATATTACGCCATTAGAACGGGTTGGTTTCAACCAGGTTTTAGTAATGGTTAGAACGCATGGTTTATAGTTATTAATTCAGCAGGTAGCTGCTTTGGTTTATTACTTATACTCCTAGCATTAAGGTGAGATGTTAAGTTCCCTCTGTGATTTTTACATAGGTTCATATGTTCATACTAGGCTATCTGCCCTAGGGCATTTATAAGCCTAGCCAGAATGTGTTTGGCTTTCGCCACCCATTTTATATTAATTTTGCTATGCCCTTTTTCAAGGTTAGTATACTGTGCCTCTGTCTAACAGTGACACAGAAGTGATACCCAGGTTAAACCTACGATCTCCCATCCACTCATCAAGATTCCTCTTGAAGAGAGTCAATGAGGGACTCTGCCTAACCTGGACTGGGATTTTATTCCAGAGTGAAGGGAGCCTCTGGGTTATGAATCTGTCCCTCCAGCATGTCCTATTTATTTGAGTGCTGAAGTTCAAGTCTCTCAAGCGCATAGCTCGATGGGATTTGGATTTTCTGAGGTGCAGCATGTCCATTAATTCCGGGTTGGACATGGCTTTATACGTCAGGCACAGATCGTCCCTGAACAGGCCGTATGCCACTGAGTAGAGCTGGAGTTTCTTTAACCAGGCAGCATATGGCATCTGTTTGAGCCCTTTGATCCTCTTGGTGAGGTACTTTTGGGGTCTTTCCAGTTGCTGCAGGTGTCTGGTAAGGTACATCCCAAAAGGGGCATTGTACTCAGTTATGGGCTTGACGAGGGATGAGTAAAGAGGCACGATGACCTCCCCTGATCTAGATGTGAATCCCTTCATGATTAGGTGGGCTATATACAATCTTTTTCTAACCACTTTGGCCACAAGGTTGCCAAATGAGAGACTGCTATCAACTTGGGTCCCCAGGTCTCTAATTACTTCTTCTGTAATTTTACCACCTATGTGGTAATTTGTGGGCACTTTGTTTTTGCCAAAGGGGATGACTATACACTTTTTGGTGTTTAGCTTGAGGCCATGGCTCTGGCACCAGTTGTCTGTTTCTATGAGGCCCTTTTGGAGGATGCTTGTGTCGGCTGGAGAGTCGATTATGGCGCCCAGTTTGCAGTCATCTGTGAACTTGGTCAGCCACAGTCCTTCCGTGTTGGCCTGTACCTCCGAGAAATATATACCGAACAAGAGAGGTCCCAGGACTGAGCCTTGTGGGACGCCACTTGTAACTGGTTTGGAGTCTGACATGGCTCCAGCAATTCCAACCATGTGGGTTCTGTCCTTGAGCCAGTTTGCAACCCATCTAGTGACATAGGGGTTTATATTTAAGCTGGTGAGCTTAACTATAATGCCCGAGTGGGGTATTGTATCGAAGGCTTTTGTGAGGTCCAGGTAGGCTGTGTGGACCACCTTCCCCTCATCAATGGCCTTGGTGACTGTTTCAAAGAAATCAACCAGGTTTAAGAGGCAGGATCTGCCCTTAACAAAGCCGAACTGGGTAGGATCCAGTGTCTGTAGGTCCCCAATATCTTTATTTATGAGGTCCACGATGATCCTTTCCATAGCTTTGCAGACCAAGCTTGTCAGGCTTATGGGGCGATAGTTTCCAGGATCCGTTGAGGCACCAGCTTTGTGGAGAGGGACCACTGTTGTTGTACGCCACTCTTTGGGAACATATCCTGTAGTAAGGCTGAGATTGAACAGTAGTTTTATGTTTGAGTTTAGCTCTTCTTGGAGTTCATGTAGGACGCAGCCCGGGACACTGTCTGGTCACATTGATGCTGTGTTTTTTGCTTTGGAGAGGGTGGCTCTTACCTGATCATCTGAGATGTCAGGGGGGGGGGAAGCACTCTGCTGGGATAGATATTTGCCCTTTTGGTGGGGTGGGGGGGGAGAAGTTTGCGCTGAACCTGTCAGTTAGGATGTTGGTAATGTCTGTGGGTCCGGTGTATTTTTTTCATTTTGGACTAATTCTGAGCATATCTGGGAATTCCCACCCAGGTTCCTAACATAACTAAAGAAAGCCTTGTGATTATCCTTAGTGTCCTGTGCAATTTTTCTCTCAAAGCTGGCCTTTGACGATTTTATGAGTGCCCATAGTTTTTTGCTAATACTGATCAGAGATGCCTTCCCTTTTTGGGATTTTGCTCTATCATTTAGTAGCTTCCTCCTTCTATTGTATAGTTTGTTTATGGCTGGGGTCCACCAGACAGGACATCTGCCTTTGGAGGATTGGGTCTTGGTTTTATTTGGGATTGCATGAGCCATGCATTCCTGAAGGTGTTCATAGAATGCATTTATAAAGGATTCAGTGGTCTGGGCCGTATTTTCTACAGGCCCGGGGGCTTTGAAGGATTCCACCTCAGTTTTGAGGAGTGTGAAATTTGCTTTAGAGAAGTTTTTCACTGTGGTTTTCTGGGCAGGAGGTGGGGTCGGGATGTGAATATCCAGTGAGATTAGTTTATGGTCTGATCTTACCAGTGAGGGATACACTTCTGGTCTGGAGCATAGAGTCCCCATGTTGGTGATGATTAGGTCCAGTATGTTTTCCCCTCTTGTGGGAGTGGTAACAAGTTGTTCCATAGCATTTGAGTTTATAAATTCTAGGAACCTTTGGGCTAGGGTGTTGGAGCTAGAGTAATGCTCCCAGTCTATGTTTGGGTAGTTGAAGTCGCCCAATATAATGGTGTTTGGAGAGACCTTCATATTTTCCAGTGTTCTCAGGAAGGCCGAGTGGGGTTCCTGAGTTTGGGAGGTTGGTCTGTAGCAGGCTATAAACTGGAAGGCAGTTTTACCCACTGTTAGTTGAACATGGATAATCTCTGATGCTTCATGCTGTGCCACCAACCTGGAGGTGTGGGTATCTTTGACGAATATTGATACTCCCCCTCTTTTTGTGGTTTGGTCCAAGTTTTGGGGCCGAAAAGCATGGTATGAGGTATAACCTGGTAGTGCTGGGGTGCTCTCGGGAGCCTTGAACCAGGTTTCTGTTACTGCACAGATATCGATGTTCTCCATGCTAAGGAGAGTTTCGAGTGCGTGCATCTTAAGGTTTTGACTTCTGGCATTGAGTAGCATTACTCTTAGTTTCTTATCCCTTGTGATACCTATGGAGGTGGGTTTGTCTTTTGAGCCTTGCCTAAAAAAGGCACTATGGGGGTAGCAAGAGCCTTTGCCAATATCCGAAAGCCCAGGGGTGACAGGTGCAAGCCGTCCCTAGCGAAGCATTGTGGCTTGTTGAGCATGTCATCCCAGGCTGACAGGCATTGGATCCCCTTTGAATGACACCAATACTTAAGCCAGTTGTTGAAATTGATTATCTTGTCTTCATATTGTGGCATCATTCTTGGTGAGGGTAAGATGCTACTCAAGGTCAGGGTCATACCGGCCTGGGCCACATGCTCAGAGAGCTCCTCTATGTCTCTTTTCATGTAGTCTAGGTTGGTACGTCTGAGGTCATTCACACCAGCATGGACAATGACTGAGTCATATTTGTACTTGCCTTGGAGTGTCCTGAGTGCTTGTGTTATGTGGCGGATCCTAGCACCCAACAGGCAGCTCACCGTGACCTTCTCCTTGTTCAGCCTGGTGAGCGGGACGTCAGTGTGCCTGACGATAGAGTCACCTATTACAAGTGTATCAGGTGTGTTGTTTAGCCTTAAGGGCTGTGACTGTTCGGCACACTGGCTTTGTGAGCTATGTGTTGCACGTGTTTTGTTTTGGGGTAGCGGTTGCTTGGGTATCTGCTTTGGAGGTCTCTGCTGCTTAGGCAGATTTTTATTTAGAGCCTCCGAGTATGTTTTTGTGTGTTTATGTGTTTGGTTTGCTGTCATGGTAGGTCTATGTGAGACTGGAATTGTAGTGAGTGTGGTTTCCTTCTCCTCCCGACTGGTTGCGCCAGTACTGAGTTGAGAGAGCTTAGCCTCCAGTTTGGCTATATGGATGCATCTCTCACATGTGTTGGAATTTGTTGGGAGGAGGAGAGGGTTGTCTGTGTACATGAGGCAGTTGAAACATTGCCTCAAGATTCCCAGATTCACCAGCTGGACCGGAGAGGAGATTGACAACTGACATTTGGACATGCTAGAATAGTATTGGGAATTCCTTTATAATTGAAAAAAGGGCCAATGGGGAACAAGGTACTCAAAGGGAGTTTGTGAGGGTGTAGTGCTTTTAATTTTTTAGTGCTGACTTATATAATTGCTTTAGTGAGCAAGTGCCAGGTAACTTAAATGCAATGTAATTGCTTTTAAAATATCAGTCCAAGGTTTGGGTGTATAACTACACTGAGCAGCAAATTTTACTAAGATCTGATTTTTGATTCATGCATAATGAAGATCCATGCGTTATGTGTGGTACTAGTGATTTTAGTGGGTGAGAATAATTAATATATTGTCCTAGTAAAGGTTCAGTGTTACTTAATAATGACAGGAAGCTGAGTGAGATATTAAGCTTTAAATGTATTTTGGTACTGTAGAAGGTTAAATGGGTTAGAATGACTAGAAATGAACATATGCCAATGTAGATTAAGAACGTGGTTGTATAGGAGTGGGATTGGTTGGGGTAGGAGACAAATAACTAACTTACTAAAGTTTTAATGTTAGGTTGTTTTTGCAAGGAAAGAGAAAGGAGTTAGTACAGTAAGATAATAATTGCAGTGGTGAGTGCTTGCACCTAGATTACAGAGCTAAGCCTGTAGTTTGTTTTTAAGGCCAGGGATATTTCAGCAGAAGGGGAAATGAAATATTGAGTGGATGCAATGAAAGCAGAGATTCTGGGAAATTGCGAGTGGGAGAGATGTACACTCGGTCCAGCCATTCTGCATACTGTGCAGTGCAGTTCACGTTACCAGCTAAGGAACTGACTCTGCAATAGCTACCAAGAGTACACAGTGAGCAAATAATATAATTCATATTCCAACAAAAGTAACAATTTAATGAAAATGACATAGAATATGAAATGTTAACAGAAGCATGATATATTGTAGGGTTAAAATAAAGAGTACAGCAGAATGGGACATTTGATTACCTTCTGTAGTTTTCCCGATATTTGTTTGTCCTTAACAAAGTAACATAAAAAGAAAACTGCAACAAGACACAGGAAAGGCAAATGTTCTGTCTCTCTGCAGTTGTAGAAACACTATACTGTTATAATAATGTAGAGTTATCCAAGAAACTGGGACCAAGATTTGTGTTTCAGGTCCTAGTGTGGGGATTCAGAATTTAAGGAAAATCATCTTACTGTGTGTCTGTAGAAGGAAAAGGTTAAGAAAAATGAGGTATTCACAGTAAAACGAAAAGTAAACAAACAAGAAAAATAAGAATGTGCTAACTAATACAATGACTAAAATATCAGTATATTTTAATTCTGACTAAATAGAGGAACCAGTTGGCATAATGTTTAAGGTCTTTGGCTCCCATCCATGACCTACGAGGTTTAATCCTCTCCTATGGCCAATGACTGTCTGGATTTTAATGCCTTTGTGGGGCTTCTCCCACACCTCTGAAAAACATGCTGAGTGTTACCATCTCAAATTCACCAATGAATGGAGCTGTGGTCAGCAGCACAGAGTCTACATGTTGCCCTATAGGGAAAGAGTTGTCCTAACCAACCTCTTTGGGCATCTACTGTGGTGCTCAGTATCCTCAAGATAGGAGAACATGGATCACAGACTGCATGCTGTGGTGGGGCTAGCCACTTAATGGTGTAAAATATGACTCTAGATGAATTCGCTATGTTGGCCAATGTCGCCAAAATGGGCATGGGTAGTTACCGGTGATAAGTAGTTTGAGGACCCAGCCTACTTTGACCTACCCCAGAGACCCAAGTTAACAGATGGAGGGGTGTACGTGCACCTACTGGCCAGTATGTGCCCACTAAAAAGCCCAGCAGCCAGTAAGTGTCTAGTTGCCTAATCATAGCTCTGTTGAGTGAAATCTGGATATAAAGTCAATCGACTAATGAAACATGAGCTGAGAATTGTTACACTTAATGTAGATTCACTGATAGAATGTAGCTTGGAAGTGGATGACATGATGATTCAAAGGAGGCTGGACATCCTTTGTATCCAAGAGACTTAATGGAAGGGCAGGGCAGCAAAGCCACTTGGTTTGGGACACATAATTTACTACTCTGGAGGAGGACAGGCTAGAAATGGTGTGGGAATTGTGGTGAGAGTGAGGCTTCAGAAGGCAGTGAAGGATATCATCAGAATCAGTGACAGACTCATGGCAATCAGACTCTAGTGTAATCATGGATAGGGCAGTATTCATAATCTCAGCCTATGCCTCACAACAGGGTTCTGATAGTGAGGAAAAGAGTACATTCAGACAGCAGTTGCAGGACCTACTTGATAAAGCAAGACAACCTAAATTAGTGTTGATAATGTGTAACTTGAATGCACATATTGGGATAGATAGAATAGGATATGAGGACTGCCTGGGTCCACATAGGTGGGCAACAGAAATAAAGAAGGACAGCCCATTCCAGACTCAATCTGTCAAATGGCTTGATAGTAGCTAACACATGGGTCAGAAAGAGAAACAGTCACAAGATCACATACAAGAGTGGCCAACATGCAACTCAGGTAGACTTCTTCTTAGTAAGGAAAGGGAACTGGTGCAGAATCAATGATTGCAAAGTCATCCTCAGTGAAACAGTTGGCTCACAGCATAAACCACTGGTTGCAACAGTTAGCTGCAAGCACTGGACAGAGAAGGCTCTAAAGTCAACAAAGACCAGGCTGAAGACCCAGAAGTTTATTGGAGAGAAAGGACTACACCTCAAGGAATTACTCAGGGCCCTAGCACCCCAAGAAGAGGAGAAAATAGGTTGAGTTGAATAAGAATGGCAGCACCTCGAAACAGCATGTGTGAGGTCTACAGAATAGATATGTGGCTGAGCCAGGTATGGAAATAAGGTACATAAGGAAAGCTGGGGGTGGAATGCAGACATCCAGGAAGTCATCAAAAGAAAGGAGTGCAGGAAAAAGTGGGAAATAGAAAAGACTGACCAGGCTAGGAAGTAATACTGGTTGGCTAACAAAAAAACTAAGAAAGGAGTTGCAATAGCAAAGAACAGGGCATGAGAGACACTCTACCAACTTCTGGAAAGTGACTCAGTAGGTGGCACAAAGAAACTATATCAGGTTGTAAGGAAAATACAGCAAGATAAAGAAGATAGTCAGATGCCCTTCATAAGGGAAGCCAGCAATAACTTGCTCACCATTACACAGGACATCAAAGGCAGATGGAAGGAGTATTTCCAGAAGCTTCTGAATGAAGAAAGCCCCACAGAAGTGGCACTGGTCCAGAAACAGCTTACAATGAGAGAAGAGGAGGTGCCTACCCTAGAAGACGTAAGAATAGCACTAAGGAAAATGAAGTCACGGAAAGCAGCAGGCTCAGATGACATCGCAGCAGATATGATAAAGATACTGAGTGAGATAGGGAAGAAATGGGTCCTGAGGTTACTTATAGCAATGTGGAGAGAAAGACGTATCCCAGATGACTGGAGAATAAGTACACTTGTGCCAGTGTACATGCACAAAAGGGACATCCACAACTATGGGTAGTACAGAGGCATCAAACTCCTGTCACATTGCATGAAAATTCTGGAGACGGTGATTAATCAATAGATACGCAGAGTCGTAGATTGTAAGATGGAAGATGAGCAGTTCAGATTCAGATCAGGATGAAGAACAACTGACCCGATGTTTTCTGTGAGACAGATAGTTGAGAAGAAGCTAGAGATAAGGAAAGAATCAAAATGGACATTCCTAGACTTGGAGAAAGCATATGACAAGGTCCCAAGAAAGCCAATTTGGGCAGTACTACAGTGTTTTGAAGTCCCAGAAACATTGGTAGAGTTAATGCTGGCTATGTACAAGGACCCAATGACTCATATATGAACAATGTTTGGCCTCAATGAGGCATTCCCAGTAAGGATGGTTGTGCACCAGGCATACAGTACCTCTCCACCCCTTAGTGCAAACGAAAATAATAAAATCACTGTGTTGTAGCCGCAACTCTCCACAACCTTCCAAAGGTATCAAACATTTTATTGAGACATAAAAATTTTAACAAGTATTCATTGAGCGTTTTCATCCCCTCAGAACGGGGACTTCATCAGAATACATGCCTTCTATTAAGTCCAACATTTATAGCCCAATGTGTTGATGACATCACAGCCACACAAATGCATTTAAAGGCACAACCAGTTTTTTCTTTAAAATACAGCTTAAAAAACATTTATAAACATCTGAAACCATATTAACTGCACTAAAAATAAGCTTTCCTAACTTCATGGAAAATTTTAACATAGTCTTTTGTCCCTAGCTCGCTTAATTAACAGGGGGTTTACAGAAATAACATCATTTAAACGTATGCCCTCCACTGCCTGCAGCTTGAGCTGCCATTTGACTTCTTTATCTTCCATTAAAATTTCTGTAGTCCCCCCATCTAGGGTTAACTAATACTTTCTCTGAAATGTCAAAATGGAACCCCTGAAAATTCCTACAAACTAAAGAATGCTTATACAGTGCATTGTTATTATTCTTATTGGATATCTGATACACGTGTTCATATATCCTATTATGTAATTGCCTTTCGGTTTTGCCAACATAATATGCTGGACATCCCTTACAAAGTGCAAGGTATATGACACCTGATGTGTGAAAGTTACCCTTAACAAATTCTACTTTTATTTTAAGGGTATTTTCTAAAATAACCACTTTACAATCGACTATGTAGCAACATTGTGAACAGGACCCACACTTTATAGTATCATCATACTTGTTAACTTGCATGTTCTTCACATAGTTAAAACTTTCTTTTTTTTTGTTTACCCCAGTTTTGCGTACATAGGAGAGTCTCTCTCCTATAACCCTTCTCAAATCTGGGTATCCGCTGAAAATGGCCCATTTTTTTCCAATATATCCTTCACTTTCCCTACCTTCCCCCCGTATGGTAAAATCATAGCCTTTGCAAAATTGTTTTTGTCCCTGATGTGACTCTCTAGCCATCTTAAAATTTCCTAAAAGGGGTTTGAATCTCTTACTCCATTCCCTTCTAACATAGTCCACATTTTCCTGAACCATGCCCTGTGAGTATTCTCTTTCATAGTACATTTCCGCAACTTTATGTAATTAATTCTTAGGGTCACCAGCTGAAGATGTCATTCTAGCAACCCTTACCATGTGGTCTATCACAATACTGGCTTTTTGGTGTGGGGGGTGACTACTTGTGTATTCAAGGTAAGAGTTGCTGAATGTAGGTTTTCTGTATATTTTAGATGTAAAACCACTTGGAGTTTTGAAAATCTGAGTATCAAGGTACCTAATGGACAAGGGGTTACTTGTGTGAGTGAATTTTAAGAAACTGGCAGTGGAATTCAGATACTTAACAAATTCCTCTATGGAACTATTCCACATAATAAAAATGTGATCCAAAAATCTTACTTATAATTTGACATTTTGAAAACTCACACATCTAAAGACTTTATCTCCCAGTCAAGGTGAACCAGGTTTGCAAGTATGGGAGCACATAAGGCTCCCATAACAACACTCTTGTTTTGTTTGAAGTATTCTACTTCAAAATATATATATAGTTGTAGTCTAAAACTACCCCCATGAAGTCAACTATTAAATTTACTTTCTCATTAGAAAAACCTGACATTTTATTCAAACAGTTAGCAAACATATCTAACCCTTCTTCCCTAGGGATACAAGTGAATAAATCCACTACATCAATGGTCAGAAAATCAAATTGTTTTCCCAAAGCTCTTCCTTAATTTTACCCAAAAAGTCCCATGAATCTTTTACTAAATGCTCCACTTTATTCACAACTTGTTTCAACCAAAGGTCTATGGTGACACCAAAAGGGTAAGTTTTTGACCCCTGTCCTGCTACTATTGTCCGAAATGTTAAATTACTTAAACCCTTGTGGGTTTTTGGAATCCTAAAAATGGTTGCCACCATACGGTTCTTGACTTTCAAAAAGCTGTACATTTCAGGTGTAATACACTCATCCAATAGGTATTCTTCAAAGTAATAATCTATTCTTTGGTTACTAATGTTGACTTCATTAAGTGAAACATGGGTATATACATGAGTGTCATGTAATATCCCCTTTATCTGGACACACATTCCTAATTGTCCTGTTGTTTCTGAGCTGTTCAAGTAATCTCATCTCTTCCCCACTAAGATTTCTATATGAAAATATTTTTTATTTTAATTTTAGAGCATATAAATCTTCAGTCACAACCTTCTCAAAAACATTTAGGGTGGGGTCCATTGGTGGGTTATACACACGCTTGTCTTTAATTTCTTTGTTCCTAGTAAGACTAACATGTTCATCATGGTCCCTAAACAGGAAAGCTAAATTCAGTTTTCTCATGTATATTTTTAACTCCAAAATGGTGTCTGTGTAATCAAAGCCTCTAGCTGGCACATATTTCAACCCCTTCATAAATAACAGAAAATGCTCCTTGGTTAAAGTTATTCCTGAATAGTTATAAATGTGGTAACCCCTAAATGTGCTAACCAGTCCATTCCTTGAAATTTCATCGTCACTGTTAGTTGTTATTTCCTTCTCCACTTGGTTCTGTTGAACCAATGAATTAGCAGCCTTTCCTTGTCTCTTCTCTCCCTCACATCCCATTTCAATTGTGCATGAAAAAAATGATTATTTCTATAATTATTGTGCTGAGAACTGTTGTCATGACCATAAGAGTTGTAAAGGGAACTTCTTCTTTCATTCCTATACATATACTCTTCTTTGCAAGGGCGGGTGTGGGTGTAGGTATACCCCCTCCCCCCAACAATTTTATGTTCTTTTTGTTTCAAAATGTATGCTCTGTTCTTTTTATACTCTTTTAAATCCCTTTGTAACGTTTTACATTTTTTGTCAAAAATGCTATTACACTTGTTTTCCACCATTTTAAACTGTTTAAATACAGATTTTCATATTGTGAAAACAATAGGTCTGTTTTGATATCATTATTTAAAGTCTCAACTTCCCTAAACAAATGACACAGTTAAGAATCATTGCATAAAACAATCTTTTCCACAAACTCTAATCCATGCTTAATAAACATTTCGGAGAATTCAATAATCCGTTTTTCATCATAGTCTATCACAAAAGGATGGAGAACAACTGATTTGATGTTTTCAGTCAGACAGATAGTTGAGAAGAAGTTAGAGATAAGGAAAGAATCAAATTGGGCATTCCAAGACTTGGAGAAAGCATATGGCAAGGTCCCAAAAAAGCCAATATGGGCAGTACTGCAGTGTTTTGAAGTTCCAGAAATATTGGTAGAATTAATGCAGACTATGAACAAGGACCCAATGACTCATGTATGAACAATGTTCGGCTCAATGAGGCGTTCCTAGTGAGGATGGGTGTGCACCAGGCATATAGTACCTCTCAACCCCTTAGTGCAAACTATCTGGACAAAGCCTGACAGAATGGGGGGACAAACGCCCAAAATTATGGACAGATTTTAAATACTGCTCTTATAAACTTAGAACATTGCTAGAATAACAGGAGTTGTCTTAGCATGCATTTTTCTGATGGGTATGAAGTCTGAAACACAAATATATATCATGATTTAGTAACTTCATTTCTCAGATCATCCCACTAATTGACCAGAAAATCATAAATTTTATGAGGAACAGACCAAAAATATGAGGCAAAAATCTGGAGAGTTGAGAGGTATGGTGTGAAGATTGGTTAAGATGGGTGAAGGCTGCCAGCCTAGCCAAATAGAATATGATACATAATTCTGGCATTTGTAAATATAAATATAAAATACAGGTTTGTTTCTTAAATGAAAAAACACTGTAAAATGTGAACTTCAAGACTGTAGCAACATTATCATCTGCTGTAAGGAAAACTAAGTCAAGTATTTCAAATGTTCTTTGAAATTAAAATTATGTTTTGTGTGTCCTTTGAAGTTAGAATTTGGAGACGATGAGTCTGAAGTAAGCATCCTGCCTATTGTTTTAAGGCTAAAGTTAATGACCAGAATTTATATGTGGAATGTCCTTTATTGCTCTAATGCATTTCACACTGAGCTAATTGGAGGAAGTCAGAGGAAGGGCTCTGAGCCAACTAAACTGTGATATATATAACATTAAGTATCCTGTTTTTTTGCTTATTTCTGAGATATTTATAGCACTTTTATTGTCTGCATATACTTTGCTAGCTAGTCTCACTGTGTGTGAGGTATTAACTAGAAATGTTATACAATTGTTAAGCATCTGGTTGGGTTTGTTTGTTCTGATTTCATGCTAGGAGTCTATCATATAACTTGTTTACATTTAAAAACATTCTTTAGAGTCTCCTTGATCTTTTATCTGCTTAAACATTTCTGCAGTTTTTTTCTACCGAAGTAGTGTTGGTAGTGTAGCATTGTCCATATTCAGGCTTGTGTTTTGGGCCTAGTTGTTTGTTAGCAGAGGCTGTGTGCCTCAGCACATGCTCCAGGCCATCATAGCTTAGCCAAGGCCAGTACAGCATTTCAGTGAGAGTGAATTTTTGTGGTCATTGGCTGACTGGGATTGCCTGGACTATGCCTTGGAGTAAGCACCTGATTGGTTCTTTCAAGCATTTTTTTTAAAGTTGTTTCAGGTTTCAACTTTATTACTTAAGAAGTTAACTTGTGAGTGTTTCTGCCATTTCACACTGAGCTAATCGGAGGAAGTCGGAGGAAGGGCTCTGAGCCAACCTATCTGTAATATATAACATTAAGTATCCTGTTTTTTGCTTATTTCCGAGTTATTTATAGCACTTTTATTGTCTGCGTATACTTTGCTAGCTAGTCTCAATGCGTGTGAGGTATTAACTAGAAGTTTTCTACAATTGTTAAGTATGCGGTTGGGTTTGTTTGTTCTGAATTTTGTTTTCCACCCTCCTTATTGGTCTCCTGTTTTTATACATGGTGGCTTTGCAGTTGCCCACCCCTACTGTAAATTTGATCTGGGACAATCTTCCCAGTCTAGTGTCATTACCTCATTCTATCTAATCCAGGGAGAACATTTGAGAAAGCCAACCCAGTTAGTTTCTGCTCCTCCTTTCCCCTTTCCACTTTACAAAAAAAAAAAAAAAAATCCTAAGTTTGTTTCCTACTTTTCCTGTAAGTTGTCCAGATACAGATTTGTTGTATCCAAGACTGTAAGCTTCTGAGCCCTCAAACCTTTCTGTGTTGGAGGGAAGCCTTCTACCTTAATTTTGTTTCTTAGAACTAGCAATTTTTCTAGTTTCAGCACTGAAATCTGTTTCTTTGAGCCCAGCATTTGTTCAGAACTCATTGTAAGCACCAAATAAGCTACAAATTACTACAGCACTAAACTTTCCTCATTTGTCTAGAGGAAAACAGTTTTTAGTACTTAATAAATAAGCACCTATCCAGGCATGTCTAAGGGTCAGCTCCCAGTGTTTTCTCCTGTCTACCTGATGAATCTGGGCATCTGGGAGCAATGCAGCAATTGCCTCATGTACACAGACAACCCTCTCCTCCTACCACCCAACACTACAACCTGTGAGAGATGGACTTATATAGCCAAACTGGAAGCAAAGCTCTCTTCACCCAAGACTGGACTAGATAGTCAAGAGGAGAAGATAAACACTTGTACCACACCACACTCATCACATAGTCCCACAAAACCTACACCACCAAAACACACACATAGAAACACAGAACACACACCTACATTCATGGAGGCTCTCAAAAAGAAAAATCTACCCAAGCAACAGGGACCTCCAAAGCAGAAACGCAAGCAACCTCCACCCCCCCAACACAACCCAAATGACATATAGCCCACAATTAAAGTATGCCACTCAACCACAGCCAATAAGGCATAACAATGTACCCAACACTCTAGTCATAGGTGACTCTATAGTCAGGCACACTGATGTTCCACTCACCAGGCTAAACAAGGAGAAAGTTACTGTCAGCTTCCTGTCAAGTGCCAGGATCTGCCACATAATGTATGCACTCAGGTCACTCCACAACAAGTACAAATATGACTCTGTCATTGTCCATGTTGGTGTGAATGACCTGAGATGTACCTCCTTAGACTACATGAAAAGAGACATGGAGGAGCTGTCCGATCTTGTAGCCCAGGTAGGTAGACCCTAGCCTTGAGTAGCATCCTGCCATCACCTAGAATGATACAACAGTACAAGGACAGAATGATTGACTTCAAAAATTGGCTAAGCTTCTGGTGTCATTCTAAGGGGATCAAGTATCTGTCTGCCTGGGATGACATGATTGACAAACCATGATGCTTTGCCAGAGATGGCCTGCTCCTGCCGCCCTTAGGAGTCCAGATACTGGCTATGGCTCTTGCCACCCTTATAGTGCCTTTTTTAGGCAAGATTCAAATGACAAATTCACCACTGTAACAGGTACAAGCAAGCAAAATCTGAGGGTAATGCCACTTAATGCTAGAAATCTAAACCTCAAAATGCATTCACTCGAGGCACTCCTTAAAATGGAGAACATTGACATCTGTGCAGTGACAGAGACCTGGTTCAAGACTCCAGAGAGCAACCCTGCATTACCAGGCTATAATTCATACCACACCTTTCGGCCACCTAACCTGGACCGAAGCACTAAAGGTGGTGGCGTGTCCATATTCATTAAGGATATCCACACCTCCAGTCTAGTTGCTCAGCATAATGCATCTGAGATTATCCAAGTGCAACTAACTCTGGCAAGACCACAATCCAAATTGCAGGGCCGGCCTTAGCTGATATGGCACCCTAGGCGAAGTAGTGCTCTGGCGCCCCTTAAGCCACACCCACACCATACACATGAAACACCCCTATGAGCCATGCTCACAAGTAGGTTGCTCCAGTCATTCTCACCCCAAGAAAGCCAATCCAATCATTTCCTTTAATTATTTAAATGCATAGAAGAAAGGATACCTTGTAATGTACTTTAAACTGCAAGTGAAGGTGGAAATTTCCTTTAATAAACCTGCTTTAATCTGTTTTTCCTTCACACATACTTTACTATAAAAGTCATGTCTTCAGAAAATAGAAGCCCTTGTGCTTTGGGTCAAAGGGTTGCTTAGGTTAATCTAAACAGTTTAATTTACTCTGGGGTAGGCGAGCGAGCCTTACACCTCAGTGAAAGTAGAGTAGCAACCTCTCTCTACCCTGTGTACAGCAGCTTAAGCTAGAATAGCACAAACACACAGATAGCCATTTGCTAAACAATACAATCTCACAATGAAAACAGGCTTAGCATGAACAGTAATATTCTCTGCCTCTGAAACTGCATGAAAACCCATATTTATAGAAAATGCAACTGGTCAGTGGAGGATTAAGTTTACATTTGGGCTGTTTTCAAAACAGACTCCTTGCACACATTTTTATAGCCATGCATACATGTATTTGTTCTTTGATTCAACTTCCTGATTGCATTAAATTATATTCCTTATGTAATACAGAACCACTTGTTATAATGTATTTTAAATTTGTAGTTTTAAGCATTCTAAGCAAAGAAACAAAATGTATAAACCAATAATGACAAAAATACCCATTTCAGAAAATTTCAACCATAAAAGGCTTGTGTTACAAATGTATTACAACTGTATGTCATGTGCATATCAAACTGATTTGTAAAGATTTGTAAAGATGTTTGTGGTGAAATGGTATTTGTAAAGTGCTTGTGTTTGAAATGCATCGACAGTGTGCCCTACTGGATAGAGAACAGAAATGTACATGCACTATTAAAACATATACACTTAAACAGTTACAACAGAGGAAACTGGCAAACAGGAGGTTAACTTTGGTCCTGCAAACTTTAAAAAAATATCTAAAATTAAATCACTTTATAGGCTAGGGCATAAAGATGCTATCTCACAGGTTTCAATGCAGCTGGAAACAGTCTGTACTAGGGAGCTTTCTGTATTCTCTTTGGGGTGAAACAATTACTACTCTGGAAGCATGGAGGTACGCAATTGTTTTACAACTTCCAGCACCTGCCTAAGATCTGAGCAAAAGCCCTTGTGTGTGTATTTTTACAGATAGGTGCCAAGTCCTGCCAGCTTCCAGCAATGGGGGGTTTGCATAGGAATTAGAAGTCAGATGACCAGAAAAGATGGCATTCTACAATCTATCTCAGAAGTAATATTTTAGATATTATTTTGAGAAGTCTTTTAGTGAGGCAGAGCATTCTGTATTCTGTCTTGGGCCTGAAAACAAGAAGAACCATTCGCCACAACATTTGCCTTGCTCTATTAAGTAAGGAATAGTAACACTCTTAGATACAGTCAGAAATATAGTGAAGCTTATGATTTGAACACTGATGTCACTGTGAATATATGCCTAGCATTTCCTTGTTCTTTCATTATTTATTATTAAATATATTTAAACTTTTCATTGTGGCTGATCTTTGCAGAGATATTTAAGGCTTGAGGGAACTTGCATATTTACTTGGTGACACTATATGGGCCACTCTTAATAGCCTTGCTCTTGGTCAAACTACCATCTGTATTAAGATTAATTGCACTCAGTATATTGGATACCCTTGTAAGAGCCTTAAGGTAGCTAGCAGGAGTGTCTGCTGGTAGTTATAACTACCTTATAGTCTGGGCAGAAGAAGGCATAGCTAGAAAACCTCTGCCAGCCTTTCCCAGGTGTGTGCGTTTGTGTGTCTAAATCAAATCTCAAAAAGAAAGAGTGCGTGTGTCAGCTACTTGTGCAGGGACATGAAGCACTGGTTGAACAGAAAGGGTGTTGGAGGCCTTGGCTTCGACACTCAGAGATCTCAACTCTAGAGCTGTGCCTGTGGTGAGTCTTACTGGGGATCTGGAGAAAGAGGGAGAAACCAGCCCCGGACTGACTGTAGTCTCTGTGTGCTCTTAAGGAAAACTACACTTGATGCAGAGAGGTGCATCTGGAAATACTATGTGTGTTCCTGTTATCCTCCCAGTGAACGACCCCCCCCCCCACACACATACACATACACAGTTGCCAGTGGTGAGGATTGAGGCTCCTTGATTACTGGGCCAGTGGTGGGTCATCACTCTTACACATTTGCATATTCTTCTGATACATTTTTTTTAATATTTCATTTTTAACTGTCTAATCCTGAATACCAATAGAGTTGATTTTTTTTAAACACCATCTTTATTTAAACACAGAATTAACAGGCTTTCAACAAATAATCCAAAGTAGCTAGTAATTAGTAACATTGTCAAACATTTAAACATATATCAAGTAGAAATTATCTGTGTCTAACAAAAACAGTAACATGCAATATTCTTTGACTTTACATGACTTCTTGAGAGGAGGAGGAAGATTGTCAGTACACCTTTTAGAAGTGCAGTGTTACATGCCAGTAGTTTCTTGTTTTAACTCCATGAACTTCACAGCAATCAGCCTTAACCATCTATTAGATAAATTTCCAGAATATCTCCTGGCTAATATTATTAATGTAGATTAATATTTACTGACTCACTGAAGCTCCACTTATGCATGTACTACTACAAGAAGACTTAGTTGTACAAACCTTATAAGCTTTACTTATTTGAGGTATACATATCATTAGTGCAATTGACTAGACATACAAAGTATAAAAGTGGCCTGTCTGGACACTGCATAAGTCTGTGACACACTCTCATGCAGACATCACTATATACTTGGTAAACTGAGGAACAAACTCATAATTATCAATCTACAAATTGTGGAAAGGCAGAACAAAGAGTTCAAATTACGTGAACATATTCGAGATGGAGGAATGAGTCCAGAAGCATGTCACAGAGTTCTCATCTGGGTCCCATTACATCTAATGTCGTCTTTCTGTTACTCAACCTAAAAATGCTATCCAAAAGTGGTTGTACCTTGACAGTGAGGTGAACGAACTGCAGAACATGCTCACCAAAGCAACACTAAATGTAGTTCAATAAAACTTGCACACCAACGTAGCACTGCTAAATTTACTTCAGTAAAACTAATACATCTTTATAACACAATTCTTCTAAATGTACTGCAGTAAACTTTGCATGCCAACCCAAAGAAGAACAGCATGTTTAACCCTCAACTAAAAAATAAACTCTGGATCAAATAACAAAATAATCTCCAATACATTCTTGGTTAGGTTGAAAGCGTCAGGTAGTACTCAAAAATGCTTTTGCATTTTAACCTTTGCATTGTTAATACAATATTAATACCTAATGAGCAGTAAGAATGAGCATATCATATAATACTTTATAACATAGAAGAATTCCAGGAGGTTTTTTTGATGCCTACCCTGCTCCTCTGATGACTGTGAGAAAGGAACTTAAAATGTATCCAGTGTGGGTACTCATCTAGTGTGGGCTGGTAGGTTATTCCTTTACTCGTCTAGTGTGGGCTGGTAGGTTATTCATTTCACTAACTATCCTCTGACTGAAATATTTTTCCTTTAGGGCAGTTCTCAAAACAGACTTACTCCTAAGCTCCCTACAATACTGTGCCCTTTTAAAAGCTTCATGCATTCTAACAGAAATTCATTCTTGGGAACTTTATAAGCAAAGATTAGATCCCTTCTCAGTGTTTTGCAAGAGGGTAAAAGTCCTGGTTATCTCATATACTGTTATCTCTTTAAAAGACTTTCAAAAGGCCCACTGTTGAAACTCAGTGTCAACATTCCAGCATCAGTATTGCAATATAAAAGAGCTAACCTTGAAAATATGCAAAGGTCTTTTATTGTGAAAATAAAAGCTATGCACAGTTTGACACGTTAAAAGGGTGTGTGCCACAATTTATACTTTATTACTTCTTGAACTTCACACAGAAAAATTATGCTTGACCATTAAGACATGGAACAAGCAGGTACTACTTTGAATCAGCTATGCATAGTTCATATAACAACTCAGCATCAACTAAACACCAGGGGCACTGGGGTTCTGAAGAATGGTATTAGTAATACAGTTATCATGGACCACTGGGTTAGCCAATGCCAAAGGATGTAGAACAGACTTTTCAGGAAAATAAGAACTGTATAAGAGACCTGATGGAATACATGCTTTCAATCAAGTTTTTCTGGCTTTAAGCACTTAACATCAATGAACCTGTTAAAAATGTATGTCTTACTGTAGAAACCTTTATTTGTGCCAAAAGCAGAAACACTCACTAGAAGGTTGTAAACAATGAAGCTAGTCCCAGTGTGTAAATGAATGTACAACACCAGATGATTTACCATTTGCTCTGTAAGGTACACTGCAATTAGTTAATTTTATTAACATTTGGACATACATTATTCGGTAATACTAGGCCAAGCAATAACAGAGAAAAGATTCAGTAATTGAATTCTAAGCTACAGCTTTGATAATCCTATAAACTACTTGCTAGCTCAGCTATTTTCTGGAACAAGTACAGTCCTAAAAATGTGTTTAACTCATGAAAGAGAGCTGGGGGATAATAAAAGCAAGCAAGGATAACTTTAGCAAAATAGATTGTAACAATTAATATAACAAAGTTATCAGTTGCCACCTACCTATTGGAAGTCTGCATTAATAAAAACATCACCAGTGATGGTCCTATAACAACTAGATGTTGGATAATCCAGTGAACAACAGTATACATAAAATACAATTACAGCCTGGCTCATGGAACACAGCAACAAGGCAACCAAATACTATTGTGTTCTCAAGGGTAAAGACACATGTCCCAAAACAGGAGTCCATACTCTCTGAACTTCTAAATTACCATTACCAATATATAAACAAGTCTGAGACCTGGACCTGCTCAATATCCCATTTTCCCCAGCTTTGCTATGGCACTTGTACTTTTTGCTACAACCTATCCCTAATAAGTGAAAGGAGAAACGTGAGAAATTAAATTCTGAAGGCAGCCTTTAGGGGGGTGAAAATGGCCATACATACTGAAGTATCCTCATGTCTGTGGTAAAAAAGCAAGGGAGGAATGAAGTCCCTATCAATGGGCTGATCCTATAAGATTAACAAGAGTGAATAAAAAGATGCAGTATTCTGGGGACATCTGATGGACTTGTTGGATCATGCAAGGCAAAACTAACATTTCCAACTTTAGGATGGGCTCCACAAAGTGAGAAACAGCAGGATGTGCAGACATCTGAAAGATGCAAACAGTCCAGCAGAAATAGAAAGTGTCTCTCAAAGCTTACCGAACAGTTAGAGGCTTTTCTTTTATATCTGCGCAAATTCTGATATCTAGAAGGAATAATACAACTCCTAGCAGTGTATACACACACACAAACAAACACACGCACACACAGTCCAGAATTATGTAATTTTGGTTCAGGAAAACTGTACAAAGGGCCATGTGTGCATGACTAGATATAATATAACTTAGTATTTGCAAGGATCCACTACCATATGTCAAACTCTGTTTCTTCAAAATCATACATGCCACGTCTGTTTTGTAGATCTGTTCTTTTATCAAACAATGACTGTGTAATACAGCAAGACTGGTTACTGATTGTGTGAAGACATTACCCATAAATTCCTCTGCTGTGCAATCTTGGAGTTAGTATATTTATACCTGCAGGTGTGGTAATGTGGGAGAGGAGCTTGCCTCCCTCCCCTACTTAAAAAAAAACACTTTTTTTAATCTAGCTTCATGGTGTATCAGAAGCAGGAAACAGTACAGTGCTATAGTTCTATTTACACTAGAATTAAAATTTTGTGAGGTCTTAGGAATAGCACAAATTAAAATAAAAAAAAAATGTGAAAGACAGTTCTGTTTTGTGACAAATTAACACTGCAGCTTTCTACACCAATGACAACTTTTATGCTCATGCCATTGCAAATGCATAAATGTATTAGCAATGACAGAACATGATTCACTTACATTTCTGTGTCAGTCATGTGTAATATATACATTTGTGTCAACTTAGCATCTAAAAACACTATTTTTTTTTTGTTTATTGGATTAAGGGTGGGACCTCGTTTAGGTGTTAATGTAAAAAAAACAGCTATGTACTTGGAGCAACACCCCCCCCCGAATCAGAAGATGACCAGAAGATTAAAAAAAATAAAAATGAAAAACGAAAGCACAAGATTCATATTCTGCTGAATATCAGATTATCACAAACTCGAAAATTGTTGAATAAAGGACTTAAAGGACTGTTGTGGAACCTCTTAGTTCAAATGAATACCTCAGTACACAGTCATATGGGAGATACTGGTAATCTCATACCATGACTTTCTGCATTCTCTCACTTATCCAACATTTTATTCACTGAATTATATATAAGGTGCTTTAAAAATGTCAATTATTCTTTTACATGGAAATGCCAAAAGCCTTAACGAGCAAAAGGTACACAGTATGTACCATCAGCTCTTTGTTTACCTCTTCAATGAATACTGCATGATTCAAAAGTAAGATCGTCCCTTAAACCAATACTGTTCCACATCTGCCAAAAAAGTACATCATCTGTGTCATTAATATGTCCCCTTACTTTACACAGAATTCTTCTCAGACTGATGGGTCCTAAAATGAAAAATTGTTTGATTCCGCTGTGCCCCCCCCCACACACACACACACCTTTGTAAACTTGTACTACTATAGCCTGCTGCCTCATGTTCACATGCTAATGTTTTGTTTTACATGATTATTAGGAGGCTTTCTAGATAGGAAGCCACTAGTTCAGGTTCACTCTACTTTACTCACAAGAGGAGGAAACCTTTGTTTCCAATCATATAAAAACACTGCCCAGGTAGTGGCTACCTAGTAGGACACACAGAAAGATGAGATGCTCCACAGAATAAGGTGAACACTTTTCTGAGTGACCACATCGCCACCATGCCCTTGCATAAAACACTGAATAAACCTATCAACCACCTATGAAGAAAAAGGAAGGTGGCAACCATAGCACAGCATGAAATCAGAGCCATCCAGATCCTGCATAATAGGCACTTGTGAAGATACCTTATCACTCAGAATCGCTGCACACACAAGTGCACGGGAAGATTAAAAGTTCCACTAGAAGTTTTTTTGTTTTGTTTAAATTGAATGAAAATAAAAATCCACAAGACCACCACAAAGGAAAGGGGAAAATGGAAAAATTATAATTTTCTAGTAATTTCCACCCAGTTGAAGAGAAGATGAAATAACCTGCCAAAATGTGGCTGGAGTCCAACCATTAGGCAATTCAGTCACTGGTAGGCAGAGTACTAGGGCATGGGGAAGACATCCCACAACTGCAGATTGATGGTCTGTAAAATATTACAGAAAATTGGATATGTTCAAAAACAGTTACTGCTGCTCAAACTGCAAATAATGAAGCAGAAAGCTTCTACGTGGAAGGACAGTTTTCAGAGAGAGAAAAATCAGAACCTAAAAAGCAGTCAAGTAAGTATAGTTTGACATGGCATATGATCAGCTCAGATCTGTAGCTCCATCACAAGTAAGCATCTCACACAGATAATAAATCTAATTAAAAAACGAGGTGTTTTGACTCATTGCCTGACCTTTGAGCTTAAAACAAGATTCTTGAGAACACAAGTACACCAGTTGTGCTCTCACTGATAGAGAAGCATTACTACCAGGACTGCCATGGACAAATGTCATAGTTCAAGAGTCCCGTTGACAGCTTTAGATGTCCATGCATAGCTCAGCTCAACTGTGCCAACACTGCAAGTATAGTATTTGAAAACCGAACACGATTACAGAAAGTGCACCTCAACGAAGCATAAAGAAAACATTCAGCCTGACAAGCCTCATACTGTTTCAGTTTCCTGAGTCAAAGCAAAGCTTTGCTATGCAGCTGGCTTTTGCACTTTGTTGTGGTTACTTGATATCCAAGATATCTTGTAGTAATGATGGTGTAGCGCCCTCGCCCACAATTAGCAACACGTGTTAAAGCATATTTGTTTTCTTTCAACAGATACGGGACATAATAGATAACAATAAAAGGGAAAGTATCAAATTAAGTGTGGTGAGCGTCTTTCTATTTAAGGTAATTTAAATTGTTCAAACTTTCAGTGCCGAAACTTTTGTGGGTGGGTATCAATCATCTATAAGTATAGCAGAGAAGAGTGCATGCTTTCTTAAAAAATAAATGCACAAATAAATAAAAATTGCGCCCTTTAACAGGTTGGCCTTTACGGCGCCCTAGGCGGTCACCTAGTTCACCTATGCCTAAGGCCGGCCATGCCAGATTGTAGCTTGATACAGATTCCCCACCATGCATCATGATTCCCACTCCTCATTTCCTGATACACTGGAAAATATTAGCCTCACCCTAGGCTTTGTGCCCACTGAATGGTGCACAGCAACAGTTTTCCCACTCCACAAAAGGGGAGCCACCATGGACCCCTGGAACTACCACCCCATTAGCCTGATGAGCCTGGTCTGCAAGGCTATGGAATGTATCATCATGGAACTTATAAACAATGATATTGGTAATCTCCAAACTCTGTACCCTACCCAGTTCAGGTTTGTAAAAGGCAGGTCATGTCTCCTAAACCTGATAGACTTCTTTGAAGTGGTCATCAAAGCCGTAGATGAGGGTAAGGTGGTTCACACAGCCTATCTAGATCTCGCCAAGGCTTTCCACACCATCCCTCACTCTGGAATTATAGATAAACTCACTAAACTAGGTATAAATCCCTATGTCACAAGATGGGTTGCCAACTGGCTCACTGACAGAACCCACACTGTGAAAGTAGCAGACTCTTAATCCAACTTCAGACAAGTGACAAGTGGAGTACGACAGGGTTCAGTCCTAGGTCCTCTCCTGTTTGGTATCTACATTTCTAAAGTACAGGCTAACACAGAATGTCTTTGGATAACAAAGCTCACAGATGACTGCAAACTAGAAGCCATAATCAAAACTTCTAACAATGTGAACATCCTACAAAAGGGCTTCACTGAGACAGATGCCTGCTGTCAAAGCCATGGCCTCAAGCTCAATGCCAAAAAGAGCATTGTCATCCCTTTTGGTAAAAACTCTGTACCCATGAACTACCACATAGGCGGTAGTCTACATAACACCAAAACTGTGATAAGAGACCTTAAGACACAGGTGAACTGTAGTCTCTCATTTGTTAATCACACCACCACAGTAGTCAGGAAATCCTTCTATGTGGCACACCTCATCACAAAATGTTTCTCATCCAGGAAAAAAGAGGTCATTGTTCCCCTCTACTCATCATTCATTAGACCCCTTATAGAGTACAACACCCCTTTTGGTATGTACCTCACAAGACATCTACAACAATTGGAAAGGCCAAAGAAATACCTCACAAAGAGGATTACCAGCCTCAAACAGATGCCCTACGCAGACCATCTCAAAAAACTCAAGCTTTACTCTGTCACATATCGCCTACTCAGAGGCGATCTCTGCCTAACATAAAAAGCTATGTCAAACCCAGAGCTGCTGGACATGCTCCACTTAAAGAAATCCCTCCGAGCTGCACACTCCAGGGACCTAAACCTTGTCACCACAATAAACAGAATATGCTGGAGGGATAGATTCCTGTCCCAAAGACTTCCCATACTCTGGAACAAACTACCAATCTATATCAAACAAAGCTCCTCATTAGCACTCTTAAAGAAAAATCTTGACGATTGGATGGGAGATAGGAAATTCACCCCAGGGATCACTTCTGTGGCTCTGCTTGACAGGGGCACAGGAAAATAATTTTCTTGGGTGGCAAAAGCCAGGGTATCATTTGGCTATGCTTATATAGGCCCTAGGGCCAATAGCCTAGTACCTACCTATGAACCTATGAACCTAAGTGTAAAAGAATGTACATGCAGTTTTGGTGTGGCCTAGGAACTCCAGACTAAGTGTCAAAATGATTTAATGCTTATACTGGGAAAACCTAAGTGTCAAAAACATGCAATCTGGGAGGGCCCAGCAGAAATGTGTTAGTGATTTTAAAATCTATTGCTCAGAGAGAGACTGTAAGCATTTTGCCTTGACTATTCAACTCAGCACTGCCTTGCTCTATGTAAGTAAGTTATCTTAGAAGTATGTTTTCTTGTAGAAATAGCTAGTACTATAAAGATTAGACTGTTTTTCTGTTATGTCAGAACTGTACTACTGATTTATTTTAAGTTTCTGTGTGATCTCTGAACTCTTGAATAGCACTGAGGTGTAGTAGTATTGTATTGTGTTTTTAGTGTCTATTATTAAATATTTTTAAAAACTTTTACCTGTGGCTGGTTTGTGTAGAGATAAGTTAAGCTCTAGAGTACATTGCATATTTATAGAGTTTATTGTACAAAGCCTCTGCTATAGCTTTAACCCTGGGCTATACTACCAGTTGGATAATAATATTGCACAGTAATACTTGGACACCCTTTTAAGGGCCTTTGGGTAGCTGATAATTATTAGCTTGTGGTGGCAGTGATTACTACTGTATAGTCTGGGTAAAGGGGCACAGCTGGAGAATCTGTGTCAGCCTTTCCCAGGAGTGTCTGTGAAGTTGTATAAATACTTATCTCAAAGTGTGTGGGTGTTTGTCAGCTACTTGGGCAGGGACACAAACCACTGGTTGGACAGAGAGGGTACTAAACCTTTTAGCTTGCCAGCTAGGCTGAGATCTAGACCATATAGCTGTGCCAGTGGGGAGTCTTAATGGGGACCTGGACAGCAAGCGAGCAACCTGCCCCAGACTGATTGTGATCTCTGTGTGCACTTAAGGGAAATTGTACTTTACTGTGTGTATTTATCCTTTCCTCATATATGAGATGTCCTCTTTGGTGATAGTGGTGAGGATTGAGGCTCCTTGATTGCTGGGCCAGGGCACGGGTACCACATGTGGTTTGCTGTGGTGGGATCCACTTCACATTTGGGGTGGCGGTGGATATCCACATCACATATTAATTAGTTTGCAAATACTATATGGCTTGTAGTGGTGTGGGTAGATTGAATCCTGTAGCTTATGTACAGTAATCTCTGAAGGTTTGTTGTACTCTAAATCAGCCATGCAGTAAATACTCAGAGTTCAGATCACAATTGTTTTATTTCTTTTGTTAGCTTAGTTAGTCAGGGTGAGCAGGCAGCATGTCAGCACAGGAAAGCTGGCAAGGAGCCAGCTGGTGGAGATGTGCCAGGCTAGGGGACTAGTGCATGGAAACCTGACTAAGGCAGACCTGGTTGCAGCCTTGGTTACAGCTGCATCAGAAAACAGCATCCAGGAGGACAAACAGACTGGCAGTTGAGATACAATATCCTTGGAGAATGGACAGCTCAACCTTTCTGCAAAGGACAATCAGACTGGCAGTGGAGATACAATATCCTCAGAGAATGGACAGCTCAACCTTTCTGCAGTGGTCTTAAAAATCCAGCTAGAGCTAAAGAGACTTGAGTTGGAGGCCAGGTGTTTGGAGATAGAAGCCGAAGAAAAGGATCATCAGAGGAGGCATGAGAGGGAAACGCGGACTCTTTGCCAGAGTCATGGAGGTAATGGGGAAGGGAGTAACTGGACCCCAGATGCACAACAGGTCAGTAAATTTCTTCCGCAATTTAAAGAGGGGGATAATTTTGATAGTTTCATTCATATGTTTGAGAGGGTATGCAAACAGTATAGTGTTGACCAAACGCACTGGGTACGGTTCCTGACCCCCTTACTCCATGGGAAAGCTGTAACTTGTTTATCTAAAATGCCTGGCTCTGTCTGTTTTGATTATACTGCTGTAAAAAATGTCTTTTAGAATGTTTTAAGCTAACACCTGAAATATATAGGAAAATGTTTTGTGAGCATAGACTCAAGGCAGATGAAAGTGTGTGTGAATATGTTGCTGAACTCAGCACTTATTTTCATAGCTGGGTGAGTGGATGTCAGGTCACCACTTTTGAAGGGCTGGCAGACGTTTTGGTGATGGAACAAGCCCTTAGCACTTTACCTGAGGACATGAGAATCTGGTTTAGCTGATAGACGATGTGCTACTTCAGATGAGTTGGGAAAGAAGGGAGACCTATACCTGGCAAGCAGGGCAGCTCTGCATAGGAAGGGGACCTCCAGTACTGCTCATGGGTCTAAATGAACCCATGTTGGGCAGCACAGACTGCCACAACAGAATCTGCCAGTAGCAGGGGAAGCCACTTATCCTGGTACATGTCCAGGAATTAGGGTTAAATGCTTTGAATGCAACCAGTTAGGTCATGTGGCATACAGGTGTCCATGGAGGCAAGGAGGGAAACCAAAGGTGAGGGAGCCAGTAAGTGGGAAAGACAAAATGTCAGTAGTAGGTTGTCTTGAGACAACACGGGTGCTAAACTACCATCCTGCAGATTTACGGAGATGGAAGGATTTGGATGAGGCAGTACCATGTAGTTATGCAGTTACACGTGGTCAGGCTAGGAGACAAGCATGTGGGTCTGGTAGCCTGGGGGAGACCCAGACAGACAGCATATTTGCAGCCAGAACTGGTGAGGTGGTTACTTCAGGAAGGGAGCTACTTTGTTGCAGTGAGACTGAATGTGAGCCACAGCTGCTTGTGGGTACTGATGTTCCCTTGGACAGAGTGACTGCAAAGGTAGAGGTGAGTAGTAGTACCCAGGCTGACAGTGAGGCACCGCTGTCAGAGGATGCTAGACTTCCTGTGGAAGGGGAGCTGGGAAAGGTTACAAGCAGAGTGTTGAGACAGTCTCAGCTCTCAGACCCTACATTGCAAGGCCTGAGGCAGATAGCTAGGGAGGCACCTGATTCTCAAGGGAACAGGGAATCTGTATACTGCCACAAAGGGTTACTATACAGAGAGTAGACCCCTGAGGGAGGGCTAGAAGGTGAGAGAGTACAGCAGTTGGTAGTGCCTAGAGCTTACCATCTGGCGCTTCTAGCCATAACCCATCATATTCCCTTTGCAGGTCATATGGGCATAAAACATACAAAAAGGCGTATTATGCAGAACTTCTATTGGCCTGGAATTTCCAGAGATGTAACAGGGCACTGCAGAACCTGTGAGCAGTGGCAAAAGGTGGGCAAGGCAGGAGACAAGGTGAGAGCTTCTTTGATGCCTTTGCCTGTGATTAAGGAGCCATTTCAGAGCATAGCAATGGATATTGTGGGTCCTCTGAGTACCCCAAGTTCCACACAGAAAAAGTATATCCTAGTGGTAGTGGATTATGCTACATGATACCCTGAGGCAGTGACTTTGTCCTCCATTGAGGCAGAGAAGGTGGCAAATGCTTTGTTAGAGATTTGCAGCAGGGTGGGTTTCACAAAGGAAATATTGACTGGCTGAGGTGCCAATTTCATGTCAGACCTGCTGTCTTGTCTGTGGAAGTCCTGTGGGGTGAAGCACATGAAGACCACCCCCTAACATCCCCAGACTAATGGTCTTGTTGAAAGGATAAACTCTAAAATCAAGTCCATGCTATAGGCATTTGCAGATCAGTTTAAGAGAAAGTGGGACAAATATTTTCCCCATCTGTTGTTTGCTTACAGAGAGGTTCCCCAGGAATCCACAGGTTTTTCACCCTTTGAGTTGCTGTATGGGCATAGGGTGAGGAATCCCTAGATTTAATTCAAGATGAGTGGGAAGGTGAGTGTGAACCTCACAAGGAGTCTGTTGTGGCATATGTCCTAAACCTCAGGACAAGGCTCAGAGAACTCATGGGCTTGGCCGAGGAGAACCTGGCAGAAGCCCAACAACAGAAAAAGGTGAGGTATGACAGGAATGCTCTAGGTAGGGAGTATGCTGTGGGGCAGCAGGTAATGGTTCTCATTCCTGTCAGACAAAACAAACTGCAAGCAGCTTGAGAGGGACCCTACAAGGTGGTAAGAAAGGTACGTGATGTTAACTACATGGTGGAACTGCTAAGCAGATGGCCAGGACATGAATTGTACCATGTTAACATGATGAAACCTTACCATGATTGGGAGGCCCTTGTGCTGAGCATTTGCAGTGGATTGCAGGAGGAGTCTGAGGGAGATATGGGGACTGATCTCATCAGTGAGGCTTGGGCTAACACCTCAGTGGAAGGGGTAGCAATGTCTCAGCAGCTATCTCCTACCCAGGTTCAAGAAATCCGAACAGTGTTGCAGGAATTTGGGGATGTGTTCACTGGGAAACCAGGGTGCACCCACCTGGTGCAACACCAGGTGGATACAGGACTCCAAAGGCCTATTAGGAAGGCCACTTATAGGGTGCCTGAGAAAGTCAGACAGACCCTGAGGGAGGAGGTACAGTATATGTTGGAACTAGGGGTGATTCAAGAGTCCAACAATCCCTGGGCTTCCCCAGTGGTGCTGGTGTCAAAGTGGGATGGCAGCACCAGGTTCTTTGTGGATTACAAGAAATTAAATAATCACACAGAGATGGATGCTTGCCCCATGCCTAGGACAGATGAGGCCCTAGAACAGCTGGGTGGGGCTAAGTATCGTACAACCATTGATCTTACCAATGGTTACTGGCAGGTGCCCTTGACTCCCAGTGCTAGAGAGAAGTCAGCCTTTATGACTCCTTTTGGCTTGTATGAGTTCACAAAAATGCCATTTGGGATGAATAATGCCCCAGCGACTTTCCAGAGGCTGGTAGTTAATATCCTAGCAGGAGCAGGAGGGTTTGCCCTTGCTTACCTGGATAATATTTCCATCTGCAGACATTCCTGGCCAGACCACCTTCAGCATGCCAGGGAGGTGCTGGGCAGACTACAGAGGGCTGGGTTGACCATTAAGCTGAGAAAATGTCAGGTGGGTATGACAGAAGTCTCCTACCTAGGACATAGAGTGGGGTGTGGTAAGATAAGGCCAGAACCGCATGGCCTGCACCTGTTACTAAAAAGCAGGTGAGGTCATTTTTAGGGACAGCTGGGTACTACAGAAGGTTTGTCCCTAGTTATAGTCCCATAGCTGCTCCCCTCACAGACCTGAAAAGGAGGAACAGGCCATATAAGGTAGTGTGGACCCCAGCATGTGAGCAGGCATTCCAGAAGCTTAAAGATGCTTTGGGAGGACCCCCTGTGTTAGCCAGTCCAGATTACAGCAAATAATTTGTTGTGCAGGTGGATGCTTTGAACCTTGGGGTGGGGGCTGTACTTAGCCAGATTTCTTCAGAGGGGGAAGAGTACCCAGTGGTTTATCTCAGTCATAGGCTCCAACCCAGGGAGGAATGCTATGCAGCTGTAGAAAAGAAATGTCTAGGCATAGTGTGGGCACTGCAGAAACTTCAACCTTATCTGTATGTTAGAAAATTCACTGTAATGACAGATCAAAACCCCCTAATATGGTTAAACAGAGCCAGCCAGCAAAATGCCAAGTTGCTAAGATAGAGGCTGGGGTTGCAAGCATATAATATGTCAGTGTAGCACCACAATGGAATTATCAATGCCAATGCAGATGGGTTCTCAATACAGGGAATGGGGTAAGGTATATTCAGATAGACCTGACCCTCTCTAGTGGCGTTTATCAAGGGTCACTTGAAAAACTAGCTTGAGTTCTCCAAGGGAGGAGAGATGTGAAGATTGGAGAAGGTGGGTGAAGGCCACCAGCCTAGCCAAATAGAATTAGATACATAATTCTGGCATTTGTAAATATAAATATAAAATACGGGCATGTTTCTTAAATGAAAGAAAACACTGTAAAATGTGAACTTCAAGATTGTAGCAACATTGCCATCTGCTGTAAGGAAAACTAAGCCAAACATTTCAAATGTTCTTTGAAATTAAAAGTATGTTTTGTATGTCCTTTGAAGTTAGAATTTGAAGTCGATGAGTCTGGAGTAAGCATCCTGCCTATTGTTTTAAGGCTAAAGTTAATGACCAGAATTTACATGTGGGATGTCCTTTATTACTCAAAGTGTAAAAGAATGTAAATGCAGTTTCAGTGTGGCCTGGGAACTCCATACTATGTGTCAAAATGATGTAATGTGTATACTGGGATAACCTAAGTGTCAAAATGATGTAATCTGGGAGGGCCCAGCAGAAATGTGTTAGCGATTTTAAAAACTATTGCTGAGAGAGAGACTGTAAGCATTTTGCCTTGACTATTCAACTCAGCACTGCCTTGTCTATGTAAGTAAGTTATCTTAGAAGTATGTTTTCTTGTAAAAATAGCTAGGACTATAAAGATTAGACTAAGTGTGTTTCTGTTATGTCAGAACTGTACTACTGATTTATTTTAAGTTTCTGTGTAATATCTGAACTCTTGAATAGCACCGAGGTGTAGTAGCATTGTCTTGTGTTTTTAGTATTTATTATTAAATATTTTAAAAACATTTTATTTGTGGCTAGTTTGTGTAGAGATAAGTTACGCTCTAGAGTACATTGCATATTTATAGAGTTTATTGTACAAAGCCTCTCCTATAGCTTTAGCCCTGGGCTATACTACCAATTGGATAATAATATTGCACAGTAATAATTGGACACTGTTTTAAGGGCCTTTGGGTAGCTGATAATTATTAGCTGATGGTGGCAGTGATTACTACTGTATAGTCTGGGAAAACTGCGGTGGTGGTGCTGCGGGAGCATTGTCGCCTCATAGCAAGACATTGTCCCGTTCGATTCTCAGCTAGAACGTCTTCTGTGTGGAGGCATACGTGATTGGGGTGTGCCTTTGTTGAAGGTTGTGCATCAGGGCTGATAACCCGGTACATAAAAATCCACTACCAATCATTAGTGGACCGGAGTTCCGCTGTGGCGACCCCTAACCGGGAAAAGCCGAAAGACACAACAACAACAAGTCTGGGAAAAGGGGCACAGCTGAAGAATCTGTGTCAGCCTTTCCCAGCAGTGTCTGTGAAGTTGTATAAATACTTATCTCAAAGTGTGTGAGTGTGTGTCAGCTACTTGGGCAGGGACATGAAGCACTGGTTGGACAGAGAGGGTACTAAAGCTTTTAGCTTGCCAGCTAGGCTGAGATCTGGACCCTATAGCTGTGCCAGTTGGAAATCTTATTGGGGATCTGGAGAGCAAGGGAGCAACCAGCCCCAGACTGACTGTGATCTCTGTGTGCACTTAAGCAGAATTGTATTTTTCTGTGTGTATTTGTTATCCTTTCCTCATATATGAGGCATCCTCTCTGGCATTAGCGATGAGGATTGAGGCTCCTTGATTGCTGGGCCAAGGCACGGGCATCACATAAGGCACCAGGGCTCAGCTCTGAGCCCACTGCTGTTCATACTGGTGATGGACTACATTAGCAAACAGGTCAGAGGGGAGAGATCAACAAAGTTGCTTTATGCAGACAATGTGGCATTACATGCAGACTCTGAGCAAGAACTTCAGCAAAGTATAGGGGGATGGAATGCAAAATTGAAGGCAGATGGGATGAAACTAAACACAGATAAGATAGTGGTAATAGGTTTGTAGGTTCATAGGTGTGTACTAGGCAAATTGCTCTGGAGCCTTAACAAGCCTAGCCCAAAAATCAATTGCCTAGGCACCGTGCCACCTGATGTTAGTTTACAGTTCCCATATCCAGTAGGGCAACTGGAATGATCCCTGGAGTGAACTTTCTGTTACCCATCCACTTGTCAATTTCTCTGGAAGAGAGCCGGCAAGATGCTCTGCTTGACATGAATGGGAAGCTTATTCCAGAATATGAGCAGTCTTTGGGAGATGAACCTGTCCCTCCAGCATGTTCTGTTAATTGTGGTCATGAGGTTGTGATCTCTGGAGCATGTGGCATGGGGGGATTGGGATTTCTTTAGGTGTAGCACTTCAAATAGGGCTGGGTCGGACATGGCTTTGTAAGTCAAGCAGAGATCACCTCTAAGTAGATGATAAGAGACTGGGAACAGCTGATGTTTTTTGAGTCTGTCCATGTAGGACATGTGTTTAAGGCCTAGGATCCTTTTTGTGAGGTACTTTTGTGGCCTCTCCACCTGTTGTTGGTGTCTAGCCAGGTACATGCCAAATAGGGGCGTTATATTCAATGATTGGTCTAATGAGGGATGAGTAGAGAGGGATGATGACCTCTTTCTTTCTGGATGCAAAACCTTTGGTTGTAAGATGTGCCATGTAGAAGGACTTCCTGACAATGTGGTGGTTGAAGGTGATGTGGCTGTAGATCTGGGTGCCCAGGTCTCTTATGGCCCCTTCAGTGTTCAGTAGGCTCCCATCAACATGGTAATTCATGGGAACTGAGTTTTTTTCCAAAAGGGATGATAATGCATTTTATGGCATCAAGCTTCAGGCCATGGTTCCAACACCAGTCATTGGTCTCAAAGAGGCCCTTTTGTAGGATGGCTGCATCACTTGGGGAGTTGATAATGACTCCTAGCTTGCAGTCTTCAGTGAACTTGGTCAGCCAGAGTCCTTCTATGTTGGCCTGGACATCTGAGAAGTCGATACCAAACAGGAGAGGGCCCATGACCGAGCTGTGTGGGACCCCACTCATGACTGATCAACAGTCTGACTTGGAATCCGCAACTTTCACTCTGTGGGTCCTGTCTGTGAACCAATTTCCAACCCACCTAGTGATGTGAGGATTGATATCTAGTTTGGTGATTTTATCAATGATACCTGAGTGAGGAATGGTATCAAAGGCCTTGGCCAGGTCGAGGTAGGCTGTATGCACTGCCTTACCCTCATCCACAACCTTGGTGACTGCCTCGAAGAAATCAACCAGGTTCAGCAGGCAGGATCTTCCCTGGACAAAGCCAAACTGCATGGGGCAAGAGTTTGGAGATTGCCTATAACTTTGTTGAGCAGGTCCATGATGATGCGCTCCACAGCTGTGCATATTAGACTCATCAGGCTAATGGGGTGATAGTTCTCAAGGTCTGTAGTTGGTCCCTCTTCATGGAGCAGGATGACTGTAGCAGTGTGTCATTCATTGGTGAAATAGCCCGAGGTAAGGCTGTGATTAAACAGGACACACAGATGTGGTGTCAGCAAATTGGAGAAATCAGAAGAAGCTGAAAACTGAGATAGAAGGGAAGATGTTGGAACAGGTAAATAGCTTCAAGTATCTTGGAGGGGTGTTTGAGGAGAAAGAAAGTCTGAATGAAGAGGTTAAAAGTAGAATCAGAGGGTATGCAGCCAACTGGATTAGAGTCTCAGGTACTGTATATGACAGACGAATGACAGAGAAGATGAAACATAAGGTGCACAAGACAGTGGTATGACCAGTACTCTACCAACCTTTATTCTACAGAAACCTCGGCAGTAAAGGCAGAGCAGAAGAGGAAGCTAGAGGTAATGGAAATGAAGTGCCTGAGAAGGGTGGTAGGATGCACACTGTGGGACAGACAAAGAAATGAGGACATAAGTGCAGAAGCCAAAGTAGGTCCAATTGCAGAAAAGATCAAACAGAACAGATTATGGTGGTTCAGACACATGTTCAGAAAAGCAGAAGGCAATCTGGCGAAGAAGATTTGGGACAGATAGGAAGAAGTTAAAAGAAAACGAGGACATCCAGCACAGAGGTGGATGGAGTGTGTGAAAGAAGATCTGTGGCTATCAGGCATGAGTGTTGAAGAAAGCAGTAGTGAGACATTGAATCAAGAGTGTTGGCAACTGTTAACATGATACCCCAATCCCATGTAGAAAATAGCAAAAAGTGGAGCTGATGATGATGATGATGATGATGAAAAAGGCCAGTATCTTCCTTCACAACTTTCACAGATAGAATATATAACTAGGCAATGGATGTGCATAACTGAGAGCAGGAACAGATAGCAACACTGCAGTGGGGTTTTGTCTGTAATTAATAAATCAGTGCAGTACCTCAAACAATGACAAACCAGAAATCAAGTAATGTAAACAGCTATGCAATGCAAGGAATAATTGTAGTGCATGGCCAAGATACATGTAAAATGCTATATTACAGTTGTAACAAATGAGCTGAAGCCGAAAGTAATTCAAGTTACACAAATGAAAATAAAGATATTTTAGGCAGGTTAGTAAATATCCAAAATGATAAAGAGAGCATAGGGAAAGACACTAAATGTATCTCTTAAGCATATTCTGTTCAGGCTGCTGTTAAGAAATGGCAGGATATTATTAGTGTGATAGTGTTAAAGAAAGTGTTGCAATTTCCACGTTTTTAAATCAACAAAACAAACTTCTAATTTGCAAAGACTGTGGTCCAAGTGGTGGGGATAAATGAAAAATTGAAAAATACTGACCCATCTGATCAGGATACCTGTGGTAGCCAATCAGAATGTATAAGTGCAGTTTTGGATCCTAGCAAAGGGTTCAACTCTGCAATAGTTATAAAGACAAAGAGGAAACTAGATCCTCACCACCACTGTAAGTTGCTTATCGTAGGTATGACATGAAAGTAAGTAAAGTTTAAATACCCAATGCTTCTAACTTAAAATACATGCAATGTGAGATGCTACAAGAGGCACACAATACTGAAGGCTTCAAATAAAGATTAAGGTGGTGGCCGGCCTTAGGCATAGGCCAACTAGGCGGCTGCCTAGGGCGCCGGTCTACCAGGGGCGCTTTTCCAGTAATTATTTGGTGTAGGTTGACCAAGATGGGGGGCACCAGGTAGTGTGGAGGGGGCACTGGGGAGCCCTTTTGCCTAGGGCACCAGATGACCTAAGGCCGCTCCTGGGTGGTACAGGAACAATGTGTGCAAGACAACTTCTCATGTTTTCACCAGCATTGTTTGAGTTTAACAAAATAACATATAGAGACAACTGCAGTATATGAAAGTTGCACAGCAGTGCAGAGGAAAAAAAAACAGATGTTCAGTTGGTTCAAATGTAGAGAAATACTAAATAAAATAGCAGAGGACTGCATTAAGGTGACATAGAGACAAGCAAAAGTTCAGTTTAAGGTCTGTCCTTTACATAATAATGTGAATACTCAGGCTTTAGGGAAAAACAGCTCACAGTGGTCCTAAATAGGCAGATGACTCTGCCCTGCTGGTATGGAGTCAGCCCAGAAAGTCATACTGAGATTTATGTTTTAGATGATAGTGTGGGCAGTCAGCCCTCAGGGACAATGCTGCATAGTGTGCCAGTATTATAGATGGGGACACAAATATCCAAGGAATTTATGGATGCACACTAGAAATGTGTTCAAGAATACATTTCCTTTTTGAATCTCTTTGATGAATTTCACTATTCCATTTCTTTTTGTCACTACCTGGCTTTTTTGGTGGTGCTCTATATAAAGTAGTAGAAATAAATCACTGATTTGAATACATGCTCATAGAGCAACTGCTTTTGTATTACCTCCTTCACATGAGTATGATCTAGGTAATTCATTTTCCAGTGATGAAGATATATCATATACCAATCATTGATAGACACCAAATGCAATGTAGCTTTGCAAACTAATACACAGAAATGCCAATACAAATTTGCATATGGTGCTCTCATACAGAAAGTAAAATGTGTGTCTTCTAATTCTTCAGTAATAGTATAATTTGAGTTAATATCAAAGTGCATTTGTTTCTAGTGGGTCAGTGGTGGGGTAACATGCTGTTTCTGATAAGTGTTTCTAACTAGATGTTTTAGACTCTTTGTTTAGATACATTTAAACATTAATACTGTATAGTAATGGTGTTTTATAGATAGCTAAATATAAGATATATATATATATATATATATATATATATATATATATATATATATATATATATATATACTAGGTTCCTTTTTCGCTCTCACTCTGGCCTGGTTAACTGGTGGGTAAATGATTGAACTGTTATAATATGATTTCTGATTTGAGGCAGCTGTTGTTACTTCTAAATAGCTGTTTTTATATGAAAGGGTTCATTTTTTTCATGATGTTGAAGTTTTGTGAGGAAACTGGTGGTCTGTGTGACTGTTCTCATTGTGAAGATTCATGACATGCACTGACAAGGCAGCTTGAGCATTTTTTTTTTTTTTTTTTTGCTTTCTGTAAACTCTAAAAGTGCTTTTTTCTTCACTAGAGATAACTTCTGTTGTGCATGAGCCTATTTAAATACTTTTTAACAAGTTTATGAAGCTGCAGCTTGAGGAAACAAAAGTGATGACATCATTTTACCTTTTGAACTTGTTAAATGGTTGTACTTAGAATTATTTTCTTTTAAAATTATGTTATCCTTTACTAGATATTTTAAATGGTAAATAAATAGTTCTAATAAAAGTGTTTAACTTCTTTGAAAATGCATATGTTCTCTTATAGATGCATACATTCTGAAGATTCAATGACACTATTAGTAACTAAAAGACATCAAGTGAACTAGGAGCTGCATTAGAAAACTCAATATGCATATTAACACCAGAGTTATGTTATATAACTAAACCTTTAGTAACTAAACAGAGGATTGTGAGGCCCCCTTTTTTTTCTTTCTCTCTCTCTCCCCCCTTCCTGATGAAAGATGTCAACATAGATATTGTTAATACATATGAGTAATATGTGTATAATTGCAAAATATAATATATAAATATATATATATATATATATATATATATATATATATACATATATTCAACAGATCCGTACATGAAAAATGTTAGATAGATGACTGATAAAATGGTTAAATCATCTGATGTTTCTTGAAAAGTCTTGAAAATATGAGCAATCTTCTAATGTTTATACATATTTTGATCTGATTTGTATTTCTGGCATATCTATGTATTAGAGGTGCTATTATCATATGTGACATAGTCATATAGCTTTAGATATATTCAACACTCTCATTCTAATGTATATTTCATGGATTCAGATTTCTTTAGTTGCTTTCATAATGCTTTTCTTTTTTGTTTTTATACTATATTCTAAGCAGAGATTGATAATTTGTGTTGTTTGGTATTGGAGAGGTGGTGGAGGGATGGTTTAGTTATGTTTCTAACTAAACCAGAAACTTTATGTTTCATGTATGTGTTTGTAAATAGTTTTGGGTTTTTGAAAGTAGTGCTTAATACACATTATGCATCCATGATAAGCACGTTTTCAGTAGATTTCAAGTCAACATGGAAGAAAGGTCTTTCAGTTAGCACTAACATATACATTATAGTCAATGGCTTATAAATGTTTATCATTAAATATTAATGGTTTGAACAATAATGTCAAAAGAGCTGGTTTGCTTAAATATATCAAAATGCACAAAGCCCAGATCATCTTTTTTACAGGAAACCCATCTATTAAAAAAAGATCTACAAAAATACTCATTCAATGGCTATACCATTCTGGCTGATTCATGTTTTCAGACTAAGAGAAAGGGGCACTCTTATTCTATGGAAAAATACTTATACTATGCCAAGAATTATAGATACAATTTCAGATAAAGATGGGATGCTAAGTAAGGTTATTTTGGAAATCAGTAGGAAGTATTATTAATACATACTGGATACCAGGACTGAATACTAAATATGTTGACAAATATCTGGGCCTGATTACTTTAAATACAAAAGGGCGAATTATAGCAACAGGTGATTTTAACTGCCTATTATCAGGCGATGATACTTCTAAAAATGATAAAATAAAACTAACATTTCAAGCCAAGAAGTTAAATGACTTTACAAACCAGATGAACCTTAAAGATATACATGGTTTAAGTGAACATTATTCCTTATTCTACACTCATTATTCATATCTGTTTGGTACACAAACAAACATCGATAAGGTCTTTGTATCAAATAATATATACTCTAAAATAAGTGACATATCTATAATGACTTGTCCACTTTCGGACCATAATGCTATAAACTTTACATTAACTACACATACAGATGATTTAAAATTTCTACAGAGAATTCCTGCTTACAAAACTAAGTTAATAGACTTTAGGAAATGGATAATGAAAGAAATATACATCTTTATGGAAACAAATGATAATGGTGGAGTGACTGATACTATACTATGGGACACCTTTAAAGTTTATATATATATATATATAGTAGAATAAAATCTTGGTACCTTAAAAAAGGAGAGAGTGGGACAAAGAACTTTTAGACTTACAAAAACAATAGACAAGATAAAAATGGATGCAGAACCAAATAACAAATAATGAAATTACTAAATTAAATCAAAAATACTGAAAAGTTCTGAATCATAAGGCAGCCATAACCTGGACAATTTTAAATTATAGTCTTATGCTGTAAATCCCAAATATCTATATAAAATAGCAGTAAGATCCAAAAAAATAAACAATGAAAATCTTATTAATGACATTAAATATAAAAGTGATGGTTCAGTTAAGAGTACATCTAACTTAATGGGCATGTTAAAAGTGTTCAAAAACTACTATAAAGATATAAATAATAACACACCACTTTTGGAGACAGATAATGTAATAAATACTTTTATTCAAGAAAATATAACTACAATGTGTCAAAGCAACAAAATCACATATTAAATAAGCACATAGCACTAACAGAAGTGAAAGAGGAAATAAAAAAAAAAAAGATAGTAAACTCCAGGACTGGATGGAATAATTCCTGAACTATTTAAGATTTTTCCTGAATATATAATAAAGAAAATGATAAGTGCCTTTACTATGGTTAAGCAAAAATGTATAACACCCCCATCATGGAACTACTCAATTATCTCCCCATATTAAAACAAGGTAATGACCCCAAATCATGTGATTCATATAGGCCAATTTCATTGCTAAACACTGATTATAACATTTTACTGACAATATTAGCTAATAGGATAATGAAAATATTACCTAATCTAATACATAATGATCAGACAGGGTTCAGTCTTCATAGAAAAGTGCAAGATAACATTGTTAAATTACTATATTTAATAGACATGGCATGCAAATACAAAAAGCAACTATTATCAGCCTAGACATAGAAAAGGCATTTGATTCTATTAGTTGGTATTATCTGCAATTAATTCTGATTGGTTTTGAATTCTCCTCAGATTTTGTCAACTTATTAATGAAAATTTATAGTGGGGCACAAGCTTATGTGAAAATCGGGTTATGTCTATCTTCATCACTTCAAATCCTCAAGGGTTCTAGACAAGGTTATCCTTTGTCACCATTATTGTTTGTTCTTTCAATGGAACCTTTTGCTGCATATATCAGAAACAAGCAAAATATAAAAGGCTTTTAAATTAATAAGGACTATACTAAGATACAATTATTTGCTGATGATATGTTGTTAACGTTGGGTGATATTGATGGTTCTTTGCATGATGTTATAAATACCTTAAGCAAGTTTGAAAGAATTTCATGGCATAAATTTAATCATAATAAATTCAAAGCATTACTAATTAACAAAAAGATCAACAAAAACCTAACAGTGAATAGACTGTTTAATTGAGAAAATGATGTATTAGAATATTTGGGTGTCTGTATAAAGAGTACGTGGAAAGAGTCTCTTAAACTAAACTACAATAATTTAATAACCAGCATTAGTGAACTAATCAAAAGATGAAATAAAATGTTCTTCACAATGGAGGATAGGTTCTCTTTAATTAAAATAATTTTGCATAACATTTTGTTTTATATACAGTCATTGACATTACCCCCTCCCAAAAACGTATTTAAAAAATTAGATTCAATGCTACTTAAATTTTTATGGTTCCAATTAAAACCTAGAATTGCATATAAATGGCACTTTAGAGCTTGGAACAGTAATGGGATAGCATTCCCTAGCTTAGATCTTTATTCCAAATCAGTTATAATTAATGTAATATTACACTGGATCATACCTACCTATATATCTGGCTGGAAAACAATACATGAGATTCATATAACTGATGTCAGAACTATAGAAAATCAATTTAAGGAACAATATGGAGTAAGTAGAGTTCATTGGCTTTTACATGAATTTTATTTATTTAATAAGAAATTTGATCATTTTCTTATGGCATTAATCAAATATTTAATAACTTTAAATCTATAATTGATTGTAATTAAAACATTAAACAATTTTTATTTCTTATATTTCCTATAGCATACTCCCCTGATTACCTAGATTCTTGCAACATCAATGCAATGCAAACATTAAAGGAAAATAACTTGATATTCAGGCATCAGTTTATTGAAAATAAGTGTATTAAACCACTAAACTCTCTTTTATGTAGTTTTGATAATAGTCAAGACAGTTGGTTGTTTATACACTCATTACAGCAGTTTCTAGAAAACAAAATGAGAGTATCAATCAACCTAGAGACAGAATCTATACCTAGTTTGATCCTGCTTTTTATTAGGTGTCTTGAAAAGACAGATAATCAAAAATTAAGTTTCTCACCTATCTGTAAGATACTAAGAGAAGGCACACTAAAGTTTGACTCAGATTTTTGGAATTACTATGTAAAGATGAATGGAGAACAAATATCAGATGAATCCAAAAAATTGTTATTGAATTCTACGTACGGTACCTCTTCTTCATTATATTGGTGATTGTATACATGGAAATTTATGAATAGGAGTTTCTATACTCCACATAAAATAAATCTTATACTCAAAAACAACAAAAGTAAATGTTGGAAATGTAATGAATTACTAGAGGCCAGCTGGGTTCACATGTTCATTGAATGTACACATGTTGTTCAATACTGGAAAGACTTCAAATATTTTGTAAATGTTTTATGGTCTAACTGTCATATTTCTAACTCACTAATACTATACAATGTTCCTATACCTGATGTAATACCTAAATCTCAGATTCAGTTACTCTGGTCAATTCTTGCAATTACCAGAAAAGTTATTACTTTGAACTGGAAAAATAAACAAGATTTGATGTTTAAAGATTTTATTAATTTAGCAAAAGTTGTTTGTAAAAAAAAAAAAACTGCAAAGCATTTGCTATAGAACTCATAACATTACTCATAAAAAAATAGCATGGAAAAAATTGGAAAACCTTTTGAACAAATACTGACAACTTCTCATAGATAAAATGATTGTTTATCATGGATGAATGTAAATATTGTAAATAGTTTTGTTATTGTTTTATTGTATTAGTTATATGTATATTTGTGTATGTTTATAATGAAAACAAAAAAGTGTTTTTGAAAAAAAAAAGAAATCCATTTAGTAGTACTTAGCATCTATTTAAGAAATTACACATGAACGCAGAGGTATACAGCCTCTAAAGTTGCTGTTCTAGTCTTAAGGAGTTATATGCCACTGAAAGATGAATTTTGGATATCCTATATTACATATCTCACTAAAGGATATTTTTCATGGTGGCAGGTACATCTGCAGATGTATGCATTGTTTTTAATTCTGCTATAGTGTCAAATTACAGTGGTTGTGCTATTGGCATTTCTTATGTCTGTGACCTTTAAGGAGAGTCACATACCCACATCTTATGGAAAATTAAAATTAAGCATCTTTACAGATCATCACATGGATGTGTAAGTGCAAGCCTGCATTTTGTTCAGCCATACAAAATGTCTAATACCTCAATAATATCTCAAAAATCCTTCTAAACTTCTAAATAAATATTTCAGAAAATGTTACTGGGAAATCATAAATATAGTACATTTATGACTGTGGTAACACCCCTTAGAAACTACAGTCAGCTCAGCATCATAGTTGACTGGTCTTCTCTGTCCTTGTCATTAGAGAAAGTTTTAATTGTAGCACGCTTCCTTTAAAGAATAAATGCCATTATTCTGGTGAAATTCTTTGATTTTTACTATTTCTGTAGTTCTTACTCAAGTCATGCTTTACATTCTCCTGTAAGAACACATAGCTCATACAAACATCTTACATCATCTAACTATAATACAGCTTTGCAGACTGATAATGGTCAGTATATGATAGCATTTGCTACATACACCAAGCCATGAGACTGAGAAATCTCCCCACCACTTGCGTAAGTCACCTACTCTGGGTAGGTCAATTTACACAATGATGAAAAAATGTGATTCAGAGAAAGCTAAGAAGACACTGAGAAAGATGCCATGACTGGCTCATTAGCACGTCTGACAGTGTAGTATGTTCCCTTGCAGCCCATGCGTCATGGTGGCAAAGACATACACACACACACACACACACACACACACACACACACACACACACACACACACACACACACACACACACACACACACACGCACATACGCACATGCACACACACACACACACACACACACACACACACACACACACACACACACACACACACACACACACACACACACACACATCTGTGCAACAATAAATAAATTCTCCCAAAATTGATCAGACTTATGGAAGCACTCACCAATTCAACCACATGTGCAGTTCAAGGTACACACCACATGTGCAGTTCAAGACACACACACACACACACACACACACACACACACACACACACACACACACACACACACACACACACACACACACACACACAGATGCCATTACCTCCACTGAACTTACTGCACTGAGATTGCTTCCATAGGATTGAATGGGTGACTGCTGTCTTTTAATGGTGTTAATTTTTTCCTTCAATAGTGGAATTGTATGCATCTGACTGATTCACTGAATCATTCATCAAGATAAATTGGGAGCTGCTGCCATTTCCAGGGGATCATGTGCCTAAGTACATTAGCCATTTGCCATTTTCAAGCAGCTTGGCCAGTGGGACTGACATCCATGCTGATGCTCCCACTACTAGGAACTACTGGCAGAAGTGTGACCCATGAATAGTGATGACTTAACACAAGTGGGGAAGAAGCGGTTATAAGGTTTCCACTTGCACCAAGCCTTTTTGAATGACAGGGACAGTTTATCTTTTTATGAGGAAAACACAGTGAAATGTACTTGAGCAGTCTATGCATTACAAAAATATATGTTTTAAAAATAATTACATTCTTAGAAATATGTGTATATCTTTCTATACACACACACACACAGATATATATATATATATATATATATATATATATATATATATATATATATATATATATATATATATATATATAGGGCTAGGACTATTCACTGAAAGCACATTTCACTGAAACACATTTGACTGTGTACAATTCACTGAAAGCTCAATTCATTGAAAACACAATTCACTGAAACACATTTTACTGAAAGTTATATATTGCTTTTTCCCTACTGCTGTTCGACCCTGGAGTTAGTATATATAGTAAGGGGGGTGTAGCCCCCCACATATTTTGGATATATATTAAGTTCAGAAAAGAGTAATTTATTGAAATTGCAAGTATCCATGTATATAGTTCAAAATATTTAAAATAGGTTGGGATGCAGTGCCCCCCCACACCCCCTTACTATATATACTAACCAAGAATGATGCCACAGTATGAATAGAAAATTATTGATTTTAATAATCACTTCAGTTTCCAGTGGCACTCCATGGGAGCCCAATACTGATCAGAATGGGAGGACATAGTTAATAGATCACTTTGATTTGTCAAGGATGGTCTACACCTGTCTCCCCTAGGCTTTCAGATATTAGCTAAAACTCTATCCATTCCCTTACAGCCTCTTTTAGGCAATATCAAAATGACAAAATAACTAATATAGCAAAAAAATAAATAAACAAATAAAAAAATCACAGCAATCTAATTGTTATTGCTAAATGCTAGGAGCCTACACAAGAAACTCCACACCATACAAGCTCTTCTCACTATGCAGAATATAGACACTGAGACTTGGTTGAAAGCCACAGAAGATATTCCAGCAGTGGAAGGCTACAATGCCTTCCACACATTTAGACCAACAGCAGCACAAACAGTGGTTAAAAGTGGAGGTGTCTTAATCTATGTTAGCAGCAAATACAACTGAAGGTTGGTTAAATAGAATGATTCCCTGGAGTGCATCCACCTACAAGCCTCCATAGACAAGGTTTCCTGCCATGTACTGGCCAGCTACAGTTCACTCTGTAAGAGCCATGATACCCACAACTCTACCAAGACCTACTAGAAGTGCTCATCATCCAACCAAATACTCTATTCATGAGAGACTTTACTCCTCTATAGACTGGGAAATGCACAGCCTCTAACTCACAGGCGCAGCATTTCCTGGACTTCAAAATTTAGCTGTAACTTCACCTGTCAATATCCCCCATTACCCCCTGTGAAATCCTTTCTAGCATGTACTCCCCAACTATCAACAGGGAGCAGATTCTGGAGGTGCTTGCTAAGGCCAAAAGCACTGCTTCACTGGGCCCCATCAATATCCCCAGTTGCCTGTTAAATAGCCTAAAACATGACCTAGCAGGACCACTTGAGGCATTCTTCGACTATAGCCTCAAAAAGGTTATGTGCCAGAAGAACAGATGGCAACATCAGTAATCCCTTTTCATAAGGGTGGACCATCAACTGACACCAGGAATAACAGACCCATCAGTCTGACAAGTCTAATATCCAAAGCCATGGAATGAATTATCATGAAGATGATCAACAAGGATATTGTCAACGTATAGACATTGGACCCATCCCAATTTGGTTTTGTTGAGGGAAGGTCTTACCTACTGCATATTTAATTTGGTAGATTTCTTCAAGAAGGTCAACATGGCTATGGATAAGGGGAAACTGGTGCATACTATCTACTTTGACCTGGCCATGGTGTTCGAGACAATACCCCTCTCAGGTATTGTTGACAAACTCTCAGAAGTAAGCATACATCTCTGCATAACTCACTGGATTATCAGCTGGTTAACAGATAGGACCCAAGAAGTCAGGAACAGTTAGAAAATCTCCACCAAGAGACTGGTCACAAGCGGAGCACCCCAGAACTCTGTGCTGGTCTCACTCCTGTTTAGCATCTACTTCTCAAAAGTCAGGGCTAATGTCAAAGGCTGACCAAATCTTTATCCTTTATCCTAACTTTCTGCAGTTTTTCTCTCATATTGCCTTAGCATCTTTTTCTACCTCCTGATACCCCTTCCACCCTATACTTGCATTCGCATCACTCACAGCTCACAAGTTGTACACTGCTTCTAAATATTAACAGTACTCCACCACTTCAAAACTATTATTGATATCATAACAAAAAAGGGGGGGGTCTTACTACTATTGTGTAAATATCTACTGATCTAATTTACCGTAGTCATTTTCTTATCTTATCTTGAGAATGTCTATGTAATTACTTGGTAAACTGCATATTTGATGTATTATAAACTGAATTTTTATATATTGTAAACCAAACTTTTATGTATAATATACTGTCTGTAGCCAGAGCTTTTCTCCTCAGGTCTCCACTGAAAATGGGTCCCTGGTTCAGCTGGACAAACCCGGATAACTAATGTCAATCAATCAATCAATCAATAGGTAAATAAATAAATAAGTTTGCAAAAGACGAAAAGGAAACTATCACAGATTCCCTTCATGACACCAACATTCTACAAGATGGTCTAACACGAACAAATGACTGGTGCAAAAACTAAGGATTAAAACTCAATGCAAAGAAATGCATTATAGCACCCTTTGGGAAAACATGCACCCAAACTAATGATTTCATTGCTCCAATAGTTGGGGATCTGGGAACATATGTAGACAGTAATCTGGCATTTGATCAACATGTAGCCAAGACAGTAAGAAAATCATTCTATATCACCCAGCTCATAAGCAAGGATATGGCATCTGGGTCCAAGGAAGTAACAGTATCATCATACGTGACTAACATACCCCACCATACAGGTGTCCATGACTATGCTGTTGTACCTATGAACACACACACACACACACACACACACACACACACACACACACACACACACACACACACATATATATATATATATATAAAATATATGGACTTGGATAATTCATACTAATACACTTACACCATTACTATACCTCTCTACTACATTAACCTGCAACCATTGTTTCATCACTCCCCCTCTCCCCACCAACCCATAACCTGTGTCTACTTTTCTACTAACCTTAAGTCTAATACAACCAAATATTTAACACTACATTTTTTTCTTTCTCTTAACGCAATTATATCTATTTCTCTAACTTATCATTTATGTTTCAAGTGTTGTGAATGGAAAACATCATAAGATAAAATCTCAGACAAATGTGATACAAATGTATGATGTTCAGTAATTTTGATTAAGTCTACATGTACTTTTTATTACTTACTTATTACTTAAACTTTGTACGATGGAACATTTCTCCTCGGGCCTCTGCTGAAATGCGGTTTGTGACCCAGTCAGACTTCCCCAGGCATGAAATGTCAATAAATAAATAAATTTATATATGTATGTATATATATATATATATATATATATATATATATATATGTGTGTATACACACACTATATACACACACACACACACACACACACACACACTGTATATATATATATATATATATATATATATATATATATATATATATATATATATATCTATGCATACACACATACATGCATACACAATCATGGAGATAGATATACACTGAGACAGATAGATTAAGACAGATAAAGGCAAAGACTATATATATATATATATATATATATATATATATATATATATATATATATATATATTAGCACATGCAGAGTACTACAGAATCCCACAGGAATGTTCACTGGACCTAAAAATCTTGAGACCAAGTTATGAAAATAGAAAAACCACATTATTCATACAAAAGTGAATCTGAGCCAGAACATCCACATTTGAAGAATAACTAAGTGTGTGTACAAGCAGGAGTATAATGTCCCATGTACCAAATCTGTCGGTGACATATGTACTCCCACACCACCATGGCTTAATTATTGTCATCCCAAAATTACACAACCTTGAAGATTATTTAATTCCTGGATTCTTATGAGAGCAGTTATTGCATTCATTTCTGAGATTGTGCTTTAGAAAGAGAAAATTACATAATGGGTTATTGGGTGATAGAGCAAGATTTTCTACTATAGGAAACATGAAATATGATGTTTGTGGTAGTGGCAGTGTGATCTTTCACTATTTAATATTGTTCTATTAAAAATATTTGTGCTTTATGCAATTTTACAAGGCTTTCATTTAAACTGTTAGAGGATTTACATTTCCACCCAAATATAGATGAGATGGGTGTAGGGTTTGAGTCTCACAGGGGATAACTGGTTAGGCTTAAAATGGCTCGCAAGGGCAGTTAGTTTAGTACTAATCTATGAACCTATAATCTATGAACCTAAAATAGGTAGCAAGGTTATCTTAAGGGTAAATGCAGAACAATTAATCATGTGAGTCTGTCATGGAAATTAAAAAGTAAAATAATATTGTAGCACTTCATTACAGCAATCTGAAAAGAAACAACTGAAAATTTCTGAATCAAGATTGGCTACATATTTATTGAAACTTGTATTACAAAAAGACATGGTGTGCCTTTGTTTTTGAAAATGAAAATTCAGTGCAAGCCTTGTGTATGTGACTTAAACTGTTTCCTGTTTGGAAAAGGAAATGTAGCAAATCTATAGGAGAAAACATGCATATTGTTCTGTGACATTGAAGTCAGACTGAAAATCAACAATAATTCCTTGCTATATTGAGGCACACGAGAAAGCTTGTTTAACAGAGTACTGAGTGTAAGTTACCGATCACATTTCAGATTTGATACAGAGAACTACAAAACAGCAATATCCTTACTGTTTATATAAAAACATCTTAATATACACTGTGTGATCTGCCACAAAACAGAATACCAACTTTGTATCTATCTAGCTAGCTAGCTAGCTAGCTAATCTGTCTATCTGTTAATCTATCTATCTCTACACATTAACTCAAAATGAATTAATAACTCAAGTGCATAAATGTGTATGTAACTCCAACAAGAAATTCAGCATGCCTAAACAACTTAAAAAAATTATTACTCAAGCATCAAAATGACAGGAAAAAGCAATTTAAGCTAAACATGCCCTCTTTCGTAAAAATTAAACACTCATCTCAACCCACATATTTGCAAAGGGAAGGAAATCACAAAAAACAAACCCCATGACTACTGCCAATTAACAGTGCAAAGAGTCCATTACCCTCTTCAACTTAAATAATACAAGCCTATGGCAATATTTATTTATTTATTTTATTTTACATTTGTTAACTGGGAAAGTTCACTAGACATGCATCCTTTTTTAGTGGAGGCCCAGGGAGAAAAGCGCCACACAATAACAATAAAGTACAAAGGTGGCGCAGTTATACACAATAATGGTGTTGAAGGGAAAAAGAAGAGCATATACAATAGTTAAGAACATTTGCAGAAAGAATCCATCATTTTTAAGTAGATGCAAGTAAGCAATAATTGTACATACAGATATGTAAGTTAGTTTAATAAGACAAGTATTGTATGCAAGAGTCATACTTTTACCATCAATACAAAGACATGAGCTATTAACCATCATAGAGTGAAGCAGGATAGTGAAAATGAAGGCTGGACTATCCTGGACCAGTACAAGAGCAGAGCCAAGTAGCTGTAAAGTGTGACTTTTTAAAGAAAGAGATTGATGGTGTTGAAGTTATGTGTGATGATAAGGAGTTCCATATTTTGGACACAAAGTTAGAAAAGAGAGATTCATCTACTGTGTTGTAGGGTTTAATAACTTCTGGAAGGAATTTACTGTTAGAGCGGAGGGTTTCTTTACTAGAGTAATAGCGAAGTAGGTTTTGCAGTGAGGGGATTTTCTGAGGATGATGATAAGAATAGTTGCTGCATATACCTCTCAACTGTCCAAATTATCAAAGAATATCACAGATTTTGCCTCAGATTTTTGGTCTGTTCCTTATATAAATATAAGTGTATATATATATATATATATATATAAAAATATATATATATATATATATATATATATATATATATATATATATATATATATATATATATATATATATATATATATATATGTATATATATATATATATATATATATATACATATATATATATATATATATATATAATATATTTAAAATGCCGACAAATCATAAACACAACAAGGCTGAAACATCAGAATGGTGAACTCCCGAAACATCACAGTTTCACTCCGAGAAACTAACCACTGGGCCACCAGTGACTACAATGCAAACGGAAGCAAACTAAACCCACCAGCATGGGGGGCTTCACCCCCACACCTCCCCACAGCCCCCATTGCCCCCATAACTAAATATACCAACTCTGAGATTGCATTACAGTGCAGAACAGGGCAAACCTCACCACAGTGGCTTAGTGGTTAGTTTCCCTGAGTGAAATTGTGAAATTCCGGGAGTTTGGCATTCTGAAGTTTCAGCGTTGTCATCTGTATCATTTGAAATTCGACGTTACAGTAAGTCAACGTTTTAAAGTAGACCTATATATATATATATATATATATATATATATATATATATATATATATATATATATATATATATATGTGTGTGTGTGTGTGTGTGTGTGTGTGTGTGTGTGTGTGTGTGTGTGTATTCGGGCAAATCTTTGAAGACTGAAGTTGCTAAATGATGACAGACATTTGATTTTCAAACTTCATATCCTTTAGGGAATGTATGTTAAAGCAAAACCAATTATTTGGGGAGTTTTCTGTATAAAACAGCAATAATTAAAATCTGTCCCCTGGTATTGAGGCTTTGTCCCCCAGTATTGTTGACTCTGCCTATTTTTTTTGCACTAAAAGGTTGAATGGTAAGCATATCTGAAACCAAGCAATACGAGATAACTTTTATTTTTACCTATAGTTTGACATATCGGCAGGTAAATTTGTTTTATGACCATTCTCACAAAATAGCTGTCTTGAATATTTCCTGATAAATCTATTATTGCAGCCAGAAAAGTAATTCCTTTCATATCACTGGTTATATTTCATCTCTCATTGTACACTTGCAAAAGCTCTATATTTTGTATACTAGATAGTAGTATACCTAAATATAGCAATCTCCATAGAAAATTAAACAAATGCATAGCATATTAGCTGCTGCAAGGCAGTAAAAAACAAAATAATTTACATTCTAGCTAGTGGTTACTAAATGCAATGACATTCCCTAAATTAATTTGATAAAGTCTTCCTTTAAAATTTTTATGACAAAAAATAATTATTGAATCTCATGCTTTTATTTTATGTCAGTACTAATATTATGATGTCCAAAACAAACTGATATAAACCTACTAAATATAAGTCATTGTGGTAATGTCACATGTAAATGAGTTACACATTTGAAATCAAACATGAAATCTGTGTTTGATGACTTTGAAAGGTGGGTAAGAGGTAATTGATATGTCAGCCCACCTCCATACCCATGGAAACACATCACTGTGGTAGATCTAAGTGATGTTAGTTGTAAGAGTAAAGCAATGTATTTTACAAACATACCCTAAAACATGACAATGTACATTTCATGCTTGTAGACTTGGAAAAAAGTAGTTGTATATTCCAACAAAAATGATCAGACCAGAAATTCAAACATCCGTCACAAAACAGCAGCCTCCCCTCCTTGCAGCAGCCTGCCATCCCTCCAACAGCCATTCCAGTGTCCCATTACTTGGCTATTTCTCCCCAGTTACTATACACACTGTTCATGTCTGTCAGTGTGCATAATATTTTCGTCTTTACTTTTTTTAATAATTACTGATATTTGGATTTGATTTAAAACTTATAATTCAAATTTTATGGCACAAACACTGATAGCCATTTCCAAACAAACAATACAATCTCACAATAAAAACAAACTTACCATGAACAGTAAACTTCTCTGCTCTTGAAACTCATATTCATTGAAATGGCATTGAAATCCACATTCAAAGAAAATGCATCTGGGTAGTGGTGGATTAAATTTACCTCTGGGCTGTTTGCAAACCATGGGCTACTTGCACACATTTTTAGGACTATTCACCTACCTGATCGCATTAAATTGCATTACATTATACTCCTTGTATAATACAGAAGTACTTGTTAGAATGCATTTCAAATTGGTAGTTTTGAACATTTTTCCAGTAAGTAATGAAGCAAATGGTATGAACCAATAATGACAAAACTACCCATTCTAAGAAATTTCAACCATGACAGGCCACTGAAACATCTCTCATTACAGTCCACCAGTATCAGTCAATATGCACAATCTCTGCAGAATTAAAAGTCAACAGAACAATTCCACATTAAAGAGATGTGTAACTAATAAAGAGGTTATTACTGACAAACAACTTTACATTTCATTATTTTATCTACAAATTCAGTGCCCGTTGCCCTCGAAGAATTAATTGCCTATGTTACATAAAACAAATAAAAAACAAATTAGTAATATTGCAATAGGAAATGGCTGGCAAACTGACAACACATTCATAGTTGAATCTCATCCAAAGGACACACTCAGAAGTGCAGCATCCCCAGCCATCCTTATAAAGCACTGTAGTATCAGCAAGCCATCCACGTGGTGTGAGACTAGAACCCACAGTCTTCTGAACCAAAGCAATTATGCTACCTGTTGGGCTATTTATACTGCTTTTAAGTTCCACTACACAAACACTGACTGCCATTTGCTAAACAATGCAGTTGCACATTGAAAACAGTCTTTGCATGAGCAGCAGTAAATGTATCTTCCCTTTAAACTCATAATTCCTTGAAAATGCATTGAAACTCACAATTCCATCAGCATTCTGGCAGTTGGTGTAGAAGATTCAGGCTCTTGTCTCCACTGAAATTCATAAATCCTTGATCATTGTGGTAATGGGTATAAAAAATGTAGGCTTTTGTCTCCTGTAAACAAGGTACAGAGTTTGAGTCTGAGTAAGTTAATTAACTAACCTGCCATCCTTAACTAAGGCATTGCATATGTTATCAAGCAGAACATATTTACATTACTGAAAAGTTCTAAGCCCAACCAACTTTTTAAATCCTGAGTGTAATTTTGCCTATGTAGCTGAAAAGAGGGTTATTTTATCTTGTAAAGTGCCAATTTGCAGAATTGTAGTGCTATGTTTTCATATTGTTTCAGATCATTGATTGAACCATATCAACGAAAAGTGTGGAATTTTCAAGTGTGGAATTCCGAGCCATCATGAAGTTCATATTCTTATAGAAGAAACTCCAAAGGAAATGCATGAATGTATGATGCAAACATTGAGAAACAAATGCCCTTCTTACTCAGTAGTGAAGTCATGTGCATACTTTCAGCATGGAGATTTCAAGACCGAAGCTGCAGCAGGTCTGGAAGGCCTCAAACGGTGTCAGCTCCTGAAATTGTTGACCATGTCTATGACCTGATTTTGGCAGATTGGCAAATATTGGCTAAAACATGTTTTGAGACACTACAGATATCAGGGAATGTATTGGGTTTATAAGTCATGACCATGCCCATGAGCAGCTGGGTAGGCAGAAGCTGTCAGCCTAGTGGGTGCCCAAATGTTTGAATGTCGATGAGAAAATACATTGAGTAGACACTGCAAAGTTAAATTTCTGGAATTTTCTTCAAGCTGATGCCAACTTTTTGGTATGATTAGTTTCTGTTGATGAAACATGGTTACACCACTATGATTCTGAGACAAAACAACAGTCAGTGCAATGGTGGCACTCAGGTTCACCAAGGCCAAAGATGTTCAAGACCCAAAAGTCATCAGGAAAGCTCATGGCCACAATGTTCTGGGATCAGGAAGGTGTTGTACACTGACTATCTTCCAAGGGCCCAAACAGTTAATGCAGAATCCTACTGTAACTTGCTCTTCTGACTAAAGGAGGTATTGAAAGAAAAAAGGAGAGGGAAGCAACGGAAAGGAGTTCTCCTTTTTCAAAACAATGCACCAGTTCACAAGTCTGGCAAAAGTATGGATGTTTTGATAAAAATAGGGTTTGAGTGCATAGACCATCTGCTCTACTCATTAGATCTTGGTCCACTTTTCTATTTCTTGTTACAAACCTTACAAAGAGTTTGAAAGGTCGGCACTTTTTGAGTGATTTGTAGGTGATTGCAGCAGCGTAACAGGATTTCAATGACCACTGTTTTTTTGGCTGGGTTACAGAAACTTCAGACACAATGTTCCAAGTATGTTGAACTATGGGGAGAATATGATAAACAACTTATAAATTTCATGGCTCCACGTCATTCCCTTCTTGGTCGGGATAGAAATTTTCAGTACCCCTCTTATATCCATATTGGTGTGTGAGTCATATTAAAGATGCACGGATGGCAAGTATGTTTGTCTTCTTATAGAGAAGATGCTGAAGAAATGCTTGCATTTTTTTTTATTAATTCAAAAGTATATAGAAGCCCCCTGGCCCATGACTCCCCCACACACCCAAAACCACTTGGCCCTAGACAACTGCCTAGATCACCTAGTGATGGATCTGGGTCTGGTTGGATAAGCATTTAAGACTAATTACCATAACATGATCAATTAATTGACATTTTATTTAATATAACAGTTAAGGTATATGATGGATAGGGCATGCAACTTCATTTATATTTTAATTTAAAAGAGTTGAGGTACTTTTTCCAAGAAAGAGTTGGAGCTTCTATTTTTTTATGTAGAAAGTGCTTTGTTCAACTGAAACTGTTATTTTTAAGACCAAAAAGGAACATGCTTGTACTAGACTGTATTAGTAATAAGATAGATAGATATATCAAGAGAGAGAGAGAGAAGGGATGGTGTCACTACTTTATTTAAACATTTGAATATCAAACATTATTTGTGCCCAAATAAGCAATCAAATAGTCGTATGATCACAGAATGATGGCATTAGTATGTGGAAGGTGGAGTACAGCAGGTAGTGGGAATTTGTCCTATCCTAATTGTTGCACAAACTTGGAGTTGGTATATATAAATAGCAAGAGGGTGGGGGTGTAGTTTCCATGTGTGTGATGTAGAGGGGGTTTGCCCCCTTCAGAAAAAGCAGGTTTGTTTTTTTGCTGTTGTTTACGATTATGTGAACTTCAGTGATATAATTTCAATGTTCTGTCCTTTGATTATTTTGTTTTTCAATTACATGTAACACATATATATATATATATCTGTGTGTGTGTGCGTATGTGTATATGTATATATATCATCATCTTCTCATCATCTTCTTTCGGCTGTTCCCATTAGGGGTCACCACAGCGGATCATCTGTTTCCATTTCTTCCTGTCCTCTGCATCTTGCTCTGTCACACCAACCACTTGCATGTCCTCTCTCATCACATCCATAAACCTTATCTTAGGCCTTCCTCTTTTCCTGTTACCTGGTAGCTTCATCCTTAGCATCTTTTTCCCAATATACTCAGCATCTCTCCTCAGCACATGTCCTAACCAACATAATCGTGCCTCTCTGGCTTTGTCGCCAAACCTTCCAACCTGGGATGACCCTCTAATATACTTATTCCTAATCCTGTCCACCCTCATCACACCCAGTGCAAATCTTAACATCTTTAACTCTGCCACATCCAGCTCAAACTCCTGCCTTTTTGTCAATGCCACTGTCTCCAACCCATATAACATAGCTGGTCTCACTACCCTCTTGTAGACCTTCCCTTTCACTCTTACAGGTACTCGTCTGTCACAAATGACTCCTGACACTTTTCTCCACCCACTCCATCCTGCCTGTACTCTCTTCTTCACCTCTCTTCCACACTCACCGTCTCACCGTTACTCTGAACGATTGACTCCAAGTATTTAAACTCATCCACCTTCGCCACCTCATAGATATATATATATATATATATATATATATATATATATATATATATATATATATATATATATATATATATATATATTGATATAGGTGTAGTAAGGGCAGACCAGTGTGCATGGCCCCTCCCTCCATTCATGCTGGCTTCTTACACATAAGACAAGCAACTCTTAACTGTACACCACCCCAATAAATCAGCAGGACAAAGTCTATACTCCTCCTCCATAGCTAAAATTTGGAACACTTTCCCCCTAACTATCAGATACACCCACATACACGCATCCTTTAAACTCTTACATAAGGAACACCTCTCTAAATCTTGGAACTGCTCCTACTGAGACTCAGGCTTTTCCTACTTCATGTCACTTCCATTGCTTACCTCTGTTCCTCACTCTTCTATCTTTCTTACTTTTCTTTCTGTTCCTTTTATTTTGCTTCCCTCTCCTCCCGTGTTCTCACTGCTACACCCTTTCCCTTTTCCTCCAAAATTCTACATCTCTCCATATTATGTATTCCCAATAACTACCTCTACATGTAATTACATATCTATCCTAGACATTATATGGAGAGTACACTTCGTATCATCCTATGTTTGTAATGTAAGTTTATATTTTATGCTACTGCCACTTTGAATGTTTGTGCTCTTTACTTCACGACTAACCTGTATTGTTATTTTTGTTCATTTATAAGTTAATTTTGATAATTTATAGCATTTTCCATTAATGGAGCTTTTCTCTCCAGTCCTCCTTTGAAAATGGGTTCTTTCCGGCCCAGTTGGACTTTCCAATAAACAAGCATCAAATAAATAAATAGAATAAATACATAAGATTAGGTATTGAAGTAGTTGCCACCTTGTCAAAAATGCAGCGTAAAACAATGTATAAGTGTAACTTATCTAAACTCACTTTATCTAAATCCACAAAGCTCCCAAAAAAAAAACTGAAACTTTTTTTTTTTGGGGGGGGGGGGGGCAGTGTACCAAGTTACACAATCCACTACTCTGTAATAAAGCAAACTGCAATATTACTAATAAGTCTTTATGACACCTCATAATAATGATAAAAATTCATAAAACCTTCTTTTTATGAAAGCTATGCTATAACTGGGAAAATGTAGTGACAAGTATCATTAGATAACTTTTTCAGTGGCTTGTTATTTGATAAAGTGACAGTTATTTGTATGTTACTCAGTATCAACGATTTTCATTGTTACTGTGTACTAACTTTTGTTAGATTGTTATAAGACATGTTAGAACACCTGGATTACTGGAGAACCCGCAGGTCCTACATCTACTGTAGCTTCTCTATATGGGACTACTTATCTTGCTCAGGCACAAAATAATGTTGTATTTTCAAAAAACATTTTGGTTCATGTTGGTTTTGTTCAATGTTGTATTTTCACCATACTTTGTAAATTTCCAATGTAGATCAGTGTGCAACTGACTTTGGTTAAAAGACTTTAATTAAATAAAATAAATATATTTGTAAGTTAAAAACACCATACTCTACAAACTTCAGCATCTTGGTAGGGTTCACCAAGCAGACCATGTTCCTATGAAGCAGTCTCATTTTGAAATATGACAGCTGATAACATCTACTGACTCATCACAGTCCCTATTTATCCACTGTCATGCCCAATGTCCTCGGATACAAAAAAGTACTGAACACATGAGTCAGAGAAGCTGTGCAAAATAGCAGTGGGAAGACTGGTGGGGGGGGGACCAAAAAGCACATGAAAATTGTTTTAACCTCCATTAAATATTCACATCTCATATTACCCTCTCTATCTTTTTAACTTCATCTGAATGGTATTGTTCCTTACCTTAATTTTCATGCCTTGTTGCAGTCTTCATCCTTCCACAAACCACATAAAACTGTTGATCTTTCTTAGAATATTAAAATAATAGTAATAATCTCAGGTCTTTCCCAAAAACAGTATTGCTCATGCATTTCCCCTATTATAGTTGTTTCTGAAAGTTTGGTTACTTATTTAATTATTTGTTAAACTGCATAAGTGGACTAATACATGTAGGTCATTTCCAGCCATACAGGTCAAAAAGGTAATAATAAGGATTACATGTAGGGATAATTTAGGGTAGTCACTAAGCAAAATGTTTTGTCAGGTGGGAATAAATAAGAATTGCTTAAGGAAACCCACAAGTATGTAGGCATAACATACAACACCTCCAGTTTATTCAGTTTTCTATAATATACTTCTCTTAAAACTCTTTTCCTTAATTCATTCCAGCCATTTTGAGCCTTGAGTTTCTGATTGCCCCCCGTTTTGTAGGTGACTCGGAAACTGTAATAGCCTTGCAGTACATTTATGAGTTAAATTGTTTATTTTACTGTTTTTCATCTTTTGACAAAGCGAATCATTTTTCTACTCATCTCTGCCTCCCACCATTCATCCTATACACTTCATATTTCACTTCTCTGGGATTAATTTGCTCCTATCTTTGACTGCAGCAAGCATTTCTCCATCAAGCTATTCAACTGGTAACACTATTTCACATGTCTTAGTAAGTGATTAGAAGTTACCTCACATCTGTGTATTTTTCTAATGTTAAGTAGTGTTTATTTAAATATTGCCTGTGACTGACTATTCTACATTTATTTCTTGTAATTGTTTTCTACAGCAACCAATCATGAATCCTATGTCAGAAACAGATGCATGAGAAAACAACGTACCTCTGATTAAGCCTGGTCTTATTATCTTTTGCTGCAGTTTTTGACTTTAATCCACTAGTTTAGCTAGGGTGAGGTGAGAAGGATAATAACCCCATTTGCAGAGTTGGAGGACACAATCAGCTGATCCTGATCGGTCTTTAATATAATACCGCCTCTTAAAATCTGATATTGTATTTGCAGTTAAACCTGACCACTGTAGTGCTCCATGTGAGGTCTAAACTGTAGCAAACGGTTTGCTACATCATAGCACAAAATGTCACCTAGTGACAAAATGTCACTAGAAATTAAATTAGCAAAAGTTGTGGGGCATGGCTTGTGGCAAGCATAGGTGAGGGAGATGTATAGTGAAATTTGAAACTTGACTACATCTCCCTCTCTCAATTCCTACACATTCATCTAAAAAAAACTGATGTACATGGTGTTCAAATATTAACAAATTGAAAATATTCCACAGTCTACTTGCAAATCTTTGCAAAGTATATTTATATGTGTAACTAGATGACACTTCCTCTGCAAATTGTAAAGTGTAAACCGAATCTTGGCCTGTCTTCACTTTTTAATCATATTGTTACTGTGCCTCTGTTCATGGCTTGAACAATGTATTTTGACTGACATATTTACACAGTTAAAAATTGTAAAATAAAATCTGAAGAGATAATATAATTATACTTTGGTACCCTTTCAAGTGTTCCTTTGTTAAAAAAAATCTGTCTGTCTATACACATACATACACACAGACACACACTTAAAAATATATATTATTCTTTCTCTGTGATCTAAGCATGTTAATGAAAGAGCAAGTAGTGTTTTTAGTTTATTTTAATTTTTGTTCTTCCTCATAACTTCAGTGATCTTTCAGTAAAAGTAATAAAGGAGTATTTCAAAAGAAACCCACCACATAGTTTGTGCAGGAGAAAATGTTTGGGTCTATATTTGTGCAAAACTGTCCCTTGGATTCATTAACAATCATATAGGTGTTGGGCTAAGCCTGCACAATTTGAGTGCTAGCGGGATGAGTAGCAGTGCTGGTCGAATATGCATACTGCTCATTGTGTCTACACATTTATTTACAATCCCCTTTTCTTGGCCAGTAATATTGTTCATGGCCATGGAAAGGCATTTGCAAGCATGAACACAGAATGTTAACAAAATGGCTTGAAATAAGTGCTTTATACTACATAATTAATTTATATAGAAGGAGAAATGAATAAAGTACACTCACATACTGTAGGCAAATGTGGTGAAGTATCAAGCAAGCCTTTCTGTCATAAATTCTGAAATATTGATGTAATGATAATGTCAATGACAATACCAGAGTTATACACATAAATAAAAAGGGATATGCTAACAAAAGATGTAATAGAAATATAAAGCTGCAGTGTAACAAATGGGAGTGAAAATGCCATATATTAATAAAAAGGCTGAGCTGAGATAACTATCAAGGACAGAAGATACATTATGGGATGAATGCATAGACTCCACTTATTGCATAAGATATGTATATATAGGGAATTTATGTATGAAAGTCATCACCACTGCTGTATTCTTCACCTCAGCATGTATACACAAGAACAAATGGACCTTATAGCTGTAATATCAAGTACATCAGATGTAGACATGTTTTTGTAATGAAATGTCAGTGACACTCATAGGAAAGAAGTTTATCACCTATGAACATGTAATAGACAAGCAAGTATTGTATAGTCATGTAAATGCTAAATGGTAATCTCATAATACACAACGTATATAAGAGACAAATGGCTACACAGATCGAATGCCATAATTTCAAGTTTTTCAGAAAACATCTCAGACATTGCTATTCTGGGCAAGTTCACATGGAATTACAGGGAACAGTACAGTAACAGCAATTCAACAGCAGCAACACACAAGAAAGTTTTGTAATAGAGAACCAGTCACAGTTTACAGTAATAAATGTTTGTGGAATTCCGTGTCTGTCAATGAGCTGTACAGTGTAATGAAAACAATTGAAGTAGTAAAGAAATGTCCAGATAAAGACATGCAATACAGATCATGATTATCTTGGGAAATAGGGAATGTCTGTGAGCAATGAATTACATACTAAACATTTGCATCATGTCATTTTCTATCACATACCAGGACAGATATAAGAAAGATGCATAACAATCATGGACAACACAGAAATATGCATACTGGTCATGTCATGAACAACACCCTTGAAGGGCTTACAGCACTTTCCTATCATAATGGTAATAGATGCCGTATCTTGCAGAGCAACACCTGAAAAAGATGGCCCTCTGATTGTGCCATAATTATTTTTTATAACTATGCTATGGATACAGTATGAACAATTATATTTACTTAGAATGTTGAAAAGGCGCTACTCATGTTACTGTCCACACAATACATTATTGATGCGTCTTTGACTGGGAAGCTGTTTCCTTCACGTATTACACACATTGTCCCAGAAATGGACCATAGTCTATCTATGTAGGTATTCTATACAAGTCAATACTCTATGCCACAGGAGCAGTCACAATATGACATGCCCCAAATAACCATTTCACTACAGCGTAATGACAAGCTATGGTGATATATTAATGTCCTGCAGAAAAATTGATGAGAATAGTAGAAAAGTAATGGCTAGATTTGAATTACCTACCCAAGGGCACAAGTTTATGATTAGCGCCTAAATCACAGTCTCCAAACATTTAAATAGATGACATCACCACTTTTTATCAGCTGGATGTTTATGCTAAAAAGTAGCTGAGGTGCACAATAATACTGTACAGCTACAGATCATAATATATTTGAACAGTAGTATACGCAGTATGAGGATGTAAGGCACACTCACAGCTGGCCTCAAACATAAGAATGTACAAAGCACAGATAAGATGTTGTGGCTAGTTAAGTTGTTACTAAGTAGTATGGGTGAGGCAACATAACTGAGTACTGAGCACTATGCGATGGAAACATAATACAGAATTGATCAGTGAACATGTTTAGAGGGGCAAAATAAATCAAGATTTCTGGATCAATACAAGGCAAATATAATCAAGATTAGTGGGTCAAACAAGAATACAGATGGGTTAGTTCTGTAGGTAGAGAAGAATATAGTATGGCATATTGGGTTGAGATGACAGTAATCTGTACAGGGAATGTGTCTTCAAATGTTGGTTTACTAAACGTGTACTTCTAGACTGTGTCACACTTATTTTAGATAACGCTTATCTGAGACAAACTGTTCAAAACATTAAGAACTTTTGATGTAAAAAGTAAAATCTTTGTCATTTCTTCAAAAATTTTGAATATCCAGTTAAAAGTAAGTGATATCTCTTGGCCATAAAGGGTCAAAAGTTCAGAGTGCTAGTTAACTGTTATTTCAACCTGACAAGTATGACAGCTCTGGAATAATGCATCCCTATTTGAAAATAGGAAAATAGAATTACTGTTGGCTATTAGAAAAATCAAAATGACATCTACTTTTCATATGATGTCAGTGTTTTCTTAACATTATCATTCACAACAATTTGCAATCACACTATTTAAGCAATCATAGACTCCAACCACCTATCTATCCACTTATACCATCTGTACAGCACCTTGTCGGCAGCAGGTACTGCAGGAGAATGCTGAGTACAAGTGAGACATTCAGCATCTATGAAGGGATGACGTCAGCAATGTATAGCCAAGTAGATGTGTCTGGTAAAGTGACTTTTATTGACATTTGGGGTTGTAAAGTTTTCTACTGCAAATGTCTATAAACCAATCCTGAATTAATTTGCAGTCACACATGCACTTGTAGAAGTTTAGCACTATTATATTTGAACCTCCTACATATGCATTTACACATTCTTGAGAATTGTGTAAGTAATGCAAGCATCACAGGAGAAGTCTGATATTTAAACTCTGAAGGTTCAATCTAGAAAGAACGGGCTCATCAGTGTGTTGCACCAGGGGTTTAGGCAGAGTATATAAGTTTGTCATCTTGTGTTCTTATTGCTGTCCCACAAACCATGTGTAATTTGGAAAATGGAAACACCCTCCCCCCACAAGCACCCACCCACACACACACACACACACACACACACACACACACACACACACACACACACACACACACACACACCTAAACATTTGCATCACTTTCCTCTAAAAACATTAAATAGATACTTTTTCAATCTATGATATTGTTATTGGAAGCATTGCTTTAGATAGTTGTGGACACAGTATGGCTTAAAAAGCCATGGTTTCTTTAAGTAATGTATAGAAAATTGTACTTAGTGGAGTGGAGTACAAATAGTATGCCTAGCTAGACCATTGTACTGCAAAGAAGTTGTGATTGAGAAAGGTGGGATTGAAGGATGGTGGAGTTTTCTAACAGTTTAAAATGTTACCACTCCGCATAAATGTTGATTGAGGACATGTTCAACTGTTAACATCCCTACTCACACACACAAATTACTCATTTTTGGCCTTGAACCTCCTATCTAGCTAGTTACACAGTCCAGAGAGCATTGTATTAATTGTAAGCACCACAGGAGAAGTCTGACTCTTAAAAGTAGCTAATGCACTTTTACAGTATGACCTCATCCATCTGTTTCATAGACGATGTTTCAGTAAAAAGTGGAATAAGACAGCTGTGTGAAAAGTTAAATGTATTCTTCTCAGCAGAACTGGATACAGCACTAAGTGTTACACACAAGTCTTCCATGTGGGGCATAAAACCTCCTGCCTATCAAGTTATACCATCTAGACAGCACTGTATTAGCTGAAAGTACCACAGGAGAAGACTTACATTAACAATGTAAACAGGGCATTGGAACTTTTTTAAAATCCACTTTAGGGAACAGATGGTAGTGTGCATCACAGGTTGCGCAACAAAAGCATATGTGCGCCCAGGACAAAGTAACATAATTTTGATTGTCACATATGATTACATACTTCTGAACTGAAATGTAGACACTGACCTTAACGTACATTGAGTTAGTGTATGGACACTGACATTTCACATTATGACATACACATTCACTCTAGTACACCAATGGATTATCAATCAAACATTCCTGAGACTTCATATTCATATGACTGCACACTTGTATTGTCTCATACTATGTACATTCGCAAGACAAACATGCATACATAGGACGATGCCCTACAGAACAACAGTGATGGATTATGTGAGGATAGGTTAACCAAGCTTGTAACACAGTTGCAAGTGTGAACACTGTAGAGCATACATGCATTAAAAGACTGAATTAATTGAGTCAACATCATTCTGAAATTAGAATCTCCTATTGATAAAAGTAATACAGGCATAAAAATGTTATGCAACCTGAAACCATAATTATTTGATATTCTTTTTTTATTTTACTCTTTCAGCCAGTGCAGTGTTAGTGCATGCATAATCATATCTTGAAGTTTTGAACTTAGAATGGGAATTATCAGTACTCTGCTGCTCTGTGATAACTCTCACACAAAGATTTGTACAAGACAGGCTTCACAATAGGTACCAGACACATTAATATAGCAGCACGATAATGATATGACAAGTAAAGGTGTAGCCAATGTTTACATCCACAAGAGTCTGACAAAACATTCTGAAACATTTTTTCATCCATTTGGATTTGAACATTTGCAGAATTCCAGGAAAAATCATTTATACCTGTGCATTATATAAGCACACCACGTAGGAAGTCATACTTCTGATAGTTAACATTTGACAGCAAGTTTAAGCAAATGTGAATGTGTGTATTCATCTTCATTACCCTATTGACTACTGCAATCTGTACATCCAACTCTTTAGCTTGTTGTAAAGTGCATTAAACAAAATAAATATGGCCTAGCACAGTGGAGTGAAGCACAACTGAGTAATGCAGACTAAGGCAATAAAATCACATACTATTGGCACAAGCTGTGTACTTCCATTTAGCCTTAGTTGCATTTGTTGCCCAGCACCAGACACTGTGCGGATGCACAGCTGAAAGAAAAATGATACAGACGGTAGAGTATACATTGACATGGTGACATAGAGGAGCGACAAAGTAGCTTATGATAGGAGAAAGATAGCGGTGGCTCATAATAATATGTAGTCGACATGTACACATAAAATAGTGTACCAAAAACAGTCCAGAACCCCTAGGTAATGGCTGGATTAGAACCCTTGAAATTAATCAGAAATCTTTATACATATGCATTAGCTCACCAATCCACAAAGGAATTACTATTTCACATCATTTAAATAACACAGCTGAAGCACAGAAACAACTTACTGAATTAGAATTGATGGACAGAGAGAGAGAAATAAAGACAGATGCAGACAGAAATAGCAACAGTATGCTTTGTGGGAAATGTAGGACAATCTGGTGTACTACTGTTACTTATTAAATTATCACTAATCTGCGCACTATAGGTACAATTTAGGGGTAGGAGAGTGTATAAATCTGAATACAAAAGCAGGATATGGTTTGTTTAATGTCTCCCTTTTGGTGATGCAGTTTTTTTGTAAATGATGTATTGCTGCACTATTCAAATTATATTTTAAGGAAATGTTGTATATGGAGAGAAATACAGATGTTTGCAGTTAAATGTATAATAGGAATATGAAATGCCATGAATTAATAAATTGACCTACAGCTGTAATCAAACCCATTACACTATGGAAAAAACATCCAGATACAAACAGGGTAATTATTTAAACATATTACACAGGAACTCCACCTATGTTGCACCCAACAGCTAATGAACTGTTCTATTAACTGTATCAAACTACTGCCTTTAGTATGCCTTTACTCTATATTCCCATAGTGCAGTGGGTGTCAGCACATTTCCGTGGAGGTAACCTGACTACTGCTGATTAAACTGAAATATTCAGCTTTTGCAATATGAAGTTAAACAGGATTTGCTGTCACTCAGCATTGCTGTCCTATGCCAACTTCTGTGCTAATACCAAAGATATAAAGTGAAGATTTTTTTCCATAGGCCATTTCTGGCCATGTGTGTTGTGGGTGTAAATCTATTTTTGACCATATTAAACATGTGAAAAGGGGTGGATAGGACAGTGGTGGCCAGCAGATGGTAGGACCATGTGGAAAGAATACAGGAATTTGCAGAAGGTCATGGGAGACCATCATATCTATCCACTTTTTCACAACATAAATTTACAATTGCACACAAAATTTCCTGACTGTGGAGTGTCAACACACCAGTGATGGTTGACAACAAATGAATCATTTTGTATGTTCAATTGGACCAGATCAAGTGTGTGTCATGATGACATATAAATAAAGTGGAGAGCTACATTTAGAGCAAAACTGTTTTTTGTAGGAAAGGTGACCCTTTTTTTTGGGGGGGAGACAGCAATGTTGTGGAAGGTGCTTAGCAATGATAGGATCAGGTAGGTAGGGTAGGTTAAGAAGCATATGCAGACATACAGGACATACAAGACAGACTGGGATGGCAATGGAGACAAAAGATTGGGGGTCAAAATGATTGGGGATAGGTAAGGGACATCAGAGTGACACCTGCATCCAGACTGAGAACAGTGAGAATCTAGTCCTCACCCTCAGAAATGAATTTGGCACAGTAGTTAAGAGAAGAGACCAGTTGGCATAATGTTTAAGGTCTTCACCTCCCATGCATAAGGTACAAGGTTTAATCTTGCCCTACAGCCAGTGTCTGTTTGTAGTTTCCGTGTTGGTCTTCACTTCCCATGCACAAGGTTCAATCTTGACCTCTTGCCAGTGTCTGTTTGTAGTTTCCATGTTCTCCCTGTGTCTCTGTGGGGTTCTTCCCACCTGCAAAAACATGATGAATGTCAAATTTACCAATGAATGGAGCTGTGGGCAGCAGCACAGACTATACATGGTGCTCTATGGGTGAAGAGTTATATAGATCAACCACTTTGGGCATCTACTGTCATGTGATAGGAGAACATGGATCACGGACCGCATGCTGTGGCAGGGCTAGCTACTTGATGGTGTAAAATATGGCTCCATGATGGCTAATGTTGCCTAATGGTGACTAATGTTGCCCAATGGGCATGGGTTTTTGCCAGTAATACATGGGTTGATGAACCAACCTATGCCAATAACCCATACTAATGGTGGGAGGGGTGTATGTGCCCCTATTGGCCAATGTGTGCCCACCATAAAGCCCAGCAGCCTGGAGGCAATAAGCTACTGGCTGGACATTGCCCAGCCAAGGTTACCTAGGATACCTCTGTTGAGCGAAAGTTGGATGTAAAACCAATCAACGAAACTAAGAATGGCTATACTCAATACACATTCACTGACAGGACACAACCTGAAATGGCAGTACAGCAAAGACCCTTGGCTTGGGCTCCAGATCCTACTACTCAGGAGTAGGCAGGTGCTGGAACTGTGGTGCGACAGATGCATCAGAAGGCAGAGAGGGATATTATCAGAATTAGTGACAGACTCATGGCAATCAGTGTTCACAATCTCAGCCTATGCCCCACATTGATAATAAGGAAAAGATCACATTCATATAGCAGTTGCAGGACCTACTAGATAAAGGACAACATGAATTGCTGCTGCTTACAATGGGTGATTTGAATGCATATATCAGGGCAGACAGAACAGGCTATGAGGACTGCCTGGGACCACATGAGTGGGGAAACAGGAATAAATAAGTAGAGGCAATTCTAGACTTCTTTGATAGTAATCAAAAGGTGGCTCAGAAAGAGAGGCAATCACAAGCTCACGTAAAAGAGTGGCCAACATGCAAATCAGGTACTTTTTCATAGTAAGGAAAGGGCACTGGCATAGAATCAGTGATTGCAAATTCATCCCCAGTGAAACAGTTCCACAACACAAACCACTGATTGCCACAATCAGTTGAAAAGAATGGTCAGAGAAGGCTTTAAGGTCAACAGAGGAAATACTCAGGGCTCTAGCACTTCAGGAAGAGGAAGAAATAGGTGGAGTTGAAGAAGAAGAATGGCAGCACCTCAAAATACCATATGTGAGGACTACAGAACAGATATGTGGCCAAGCCAGGTATGGAAATAAGGTAGGAAAAAGATAGACCAGGCTGGGAAGGAATACTGGTTGGCTAACAAAGAAGCTAAGAAAGGAGTTGCAATAGCAAAGGGGATCTCAGGCACTCCACCAACATCTGGAACGTGACTCAGTAGTTGGCTCATAAAAACTATATCAGGTTGCAAGACAAAGACTGAATGATAAAGAAGATAGTCAGAAACCCTTCATAAAGGATACAGGAACAACCTGTTCATCAGTCTGCAGGACATCAAAGGCAGATGGAAAGAGTACTTCTAGCAGCTTCTGAATGAAGAAAACCCCACAAAAGCTGTACTGCCCCAGCCTACGATGAGAGAAGAAGAGGAACCTTCCCTAGAATAAGTAAGACTAGCACTGAGGTAAATTAAGTCAGTGAAAGCAGCAGGTTCAGATGGATGCTGGGTGAGATAAGGGAGAAATGGCTCCTGAGGGTACTCATAGCAGTGTGGAGAAAAAGGTGTATCCCAGATGACTGGAGAGGTACATCTACATCTGTGGGCAATACAGAGGTATCAAACTCTTGTCACACTGCATAAAAGTTCTGGAGAGGGTGCTTGATAAATGGATACACAGTGCAGTAGAAAGTAAGATGGGAGATGAGCAGTTCGGATTCATATCAGGATGCAGCACAACTGACCCGATGCTTGCAGTGAGACAGTTAAAAAGAAGCTATAGATGAGGAAAGAGTTAGACTGGCCAATCCTAGACTTGGAGAAAGTGTATGACCAGTCCCAAGAAAGCTAATTTGGGCAGTACTGCAGTGGTTTGAAGACCCAGAAACATTATTATTTATTTAATGTATTTATTTATTTCACATTTGTTAACTGGGTTAGTCCAAATGAGTTTGCAAACAAACCCATTTTCAGTGGAGACTCAAGGGGAAAACCCCAGTAAACATAAGTAAAGATAAATCCCGGGATTCATTAAACCCTACACGGAGTGTAGGAATAATGCAGCAGATGCTGCACAGAACATGGCCATTAAGTGATTCAGCAACAGGGTCCTGGGACGTGCACGAGCACTCCTCCTACACTATTCCTGCATGGACAGCACTGCCTAATGCTAATTACCTCATTTGCTGGTAAAAAACATGCACATGAGGTGAATTAGCGATTCAGCAAGCAGGCAGTTTCTGTGCAGGAACAGTGTAAGAAGCATAAATGTGTTCATTTAGTAGCTGAACACATTTCTGCAAATTATAAAACAGAGGCATGACAGCTCATAATAATGCATGTATTATATTTAGTAGACATGCCAATGGCTAAGTATATGGCCATTGGCATGATAAATACTTTCAATTTTTTAAAATAAAACTTTTTTTTGGCCAGTCTCGGCTGTTTAAGCATAGGGCAGCGGCGCACAAATGGGACTATGCCGAAAATAAATTAAAAAAATGGGGGAAAAATTTATTTTTATAGAAATCTGCATTTTGCTATTAGAGTCAATGGCATGCAGAATGAAAACAATACCAGGGAATAGTGGTTACCAGGGAATAGTGGTTACTAAGGGGAAAGGCACAGTCTAAGTGTGGTAACTCTGGAGTAAGGCAGTGGTGTATGAAAATGAGGGGATTTATACTGAATCACAAATTTCTTCTAAATGTCAGACTGCACCTAACCGTGTAGGTGCTCTAACACCACCGTCTAGTCAGGAGGAGCAGTTAAAATGAAAAGGGGGTGTGTCATGCTTGCTGTAAGCACATTAGAACTCAGTGGCCCGTGTTTGCCCTTAGTTAAGCACAGCTAAGGAAGGGGGTGTGTCTGAGGCTATATTGTCTTATTCCATGAAATGCAGAGTGTGTTCACGTCCAGCATGGGCTAGTTCTGCTTAAAAGTGTTTACTTTAGCTAAAAGGGTTTGGGTGGTGTGCACAGGGCCTAAAACAAAAAAAAAACACAGGGAATAGCAGAACTGTTTACATCTGAGCACCAGGAATATGTGGCATGCATCAGGGCTTAAACTTGGAGGAAATGAGAAGGGGAAACAGCAGAAGGAAAGCAATAAAGGAGAACTACCATAGCTGGCAGGTGGAATGTATCAGAATCAACCAATTACACAGGGAGAAGCGCAGCACACTATTATAAACTATGCAAACACCATCCAGTCTGTTGTTTCCCACAAACTCTACAACACTGGTGTACACATTCAGGGGAATTTTAAACTGACAAAACGAACAAAACATGTTTGGGGCTGCTGTTGCTTTGATCTATCAGTATGTGCTAGAGACTGAGGGTGGTGAGGAGGATAATGCTGACTACCAATTCAGACCGAGGAGGAGGAGGCAAAAAGTGTTCAGACCCAGGGTAACCTACCAGGAGCTACATGATCTGGAAATAGTAGAGCACTACAGGGTGGACAGGGACATACTTCAGCAACTTGAGCTGTGCCAGCCTCACCTCAGACCCAGAAACAACAGAGGGGATCCCATCCCAGTGGATTCCAAGGTATGTTAGCCTTAAGAATACTAGCTACAGGTACTTTCCAAAGACCAACTGGGGATATCATGAGGGTCTCACAGGCATCTGCATCTAGGATACTCCACCAGTTCCTAGATGCCATGCGACCACATGCCACTGTGCACATTTACTTCCCCAGCACCCATGAGGAGAAGACCAGCAATATGTGTCTCTTCTACCATATAGCAGAATACCCAGAGATACTGGGTGTCATAGACTGCACACACATCCACATCAAAGCACCACCCGGTGACCAGGGTAGGGTCTACCTAAACCGCAAGTGGTTCCACTCCATCAGCTGCCATGTCATGTGCGATACCCAGGGCATTATCATGAATGTGTGCGCTGGCAGCCTGGAAGCTATCACGACTCCTGCATCTGACATTTGTCACAGCTGTACTGGGTGTTTGCCAGTGGGGACATTCCATATGGCCATCTGGTGGGGGATGCTGGCTATGCACTGGAGCCGTGGCTGATGACACGAATCAGTAATGCACACACACCCACACAAGAACACCATAATAAGGCACATGCACAAACCAGGATCATTATAGAGTGTGTGTTTGGGATGCTCAAGTCATGCATCTGCTGACTTGACATATCCAGTGGAACCTTGCAGTACTCCCCAGCCACATGTGTACACATGCTCATAGTATGTGCCATGCTACACAATATGATCCTGTGGAAATAGCTGCGGCAAGAATAAAATGGGGAAGGGCCACACAGCCCTTCACCATTGTCAAGGTCTCCACAGGCACAGAGAGACTCAGAGGAGGAACACCCTGAGCCTGCACCTGTAGACAGATGGAGGCACGCCCAGTATTCCTTGGCAAAGAGGCAACACATAGAACACACACTAACAGTGTAGGACCCAAGGGACTGATCTCTCTCTCACTCTGACTCGCACATATAGTAAAATGAATGCCAAACATCACACCACCTATACCCTACCATGTATAGCCAATGTACTGTGTGCATCTGATATAGTCAGCCCTCAAGCACCATCCTCACAACAGCCTAAGGGAAAAGGTAAGTCAGTCTCCTTAACAAAATTAATGAATGGAGTGGAATGTTCTGCTAGCATATCCATGGTATTGATTCAAGCATGCAAGTGAATGGGGTGGCTTACTGGGATAGCAACAGACTGACAGCTCTGTGGGACAGCAGGAAGTGTATTCCTAGAACTGGCCTACTCACACTATGCAGTACCACCATAGTTGACAAATACCACTACAGTATATGTGGTGACCCAAATAACTGAGGGGGTCATAGGTCACATGGAGGGATGTCAAAGTGGGGGTCCCATACCCACCTCCAGCCTCACCCAGCAGATCAGCTGTAGAAAACCATACAGAAATGACTGGCAAAGTCCCCCACATGGTGAGATCCATGAAATTCCCACCTACAGACTTTTACACAGTGATATCACAGCAGGTCTGGCAGTGGCAGTATGGCTTTGAAAGGTAAGAAGTCTGAAACTGCAAATATCTATGCCAGAACAATCTAACCTGTAGTTGATACTGTTATGCGTGTAGTCTGAAAGATAGGGCACACCACTATGCTAAATGGGACCAAAATGTTAAGCAAATATCAACACAGTCTTTGCAAATGTGTATTGTATACAGATGTGTCACTCCCTCCCCATAGCCCCATAGAAATGCAGTAACATGTCCCTAGCCTTAAGCAACATCCAGCCATCAACTAGAGTGATGGCTCAACACAAACAGAAAGCAATTATCAGTAACACCCACAGCCAACTTACTGGTGCCATCCCAGGTTTGTCCACTGCTGGCAGCCTGGTAACATATGATCATCAGAATGCACTGCCTTGCTACAGATTGCCTACATCTGTCACACCTGGCCTACAGGCCTGTGGCAAATGTCCATGCCTCAGCCACAGTGCCCTGTTAGGAAGTGTCATGGGGTCCATAACACCAACATAACACAGTCTACAAAATGCAAAGAAAGACCATGTTGCTAACTGCTGGGAGAAAACCTGCCAGTGTCAGAGAGCCAGAAATCTGGACAAAGCCATGAATAATTGGGTGAAAAAGGTTCAAAGAGAAGGACACCTTTGAAATACTGTTCTAATAATGTAATAATGTTGACGGAATGATTGTAGTAGCATGGAATGTCTGATGGGTACGAAGTCAGAAATTGCAATGTCAACTGTCAGTAATATCTGACTTCAACCCTGACTGACTTGCAAAACACTTTTCCTTGAAAACCGCACTTGTTTGCTTGACCAACAAGATGTATGAGTCATGAATGTGGACATTCTGTGATACTCTGTACAATCAAAAGGCAGGGCTAGGAGTCTAAATATGGAAATGCACTCATTGCAGGCAGTCCTAACCCTGGAAGATGGTGACATGTCTGCACCCATAGAACCCTGGCCCACAGCCATGAGGAGTAACACACCCTTCCCTGATCACTTGTCCTATGAAACAACCTGACCCCAAAATGTGGCCAGCCAAGCAAAATGAGGTGGGCCATACATATATGTCAGACAAACACACACCTCCAGGCTGATCAAACAGTCTGACACATACAAGATCCTCCAAGTGCAGTCAACCTTTGAGCAGACCCCTATGCAAAGCACAGGTAGCTATAGGCAAACATATCTGACTCAGCACACCCTTCTCATATGCTATCCCCTACAAACCTATCCAGATTCTGCCTCTTACCCTGATTCTGTCTGACTTTTATTACCCAACCGTGGACTGGAAATCAGACCAGGCCAAAACAGAAATGCACATATATTCCACCATTTTAATATATCACCAAGGTGCTGGACCATTTCCACAACTCCAGCAGTCAACTGCATGTAGGCACATCTCTAAACAGGCTGGATTGTGCAAGAATGCATAAGCATTTGACCCATAATTTTGGTATGTGCATCATCCATCCTGTATTCCTCTGGTAAATCACTATGATGATCTTTGGAGGTATGTCATGAGGTACTGAAACAATACATGACGGTGTCAAATGGCATATATATCAGATGTCTACTAAAACAAGCCCTGTAACCCTAGCAATCCATACATTACTGAGAGAAATAGGCACAATCACCGTATGGTCCATTGTCCCCCCCATTTTGATAGGTTGAGAGGTATGACTGTAGCACAAAATAAACCAGACTGGAGTACAACAATTCCTGGAATGGAATCCCACATGTACTATAGAAGGTCACACTGGGCATGCTCATACACTTAGAGAAATGTCAGTAGAATATTGTAATGAGCAGGCCATCCCCACTCAGTACACTTCCCATTGCCCTACTTTAGCAGTCCTGAAGATGTCTGTCACCATAGGAGCTCCTTTCATCACACCTCACCCTATAAGCACTGTGGTGCATCTGATAACTGTGTAACACTATAGTAAAAATAACTACGTAAGTAGGAGTTCTAATATCAGTCCTGGCAAATGTAAAAGTAGTCCTGGCAAATGTAAAAGTGTGTGCGTGTGTGTGTTTACAAGTTAAAGCTTTTGGGTCCATTCAAACTGAGTATACTTCCCCTTTTCCATTTTAGCAGTCCTGCAGATATCAGTCACCTTAGCAGTCCCTTTCGTCTGACCTCAACCCCATAAGCTTTGTGGTGTGTGTGATAACTGCGTAACACTATAGTAGATATAACTAGTTAGTTAGGAGTTCTAATATCAGTCATGGCAAATGTCTAGGTGTGTGTGTGTGTGTGTGTGTGTGTGTGTGTGTGTGTGTGTGTGTGTGTGTGTGTGTGTGTGTGTGTGTGCCTACAAGTTAATGCTTTTGGATCCATTCAAACCCAGTATACTTCCCCTTTCCCACTTTTGCAGTCCTGCAGATATCTGTCACTTTAGAAGTTCCTTTCATCAAGCCTCATCCCCATAAGCTCTGTGGTGCATGTAATAACTGTATAACACTATAGTACAAATAACTAGTTAGGGAGTAGTTCTAATCTCATACCTGACAAATGTCAAAGTGTGTGTGCTTACAAGTTAAACCTTTTGGGTCCATTCACACCAAGAATAATCCCCCATCCCTACTTCAGCAGTCCTGCTGATATCAGTCACCTTAGAAGTCCCTTTAAATAGGCCTCAGCCCCATAAGCTCTGTGGAGCATGCGATAAATGTGTAACACTATAGTACAAATAACTATTTAGGTAGGAGTTCTAATCTCAGCCCTGGTAAATGTTGAAGTGTGTTTTTTGTGTATGTGTTTACAAGTTAAAGCTTTTGGGTACATTCAAACCCAGTACACTTTCCCTTTCCTTACTTTAGCAGTCCTGCAGATATCAGTCAATTTAGAAGTACCTTTCATCAGGCCTCAGCCCCATAAGCTCTGTGGCATGTGCAATAACTCTGTAATACTATAGTACAAATACATTACCCATTGCTGTACTTTACAAAGGCTAGTGATGTTCTTTATCTTAGAAGTACCTTTGAACGACCTTCAACCTATAAGCTCTGTGGCATGTGCGATAAATGCGTAACACTGTAGTAGCAATAAATAGATAAGTAGGGGTTCTAATCTCAGTCCGGTCAAGTGTGTGTGTGCGTGTGTGTGTGTGTGTGTGTGTGTGTGTGTGTGTGTGTGTGTGTGTGTGTGTGTGTGTGTGTGCGTGTGTGTATGTTTGTGTGTGTGTACATAGCTAGTACATGTCCCAGTGTCCACATTACAAGGCCCATAGTTGTCATCCACTGTAGAACAGTCATGAGTGGAGTCCCGCAGGTTGTGGACCTGGGTTCCCTCATGTTTTGGATCCACACCTCTGAGGACCAGCCCAATACAAAGACGCCCTCGCTGACAATGTTTGCAGATGTCTACAAGGTGGGTGCTATTATTACCACCCTACGTGAGGTTGACATCCTTTGCAAAGGCCTCTCTGAGACCTATGATTGTTGTCAGAACCCTGGACATAAGCTGAATGCCAGTTGATGTGCCGCCATCCCCTTTGCGTATGGCATGGCTCCCATAAAGCAATACATTGATGGTAGTCCCCTGAACACTGATGTTGATATAATGGAACTGAGAAATCAGGGTGACAGTGAGCTCGATGGTGACCACCACAGTGCCACTGTCTTACAAAAGTCCTTCCATGTGTCACTTCTCCTGACTCAGGGTGTTGAATCCGGGAAGTAAAACAACAGTGTTTCCCTGTACATTCCCCTCAGTAGGGCAACCAATGTGTACTATGGCTCATTTCCCATGCACCCTACTAGACACCAGCAACAACAGGAGAAGCTGCAAATGTACCTCACAAAGAGGATATTAGGTACTACACACTTGCCCCATACAGACAGTCTCCAACAACTGCAATGAATCTATGTCTCATATTGGCTACTTAGGTGTGATCTCTGTCTGATATACACAGCCATGTCTGACCCAACCCTGTCAGGGATGCTACATCTGAGAAAAACAATCTGTCCACACAACATGCCACAGATACCTCAACATCATCCTCACAATCAACAGGACATGTTGGAGGGACAGGTTCACAACCCAGAGATTGGGCATGCTATGGAATAGATGCCACATACATGTCAAGCCGAGCACGTCACTGGCCCTCTTCAAGAGAAATCAAGAGGAGTGGATGGGGAATAGAATACTCACCTTGGGGATCACTCCAGTGACTATACTCAGTTGACACACTGAGGAGTATTGGCAGGTGACATTATGCCATTGTATTCCCATTGGTTAGCTTTGTATAGCCTCCATGGCCATTTGCCATGTACACACCTATGACTATTTGAACCCATTGATCCCAGTACTGTCAAAAGTGTCTGTGCATTAGTGTGTCTGAAAGTGTTTTTGAGTATGTAAACATGTGGGTGAAAGTAGTTGTTGGCCTGTCTCCCCAGTACATGTACCATTGCCATACCTTACAAGTGATGTAGATGTCATTCACTATATAGATACTTTGGGATACTCCACAACCTATAAGCTCTGTGGTATTTGTGGTAATTGCATAACACTATGATACCAATAACCACATTGCTAGGGCTCTATGAGTCCTGGTTAATGTATGTGTGTGCACGTGTGTGTGTGTGTGTGTGTGTGTGTGTGTGTGTGTGTGTGTGTGTGTGTGTGTGTGTGTGTGTGGGTGCGTGTGTGTGTGTGTGTGTGTGTGTGTGTGTGTGTGTGTGTGTGTGTGTGTGTGTGTGTGTGTGTGTGTGCATATTATTGTGTGTAAGTGTATATATGTGTAGGTTACAGTATTTTGTGGCCTCTCTCACCCAGTACATCACCCATGGTCATAATTTGCAAGGCCTGGTGATGTCTCTCTCCTTAGAAGTACCTTTGGACAAGTGTCACCTGATATCTTCTGTGGCACATGTGATAAATGCATAACACTGTAGTAACAATAAATAGATAGGTAGGGATTCTACTCCCAGTCCTGGAAAATGTGTGTGAGAGAAGAGTAACGTACGTGTGTGTGTGTGTGTGTGTGTGTGTGTGTGTGTGTGTGTGTGTGTGTGTGTGTGTGTGTGTGTGTGTGTGTGTAAGTGCGTGTGTGCGTGTGTGCGTGTGTGTGTGTGTGTGTGTGTGTGTGTGTGTTTGCTTGCTTATGACATCCACTTGATGGGCATGGATTCATATTTTATGCCATGGTGCACACAGTACATATTCCTAAGTCTACTGTATGAGGTCCACTGTTCACATCAGCCATAGTGGTATCTGTAGACACTCTTCGGCCCTATAAGCCCTGTGCAGCAGAATGGAATAGTCTGGTATGAATAACAAGATAGGTTGGTCTACTAATGTCAGTACTGGCAAGTGTGTGTGTGTGTGTGTGTGTGTGTGTGTGTGTGTGTGTGTGTGTGTGTGTGTGTGTGTGTGTGTGTGTGGACAGTATTCTTTGTGTGTTTGTTTGACACAATATCCTCTGGGGTAGAGGGCATTAGCAATATGAGGTGTGTTCCACCCACCACACTTACCATTGTCCACTATACTAGAGCTGATGTCAACCACTATAGACTTAGATACAACCCCTCAACCCTATAAGCTGTGAGGCACATGCAAAATCTGTTAAACATACTTGGGAAATGTGTGCAGATACAGCTGTACCCCGACAATAACATGGTCAATGTGTTACTACACTGCCATACCCCTTGTTGGGGATGTCTGCAGGACCACATCCTGCTGATACACAGACACCTGGAACACAAACAGAGTAAAGCATGTGAGAACACATCCGCTTAGTGTTACTAACACCAATAATGCATCATGGCTGAAAAGGTACACACACATACTCTGATGTGTACCCATTAAAAATGCCAGATAACAGCACCTTACACAGCATGAAATAGCTGCACTTTACTAAAGTCACCCTGTGCATCAGACCCATATAAGTATGTCCCTGCATCGATGGTATGGATGGCATGGATGTGGCACAGGTATCGTCATATGCACAGGGTATTGTGTGGGTTTGCCAGAAGCCTAGGTTAGGCCACACAGTTGACATCATATGTATGTGTTTGGGGGGGTGTTCATTAAATGGGCTTAAATGGGCAGTGGAGGGGTGGTGTGTGTGTGTGTGTGTGTGTGTGTGTGTGTGTGTGTGTGTGTGTGTGTGTGTGTGTGTGTGTGTGTGTGTGCGTGTGTGGAGGTGACTTTATTTATTTATTTATTATTTATTTTACATTTGTTGACCGGGATAGTCTGACTGGATACATGTCCATTTTCAGCAGAGGCCCCGGGAGAATAGCTCCACACAAAATAAGTGAATATAGTACAACATAATTTCCATAGACTGACAGACCAAGCAATTTATGACAACAATTAATTTGTAATATAGCTTACTTGCATTCTAGTGTATAAAAGCATGCTTAGATAGATTAATTTCATTGAGGTGTCTTACGAAGAGTATAGAGATGATGCTAGTCAGCAGTAGAGCAAGGACATAGCCAGTGTGATTTAAAATGTTTTTTGAGACTTTTCTTGAATAGGGGTAGTGATGATTCCTGAGTAATGTGGTCAGGAAGTAAGTTCCAAGTTTTGCCAACAGATTTGGCAAACAGAGCATCCCTTGCCAAGTTGCTGGATTTGAATGTTAGTACCCATAGTCTATTAGATGAGCGCAGTGGTCTGTGGGTATAATGGGGGCAAATAATGTTTTTAAGTGCAGGTGTGTTATCTGGTTGGTTGAGGTCTTTTTGTGCTACTATGAGCTGGTTGAACTGCAGTAGAGTAGGCATTTCAAGCCACCCTAAAGTATTTAGATTCTGACAGTGGTGTGTCCTATATGCCATGCTAGTAGCAAACCTAGCTATGTGGTTATAACAGCAGGATAATTTATTTAGGTCAGTTTTGTTCAGGTTTGTGAATTGAGGGGAGGCATAAAGAAGGGTAGAGAGTAAGTGGGATTGGGCTATGGCAGTTTTAGCATGAGATGTAAGTAAAGCTTTGCTTTTATAGAGGGAGCCAAGTTTTTTATTAATGGTTTTGATGGTCTGATTGATTTGAATGTCAAATTTGAGGTTATTGTCTATAGTAAGTCCCAGGAGCTTGATGTGGACTTCAGGAGAGATAATGGTGCCAGTTTTAGGGTTTATGGTAAAGAATCGAGGGGTGGCCCTGCGGGTGGGAGAGAATAGAAGCAGCTTAGTTTTGTTAGGATTTAAGAGCAGAACTTGATTAGCAAGCCAGTTTTCCATGGTGTTGAAAGTGTTTTGTGTTGGTGTCATTAGTTCAGATGGAGAGGAAGCTGAGCAGATCAAGTTTGAATCATCTGCCTATTGAATACAAGTGGCATTTGGGATGGCATAGTGAAGATCATTAATAAAGATGGAGCAGGGAAGAGGACCAAGTATAGAGCCTTGGGGAACTCCAAGGGTGATGGGTAGCTGGGCAGATAGCTTGTCTTTCCATAGGTCTGCCTGTTGTTTACCAGAGAGGCAGGATTGAAACCACTGTAGTGAGTGGGAATCTAAGGAGATGGCCTTCAGAGTGTGGAGGAGTAGTGGATGGTTGACCATACTGAAGGCCTTGGATAGATCAAGAAGAAGTGCTAAGGAAAGCTTGTGATTATTACGATTGTTGTTAATGATGTTGGAGAATTATAGTAGAGCTGAGGTGGTACTGTGGTATGGCCTGAAGTTTTGTTGGGAGTAAGTCAACAATTTGTTCTGGATAAGGTGGGGCATAAGTTGTTTATGTATGCATTTCTCCATAATTTTATTAAGTGGAGACAGAATGGCTATTGGTCAGAAGTTTGACAGTTCTTTGGAGCTACCTCTTTTATGCAGGGGTATAATATGGGATACTTTCCAGAATGAGGGGATGGTACCTTCGGAAATAGTTCTGTTGATTAAGATAGAGACAGGGTGTGCTATGGCATCAGCGGCTTTTTGCAAATACTCTCCAGGGAGGAGGTCAGAGGCTAGTGTGGTAAGATTTAGTTTATTAATTAGGGCTTGGATTAGGGGAGTAGAAACAGATTGAAAACTAAAGCATGGTAGAGTTTTGGATATGACAGCACTTAGATTAGAGCCGGTGGGAGTGAGTTGGTTGACTAGAGACTGGATAGTGTCTGCAAAGAAGCTATTAAAGGTATTAGCAATGTCCTCCAGAGATTGGCAACTGAAGGAGGTGGGGTGGGGGTTTGGCCAGGGTGAAGAAGCTTGTTAATTCCAGTCCCTAACTTCTGGGGTTGTTTTGGCATTTCTGATAGTAATGTGTGTGCCACACTATGTGGGTGCCATACACAGGGGTATTTTGGATAGCTGTGGGCCGTACATGGCAGGGTGTACAGTGCACCATTTCTTGCCATGGACATGAGAACTGGGCCTGCTGAGGGTATCCCTGGCACCACCAGGGCAGAGTCCAGAAGCAGTACTACTTCCCGCTGGTGACTGCTGCCTGCTGAATCCATGCCCCTTTTAGGACCGGCCAGGATCACATGCCCATGTCCTGCGGCATCGTGGTGTGGACAGCACACCCCCTTCAGTATTACTGGTGGTACCGCCAGCATGGGAATGTGATGGTGCATGGACACATACACCGTCAGCTGATCGTGGTGCTGCTCTACAGTCACATGGCTGCTGGCCAGTGTCCACCAAATGCTCAAGTACAGATATTCTATGGTCAAGGACTGCCAAGGTCTCAACTCACCATCTATCTATGACCCCAGTATGCTCATAGATGGCTGCAGTGAGTTCATATTGCCACGAACACCAGGGAGTGCCTGTCCATGACTCTGCATATAGATCTGGTATTATGTTCATTACATGCCTGTGCCCCCATGACAGCCTGAAACATGCGTCTGGTGACTGCTGCCATGGCACTTGCAACAGGGGCATGACGGGCTGCAATCCTCCTCTGAGTAACCCTAACAATCTGCCTGTGCGGGACTTCTCCAGCAATCTGGCTATGGCTAGATCCTGCACCCACACTTGCCATAGTCAGCACAGTAGCCTGTCCCATGCCATCACCCACCAACTGTCCATTATCTGAGGCCACTGGTGATGGGGTATGTGTGAGCATTGTGAGTGTGTGCGGGGATGAGGCTGACAGTAGTGGGATGCCAATTGATGGCACAGTATCAGCCCCTGACAACCCCACCTGTGTCTCAATAAGAGTATTATCATGGTCAGATTCTGCAGAGACACTGACATCAGTATCAGAGTGGGAGGGACCGCAGCCACCATTTCTACCTGTGAGGGAAAAACAACATATGTAAATCATTACTGGAACCATAAGGTTTGCTGGTATATATACACACACACACACACACACACACACACACACACACACACACACACACACACACACACACGTGAGGTGTTTCAAAGGCATTACACAGACCTCACATTAGCTGAGTGGGGGCATTCACGACGCACAGTCAGACAATAACATACATACTCTGGACAGACCCTCAGCATCCTGCAGTGCAGCCCCTTCCAATTACCGTTACTACTAATATACACCTCTGGGGTACATGAGTGGTGTTAGTAGGTGATGGCCCTTCACCTACCACACACTGCACCCTATGTAAATTATTGCTGTTCAACCTGTATAGCACTGTGGCAGCTCCTGCAGAACCTACCCCCAACTCTATAGGGTTTTGCTGAATGTCTACATGTGTGGCTCATATGTTTGGTCTGTTCCTCATAACTCTTGTGTTTGTCTGATATATTACTAGGTTGGCCACTAAGTGATGTCCTAATTGGAGGTGCAGATTCCATAACCTGCACTACATGTATTTAAAAACAAAGCCAGTTACTCAAACAACTTCCCAAGCTTACAGCAGATATAGTAAGTGTGCACACACCTGTTAACATGCCAGGTTTTTGTGATATATCACATGACACCTCAGAAATCAGGTCATAACATTGCCATCATTTCATATGACATATAAACTGTGCAGTCTAACTGAACGGCATACACATCAGTTACAGGTAAAATCTGGTAACTGAAATAGGTACAATAGGCTGGTTGCATGATTGTGCACACCGTTAAAGCAATACTCTGTTAAAGCAACTTTTGATTTAATCATAGCATGCAGTCCTCTTGGAAAGGTGTCTATCAGCATGACACATCTTGAATTGCCAATATTTGCGCACTCTTCCTTGCAAAACACCTCCAACTATGTCAGATTGCAAGGGCATCCACTGTGCACTGCCCTCTTCAGGTAGCCCTGCATATATCCTATTGGATGTAGGTGTGGGCTCTGATTCGGCCAGTGCAGAAGATTGCATGTGTTCTGGTGAAGCCATTCTTTTGTTGATATGGATGTATGGTTTAGGCCATTCTTGTGTGGAAAGGTTGAATTCCTCACGATCCACGGCTATGTGGCAGACACCAAAATGTTTTAGAGCCACAAGGGACCAGTGTTTGGAACTGTTCATAATCCCCTCTAACTTGACTATAGCCCTAGTTCCAGGTTGTGAGCAGCAACCCAAAGCAGGGCACTGCCATCCCCATGCTTCACCGTGGGGGTGGTGTTGTGGTGATGTGCAGTGGTAATATTGTGCCAAACACAACTGTCAGAATTGTGACCAATGAGTAGAACCATAGTCCAATAGTACCATAACACATTTTCCCACTTGCTTTTTAGAGACCTGATGTATTGTTTTTATACTTTTACCAGGCCTGGATATTGTTTGGTGTGAGGAAATTCTGCCATCTTCCAATCCTAACCTATAGGCAGGACATGTGGAGATCATGGAAAGTTGTTGTGAGATGTAGTACACACCAGTACTTGCTGGAGATTCCTGCTACTCCTTCAGTGTTGCTGTAGGGCTCCTGGCACCTACCCTGGCCAGTTTTGATCTTGTATTATCATAGACTTTGGTGGATGTCCACTCCTTCGCAAAGTCACTGTAGCCCTGTATTTTCACCACCTTTTGATGACTGTCTGCACTGTGTTCCATGATATGTGCAATGCTGTGGAACTGTTTGGGTACCCTTCTCCAGGCAAATACATCCCAAACATGTGGTCCCTTAGCATCTTCATCAGCTCTATGTGAACCAAGACTGTTGCTGTACTAGACAACTGGGTATATGTTGGGATAATCCTGGTAGGACAGTTGATCATTAATTGCTGTTAATCAAAGAGTCTCTGTAATTGATGGCTGTTGTGTACCCAATAAGATGTACTGCTGTAGTTATATTGAAAGCTGCCTCATCACAGTACTAGCTTCAGCCTGTGCACACATATGCATCTAGGTTCTTGTATTATTGTTATGTGTCATTATTGTTCCTCTAACAGATTTATTTGCTTTACAATTGGATTGTACAGGTTATAGGTCACATGAAAGGTTGGCAGTATTCTGAACTTGACTATTGTGCTGTCATTTTTGTATATCATACATACCTGGCATTCTAATAGGTGTGTGCACCATTTATATGCACTGTATACCATTGATTTCTATAATATGGCCCTAGTTTTGGGCCTTTGTTCCCATATTTTGTTCATCTTTGTCCAGGTTGTGAGGGATGCTACAGATATGTGATATCTCCTGCAATTAGGCCCCTTTCATAACCACCATGATGCAATGTAGTAAACACCACAGGTGAACATGCAGATATTACCAAATGGCTGAGTGTAGCAGTTGTGTGCATGGTCACATGCATTAACTTTAGCATGCCTGAGGTACTGGTGAGCCACATCAGGGAAACCCCATACTTAATGGGTTCTGACTTCTGTCCCATATACAGACCAGAGAGACCTATGCAGTTGTGAGGGAGAGGTATTGTCAGCAGATTCACATTAGGCATTTTTACAAGATGAATGCTACGTTTCTGCACAGGTACAGTGCACACTATGATATTACACAAATTACTGTCCTTCACCATAGATTTGCACTTGTGTGCATTACTACACCCCACCCACTAATCCATTTTGCACTGATATATGCATCTAGAGACTCTGTAGAAGACAGTTTAAATGCAATCTCATTACATTGATGTGCACTTAGCCTTACCTGGATGCTCCTCACCTGTTCTCTGGGTGCCACCCACCTACACAACTGCTGTTTCCCATGTTTGAGTTTGTGTGCGGGCCACCCTAAGGTTGGCAAAGAGCTCCTCTGTCAACAGAAGTGGGGTCTGTGCGGCTGGCACCCACCGGTAGCAGTACAGTCCTTCGCTACAGAAGCAGCCCTTTGCCAGGTATGATGTATTAGGTGAGTTGCTCTATGCCTGACCTAATTGTATGTGCGTCCATGGTGGCCCAACATGTTCATGCCATGGATGATCTCATCCAACAGGGCAGTCTGCTCCGGCAGATTTTGCCGGCTACGGCCAGAAAGGTTGCCATAGTTTAAGATTACAGCTTCTGTGATGGCTGCTGTCTCCACATCAGTGTAAGGCATTTGCCGCTGTATGGCACCTGGAGGACATACACAGGGAAACACATCACAGGACGTCAGACATTGCCCAGAGTTCTTTACAGAGCCAGCACATGCATATGGAGTATCATTAGCCACCGCTTAAAAAACACATCATACCCCTGTACCTGGAAGCACTGTATGAACATGCATTATACTCCTGGTCCTGATGTGTCTGTTCCCCCCAATGATGGCCAGTACATTCCATAAACCACCATTCATCATTCATGTTTGTATAGAGGGATGACAGTGGCCATATTCCTTGTAGATGGGATGTCAATGGTGCTCAGGATTTGCTTACATACAGTGTGTAATGGAACTGGAAGCATATTCCTTGGTTCATGTAGGATGCAGACAGGAATGTTATCAGACCCCAAGTGAGCTTGCTTTTGTCAACTTTGATTAGGCAGTTTGGAACTGATCCATGATGATAAGGGGAGGGGTGCATGTGCTGTGCATATCCCCCTATACGGATGGAGAGCTGGGGGGTGATGTCTGCACAAAACCTGTCTGTAGCAGATTGGCTGTAGCTATGGTGTGTTTGTATGTGCTGTGATTGACCACCATTACAGAGTGGTTTGGGTTGGTGCCTCTGAGACTGCAGAAATATGTGAAGATGGCCTTGTGATTGCCCTTAGTGGATGTGTCCAATTTGTACTCATAGTCAACCTTACAGTAATCGACCTGTGACCTATTATGCTCCTTCAGACAAAGGTTGACATGCTGCCAAGTTGGTGCCTACTCCTGCTTTTCACTGTACAACCAATATAGCATCACATTATTTGCTTTGTGCATTGCTGTTGTCGAGCAAAGGGGTTTTCTCTACTTTGGTGGAGATAGTTTTTACAAGTAAGGTATTGCTGAGGCCATACAGCTATGCTGGTGTTCATATATCTGTTTGTAGTAGGCATGGACACAGGGTCAGAACACAGTTGGCCACCTCTACAATTTCAATGTGATCCTCATGCTTATTATACTACCTATGCCTGTGTCAGGTTAATGACATCACCAGTAGCTGTAGAGGTCTAACTCTGTTGGATGCACAGATACTAAGGTTACACAAATGTGCAACATGTACAGCTTATTCACCTGATGTTTTGCATCCCATGTCAGTTGTTATGAGGCAGCCAGGTACACCTACCCATGCATACACATGCACAGGCAATACCTGCTATATATTTCTGTTCTATGTCAGGATGGCACACTGTAATGACAGTCTTGCTGCTCAGCCCGTCATGACAACCTGTTAGGGCAGGACATCTGTAGGACAAAGCACATACATGGTGGGCTATTGGCCACAATTAGTGACACTTTCTTCATATTGCTGTCACACATATGTCATTTAATAGTGCAGTTGCCTTTGCATTTACAGACATACCCTGGAGGATGTCTGATGTTCATATGTCAGGCATAGAGGTGAAAGGTTAGGTGTGTGATAGTGAGGGTAGGAACTGTTAATGTTGTGAGTATGACTGGTATGGGGACAGATCTAGCTGGTATGCTGGACAGAGGAAAGGTGGATATATTGTGTGTGCCAGAGACCAGATGGAAGGGGTGTACAGCTGTGTGTATTGGAGTCGGGTATAAATAGTTCTATCATGGTGTGTATGAGAGGGTAAATGATGTAGGGGTTAACCTGAAGGAACATTATGCCAAGAGTGTTTGTGGAGGTGATAAGAGTGTCAGGTAGAGTGATGTTCAAGAGTCTGGGAATTGACGGTGTAATTTTGACAGTTGCTAGTGCATATGCTCCACTAATTGTGTGTGCAATGGATGAGACAGACATACTTTGGTGTGGTTGAATGAAGTGGTGATGCCTGTACCCAAAGGTGACTGATTGGTGTTTGGAGCAGATTTCAATTGGTGAAGGGGACAGAGGGATGCAGAAGTGATGTGTAGGTATGGTGTTAAGCAAAGGAATGCAGAAGGTGAGATGGTGGTGGAGTTTGCAACAGTGGTTGGGCATGGGTGTGATGAATACAAAGTATTACAAGACCGAGGGGCATAGAGTGCCATAAAGAGTGGAGGAAGATGCAAAAAGGTGGATTATCTCCTATGCAGGTCAGCCTGTTTGAAGGGGATTGATAACTGTAAAGTGGTGACAGGGGAAAGTGTAGTTAGGCAGCATGGAAGGTTGGTCTGTGTGACAACATTGGTGATCTCGAAGAGGGGGAGGAGTATGAGGGCAGCACCATGGATAAAATGGTGGGCACTGAGAAAGGGTGATTGTGAGGTTGAGTTCAGGGAAGAGTTAAGACAGGCAGTGGGTGGCAGTGAAGAATTAGCAAATATCTGGGTAACTACATCTGAGCTAGTAAGGGAGATGAGTAGAATGGGGCTTGGTCTGACATCTGCACAGAGGAAGGAAGAGAAGGAGACCTGGTAGTGGCATGAGGAATTACAGGGGAGTATACAGAGAAATAGGTTGGCCAAGGAGAAGTGGGATTGTCAGACAGATGAAGAAAGTAGACAGGTGTATAGGAAGATGGGCTGCATGGCAAAGCGAGTGGTGGCAAAGGATGAGGATGGAGCATCTGAAGGGTTGTATGCAAGGTTGGACACCAAGGATGGAAAATAGGACCTGTACCAATTGGCTTGACAGAGGCATATAGCTAGGAAGGATGCACCTGTCACTAGGGACGCTAGGGACAGCTTGCACCTGTCACCCCTGGGTTTTCGAATACTGGCTAAGGCTCTTGCCTCCCCCATAGTGCCTTTTTTAGGCAAGGCTCAAAAGAAAAACCCACCCCCATAGACAACACAAAGAAAAAAAACTAAGGGTAATGCTGCTCAACACCAGAAGTCTAAACCTCAAAATGCACGCACTCGAGACTCTCCTCAGTATGGAGAATATCGATATCTGTGCAGTAACAGAAACCTGGTTCAAGGCTCCCGAGAGCACCCCAGCACTACCAGGCTATACTTCATACCATCCTTTCCAGCCCCAAAACTCAGACCGAACCACAAAATGAGGGGGAGTATCCATATTTATCAAAGATACCCACACCTCCAGGCTACTGGCACTGCACAAAGCTTCAGAGACCATCCATGTGGAACTAACAGTGGGCAAAACTGCCTTTCAGTTGTAGCCTGCTACAGACCACCCTCCCAAACACAGGAACCTCACTCGGCTTTCCTGAGAACACTGGAGAATATGAAGATCTCTCCAAACACTATTATATTGGGTGACTTCAACTACCCAAACATCGATTGGGAAAACTACTCAAGCCCAAACACCTCCCAACGGTTCCTAGAATTTATAAACTCAAATGCTATGGAACAACTGGTCACCACTCCCACAAGAGGAGAAAACATACTGGATCTGGTCATCACCAACATGGGGTCTCTATGCTCCACACCAGAGGTATACCCCTTGTTGGTAAGATCAGACCTTAAACAAATCTCACTGGACATCCATATTCCATCCCCACCCCTAGCCAAGGAAACCACGGTGAAGAACTTCTCAAAAGCAAACTTCACCCTTCTCAAAACTGAGGTGGAATCCTTCAAAGCCCTCGGGCCCGTGGACAATACGGCCCAAAATGCAGAATCCTTTACAAAAGCATTCTATGGACACCTACAGGAATGCATGGAGCATGCTATCCCAAATAAAACCAAGACTCACTCCACCAAAAGCAGGAGACCTGTCTGGTGGACCCTGGCCATAAATAAGCTATACAACAGGAGGAGAAAGCTACTACATGACAGAGCAAAATCCCAAAAAGCGAAGGCGTCACTAATCAGTACTAGCAAGAAACTACGATCCCTCATAAAATCTTCTAAGGCCAGCTTTGAAAGAAAAATTGCACAAGACACTAAAGATAATCACAAGGCCTTCTTTAGTTATGTCAGAAACCTGGGAAGAAACTCCCAGATATGCTCTGAGTAAGTGCAAAATGACAAAAAATTCACTGAACCCACAGACATTGCCAACATCCTGGCAGAAAGGTTCAGTGCAAACTTCTCCCCCCTTCCCCCCCAAACGAGCAAATGTCTATCCCAACAGAGTGTAGCCTTCCTGAGATCACAGATGCATAGGTGAGAGCTGCCCTCTCCAAAGCTAAAAACACAGCATCAATGGGACCAGACGGTGTCCCAGGCTGTGTCTTACATGAGCTCCAAGAAGAACTAAACCCTCATATAAAGTCACTGTTCAATCTCAGCCTTACTACAGGATATGTTCCCAAGGAATGGTGTGCAGCAACAGTTTTCCCACTCCACAAAGGTGGTGCCACAACAGACCCTGGAAACTATCGCCCTATAAGCCTGACTAGCTTGGTCTGTAAAGCTATGGAATGTATCATCACTGAAATCATAAAAAAAGACATTGGGAACCACCAGACACTGGCTCCTACCCAATTCGACTTCGTTAAGGGCAGATCTTGCCTCTTGAACCTGGTTGACTTCTTTGAAGCAGTTACCAAAGCCAAAGATGAAGGGAAGGTAGTCCACACAGCCTACCTGGACCTCACAAAGGCCTTTAACACAATACCCCACTTGGGCATCATAAATAAGCTCAGAAGCATAAATATCAACCCCTATGTCACAAGATGGGTTCCAAACTGGCTCAGGGTAGAACCCACATGGTCAGAATAGCAGGTGCCATGTCAGACTCTAAACCAGTTACAAGTGGTGTCCCACAAGGCTCAGTCCTGGGGCCTCTCTTGTTCGGTATATATTTCTCCGAGGTACAGGTTAACACAGGTGGACTATGGCTGACCAAGTTCGCAGATGACTGCAAACTGGGTGCTATAATCGACCCTCTGACTGACACAAGCATCCTCCAAAAGGGACTCACAGAGACGGATAACTGGTGCCAGAGCCATGGCCTAAAGGTAAATGCCAAAAAGTGCATAGTCATCCCCTTTGGAAAAAACAAAGTGCTCACAAATTACCACATAGGTGGTAATCCATTAAGTACGGAAGAAGTAATTAGGGACTTGGGGACCCAAGTAGATAGCAATCTCTCCTTTGACAATCACATTGCCAAAGTGGTTAGAAAGACCTTCTATATAGCCCACCTTATCATGAAAGGGTTCACATCTTGATCAAGAGAGGTCATTGTGCCCCTCTACTCATCACTTATCAGGCTGATAATTGAGTACAATGCCCCATTTGGGATGTACCTTACCCGACACCTTCAGCAACTGGAAAGACCCCAAAAGTATCTCACCAAGAGGATCAAGGGGCTCAAAGGGATGCCCTATGCAGTTCAGCTAAAGAAACTCCAGCTCTACTCAGTTGCGTACCACCTACTCAGAGGCGATCTGTGTCTGACGTATAAAGCCATGTCCAACCCAGAATTAATGGACATGCTTCACCTCAGAAAATCTAAATCCCTTAGCGCTACACGCTCCAGGGACTTGAACCTCAGCACAGAAATAAATAGGACATGCTGGAGAGACAGATTCATATCCCAGAGGCTCCCCTCACTCTGGAACAAAATCCCAATCCATGTCAGGCAGAGCCCCTCACTGACCCTCTTCAAGAGAAATCTTGATGAGTGGATGGGAAGTAAGTAAGTTTACCCCTGGGATCTCTTTTGTGTCGCTGCTTGACAGAGGTACAGTAAACAAAGCTTAAAAGGGCTACCTTCTGTGATCTACTATACAGAGGCACAGTCAACTAATCTAAAAGGGTGGTGAAAGCCAAACATACTCTGGCTAGGCTTATAAATGCCCTAGGGCAGATAGCCTAGTATCAACCTATGAACCTATGAAACTATGTGCAGCAGATAAGGCTGAGAAAGGATAATGGTGGAATTGCACTCACTAGCAAGGAGCGTGTGTCAAGCAGGTAGAAACAGTACTTTGATGGGCTGTTGAGTGAAGCGAATGAAAGAATGAGAAGGTTGGATGATGTGGGTATGGTAAATCAGGAAGTGCAACAGATTATCAAGGGATTGTTTACTGTAATCTAGGAAGGTGAGAGGATGCGTGCAGAGTGGATGAAATGTGTTTGGGTACTGATTATGAGAATAAGGGTGGTGTGCAGAGTTGTAGTAACTACAGACAGATAACACTGATCAGTCACAGCATGAAGTAATGGTAAAGGGTGGTGGAAGCTAGGCTAAGAAAGGAGGTGAAGATTACTGATCAGCAGCATGGTTTCATGCCAGGATAGAGCAGTACAGATGTGATGTTTGCTCTGAGAGTGTTAATGGGGACATACAGAGAAGGTTGGACACAGCTCCATTTTGTCTTTGTGGACTTGCAGACAATATATAACAGGATGCCTAGAAAGGAGTTGTGGTATTGTATGAGGCAGTCAGGAATGGCAGAGGAATCCATAAGAATGCTGCAGGATATGTACAAGGCTAGTGTGACAGCAGTGAGTTCTGCATTGGGAGTGACATATGTGTTTAAGGTGGAGATGGGAGTACATCAGGGATCAGATATGAGCCCTTTCTTATTAGCAGTGGTGATGGACAGGTTGACGGATGTGATCAGACAGGAGTCCCCCTAGACTGTGCTGTTTGCAGATGACATTGTGGTCTGTAGTGGGAGTAGGGAACAAGATGAGGAGACCCTGGAGAGGTGGAGTTATGGTCTAGTGGGGGAGCAATGATAGTCAGCAGGTCTAAGATGGAATATATTGTGTGTGAATGGGGAGGAGGATGGAGGAATTGTGAGGATGCAAGGAGTACAGTTTGCAAAGGTGGATTGGTGTAAATACTTGTGAACAACAGTTCACAGTAATAGTGAGTATGGGGAAAAGGTGACAACGTGAGTATGGACAGGATGTGGGTAATGGGAAAGAGTGTCATGTGTGATGTGTGACAGACAAGTATCATTAAGAGTGATAGGGGAGGTCAACAAGAGGGCAGTGAGACCAGTTATGTTATATGAGTTGGACACACTGGCATGGAAAAAAGATGCACAAGTCAGAGCTGGACATAACAGAGTTACTGATGGTATGATTTGCACTGGGTGTGGCCTAGCAGTGTCACCATCGGTATTGTGCAACACACACTCCAGTAGTGGTCATATGTGAGTCATCCTTTCCTGGGGTGACTCAGGGCCCTGAGCTGTGTTCTTTGTCACTGCAGACAGACACAGGTTCTATGGCCATAGCAATATATCAGTATAGCATGTGTTGTTGAGACATAATATTGTTTGAACTTCCTATTTTCCATATTTACATGCCCCCCTACTACATTACATTACAAGTTTGATTGACATAGCTGTGTTTATTTGTTATTCAGTTGGTATACTCCATCAGTCTCAGTGTGTGTGTGTGTGTGTGTGTGTGTGTGTGTGTGTGTGTGTGTGTGTGTGTGTGTGTGTGTGTGTGTGTGTGTGTGTGTGTGTGTGTGTGTGTGTGTGTGTGTGTGTGTGTGTGTGTGTGTGTGTGTGTGTGTGTGTGTGTGTGTGCCTCTCTCTCTTTCTCTCTCTGAGACAGATGTAGATATACATCTGTTTTGTATAGGCATCATCTTGCCTTTAGTAGGTAATGCTCATGAGCAGCTGATGGCCTGGGAACCAGTTGGAGTCCTTCACTTGCTAATTGCATGTGGAACAGCTGTGGTATCATTCCCATACCCAATAGCATGGAAACGCACCCCTATAACTGAGTACTTCATGTGGACATTGAGCCTTTTCCTTGCCTGGGAGGAGCACTTCATGGAGGTGTGTGACAAACAGCATCACAGAGTGTAGTTGGGAATACCTCTTACAACAAACACTGTGGAGACAGCCCAACAAACTGGGGAAGAATGTTCCAGACATAGGGACAGAATGTAAGTATTGCTGTTATACAGTTGAACTAATGCTAGTTTGACAAGGTTTGTGTGGATATGGCTGCTCTGCATGAATTTAAGTCTGATAGTGTTATGTGGTTGGCATAACTTCCAAATGTAGGGCTCTCCACAGAGTTTGGACTCTTATATTTGGTGTGTTACTCACAAATTTTTGGCCTTGGAAATGCAGTAGCATACTCTGAGGATTGCACTCAGTAAACAGTAACGTCCATGTGTGTTTCTGACTTCATATCTCTCAGAACAGATATGTTACAACAACCCTGTTATACCAGCAACTTTCTCAGTTTATGACAGCAATATGTCAATGATGCCCCTGTGTTTTGGCCTCTGCCTCTAAATATGTCAGGTTTTGTCCAGATGTCTTGCTGTAAGAGGTGTATAGCTGCAGTATATCATTATATAGTGACTTCATTCCAGATATCATCCCAGTGATGTATCAGACTGCCAGACATGTTACGTGTAGAAGGCCTTATATATGAGGATGAAGTCTGGATGTTCTGTGGGACTCTATACAGTTGAGAGGACTATGTATTTCTGGAAATTGTTGACAGAAAGTCAGGACTGTGCAGCAGTGTATTGTGAATGTATTTGGCATGTGTAGGGAGGGGTAGATGGAAGTGTTGAGGGTCCTTTTCTATCTGACTTTGCATGCTGCTCCAGCTTCTGGTGCTCTATCAGCTGTATATGTCTGGAGGGGCAGACTGAGACATATCCCATACCACAGTCAGGTGCCAGACTACACTGTGAATTGGGCCAGTATATATAGGGGTAGTGTGTGAGTGGCAAACATGCTGATGATTTTGTTCACACAGTCCATATACTCTACTATTCCTGGGGCTTACCAGTATGTCACTTTGAATGTGGTGAGATTGGTTCTGGGTATGCACTTTCACACTGGTGTCTGTTGGTCAATGCTGTTACATCTCTGTAGTTCCTGATATATTTGCCATTACATGTGTATTCCCCCATAGCAAAATTGGATTTGTGTTATGTCAGTTTGTCTGTAGTTTAGACAGTACTTGGTGAGATAACTAGCAGCTCAGTGTATTTTCCCTACTGTGATGATATGTCCCGATAATTATCAGATGTACTGTTGCCTGGCCCTCATATGAGTTGTGTATGTCTGACACATCAGTGAGATGATGTGAGGATTTATGTCAGTGAGTAGTGGGGAGTAATTCCAGAGAATCATTATTTTCATTTCTGTGGTAAATCACTGTGATGATGTGAGGATTTCTGTCTGCAAATTATGACATACATTTCAGTTTCAGAACTCACATCCTTCTGGACATGTATGCTGACATGAACCCTGTTACTGCAAGAACATTCAAAATTTATAACTGCAGTACGTACATTTTGTCCCTGATCTTGGACCATTACCTCCCATTTTGACAGCCTTAGTCCAGAATTATTGTAGGTGTAGAGGTATGGTGCTGGGTATGACTCCAATACATGTTGTGGTCATATATATATATATATATATATATATATATATATATATATATATATATTTATATTTCTTTTTTGATATCTATACATATGTTTATATAACTATATACATTTATTTTATATGTATAGCTCCATATATCTGATGTATATACTTTTTAATATTTATCTATCACCACACACACACACATATATATATATATATATATATATATATATATATATATATATGTGTATATTTGCATACACTAAACATGACTGATTCCACAGTATTTGTTCCCTACTATTCTATACTTGTACTGACTGAGTGATATGTTTGAAAAACAGCATTCATTACTACATCTCATGTGGTGTAGTGGTAAATTGCTCTGACTATGGTATACAGGGTCCTGTGTTTAAGACTGGGCAGGGCTGATTATTTTGTTGCTGGGCAGAACAGTGGCTGATGGGGACAGGGTGAGTAAGACAGTTTTAAGCAGTTGTAAACAGGTTTGTGCTGGTTTGCGCAATGATAAGTGATGCCAACACAGTTAAATGGGAAACTGCTTAATCTGTGTAGGCATCACTTAGCATCATGCAAACTCACTTACTGCCACTTTTTGCTGCCTACTGCAGCTTACTCCTGCTTACCCCCTTGCTAATTTATTTAAAAGAAAAGAAAAAGTGGTGATAGGAAAGTGGTGAAAAAGGGGCCACGCAGAGGGGAAAAAAAGTGACTGATAGCTAGGGATGTGCAGGACAGGTGTAGGGAAGCTCCATAGCTGTCCATTTCTGATACAGCAACAGTTGTGTATTTGTACATAATTTGGAGGTGAATTTGGACACTCAAACCCCTGAGAGAGGGGTGAGGACAACAGTAATATTTTGTTAAGCCAATTAGACCAGATTACATGTGTCCACTGAACACGTGTGTGAAATGGACAGCTATGTATGGGGTGCCTTTTGTTGTGGGAACAGATTGCCTCCCTTTTTTTTTTTTTATAAAGTGAGTGTGGGATTTTGGGAAAGGATAGTAGTTATATTTGGGGAGGTAGGTTAGGTAGGAAGACAGACAAGATAGCAGACAGGGGCGGTATATGACACAAGTGGGGAGTAAACACATTTGATGGGGAGGGTAATTGGGAATCAGACACCCACAAGCCCCCAAATAGATACAGTGGGACTGAGGTCCCCATCCATGAGCAGTCACCACTGCACCTTCATGGCCACAAAGGTGGATGTGCTGGGGGCTGAGCAGCAGGAGCAGGCTGACCCTCAAGATGTGTCACACAGCCCTCAAGCTGGCATAGCAAATCTCTGAACTCCTTTCAAAGCTCGCTATGCACCAATCGATGGACATGACAACTGGTGACAGTGTCCTGTCTGGGCCCACTCCCAGGGGGGACAGGCCCCATCCCCTGAAGGTGGTGCAGGACCAGTGGATGAGGAGGTCCCAGGTTGGGTCCCAGACGTGCTGGGGCCTGGTGCTATGGCCAGTTGAGGTGGTAGAGGTGGCTTTGCTGGGATTGGCCTTCCCAGACGTGCTATGGTGTTGCAATTTTATAACATATGTTGGTTAGTTATGAAAAACACATTCCAGGATTAGCTATAACAGCATGCATAGGTATTCCCATAACCCAAAACAACAGAGTTGGAGCAGTTACATAGAAAAAGAACACATGCATATATGAAACCACAGTGGGCATTATAACGGCATGCAGATTACATTGAGAGTAACTGGCCACCAATGATAGTATTTGAACAGGGAGCATTAATAGTCAAGCATTTAAATATTTGTAGAGCAATAGGACACATGTCCCAACAGTAGGTTTGGTGAAAAACATACCCATTGATTTATATGTTTAGATTATTGGTGCAGATAGGGTGGGGAGAGAGAGAGATGTCGATTAACAACTGTATAGGCTTTAATTGCTTACAATTTTAATGATCATTGCATTAATTATTAGTCTCCAGGTATTACCTCACTTTAGATCAACCTATGGCCTTGAGTTGGGCAGTGGTATGTTTGTACACAGTGTATAATTACAGCCTTCTTATAGCTAATTTATACATTTTCTTACCAGGCAGACCTATGAAAGAAGTTTGTCAACATTACCTGACTGCTTCTACCCATATTCACATAGTCGGGGTTATATATGTTCACTCATACTGTGTGTGTGTGTGTGTGTGTGTGTTTGTGTGTGTGTGTGTGTGTGTGTGTGTGTGTGCGCGCGCGCGCGTTACTGCCATACTCTGCCTTGATTTTTCTTGGTCACCCTGAGTGTGGGCAGCAGTGACCACTAGCTGAGACAGCGTGACACTTGAGGGACATTTATTTGAGGAGACTCCTTGGTGTATGGACTTATCTTGCTGTCATTTGCATCCTTGAGGTTGGACAGTGGGTGTTGTACACAGTGTATAAGTACAGCCTTCTTACAGCTAAAATATACCTTTTCTTACCTGACAGACATTTGGAGGAAATTTCTGTTAACACTACCTGACTGTTTCACACATATTCACATATCATTGGGTGAAATTAGGCATAGAGCTTATTATCACTCCGAGGATTGGAACCATGCCTGTTTGTGCAAAAAAATAGAACAAAGTTTGTGTTTCATCAGACTGAGCTATTGAGAAACTCCTGTCTCTTCTTTCACTGTTTTCTGCCTAATACTCTCTTGGTTTTACAATCTGACCTTGTAATTCTGACATTACTGCATGGCAGATAGTTATACTTATATTGTGTATCCATACTTTGACATAGAACAGTCTGTAAAACTGTGGTTAACACAACATTACTGTTAAGGTATCAAATCTTGGTGCATGGAACATTTCATATAGTTAATCTCCTGTTTTAAAACTCCACAATCTTTGTCAGATGAACCTTGATTATTTAATGCATTCAGAGCTATAGTTGCTGTGCAGAAACTGTACACATTTCGATTCATACCACCACATATCAACCAGTCTGCAGTTTTGACTTTTATTGACAGGTACTGACACTTTTTTTGATATATACCCTGTACAGCACTATTATTCTGCTAATGTCTCGTTTATTCAGTAGAAACCATATCCATTTTGAAATACTGACATGTAACATTTTACTCCTTTCTGTTTATTTGCCCTGAATACTACAAGTTAGATTTGTACTCACCAGCCTCATGATGCAGCCTTAGCAGCCTGCTGACATGGGCATCCATGTCAGTGGCTCTCTCATCTGCAGCTGTACAGGAGATAGACAAACATTTATGCATACCTATCCATCACATACACAGTCTGGACCCACTGGTCCAAGAGCTCCCTCTTCCTAAGCTTCAAGTCAGAAAAGTGGTGCCAGATCTGCTCACTAGTCCAAGGGTTGTCAGTGGCACTGGCAAAATCATGTGAAAGATGGTCCCAGGCCTCCACTTTGTATTGGGAGCCTGGTACTAGTCCTGCAGCAGTCTCCCTTCATGGTCTTTTACTAGGAGTCCAACCATGACACTGGACTCCTGAATTTTCCAGCACTGTGCCTGAAAACACACACACTAACCAACACCAGCCATAGTGCCTGCAGTGATGAGCAGCAACTGGTTATTTGGCTGCATTCCCACCTGCAAGGTTTAAATAGGGCTGATGTCCCACCCTTTGCCATGATTGGACAGTTTTGAATATGCTGAGATAAGCTAAGCTACGGGCAAACCTGCTGAGCTAAGGTAAGCATTGCTTAAAGGTGTAGATGCTAAGCACTGCTTACCAATGTGCAAATCCACTTAGCTATGCTAATTCTTGCTTAGCATTTACGTTTAAGCAATGCTTACACCAGCTAAGCAGAGCTGAGCACAACTTAGCATTGTTCAGCTTTCATTTTATGGGCTATCAGGATTGTGGGGTTCATTCCTCATTAATGACATGTTATGATATGTATGTTGACCTTCCATAACGTCCCCCTATGTGCTTTCATGACATTACATTTTGTGTGACTATACTGTATGGGACACTTGTGTTTATATGGGAATTTCACAACTTTATTACACTGACACCTCACATTTGGACTTACTACACTATAGTAGTTGACAAATATATGCTATTTACTACCTAATTACATAAAAAATAGTACTGCTTTCACATATAAAAGTGAATGTCTTTATTGGGGATTGAGCCATGAATAATTGCATGTAAAGCAGACACTCTAACCACTACATTATCTCAAATTGCAAATTTCAGCTGTATATTTCTATTTACCTCCTTCTGATGTGTAAGCTAGGCTGTGCTTAGCGGCACAAAGCACACACCCACTCTTCTACTCTTAAACTTTATTGCAGACAGAAAAAAATTAATGAATATATGTTTTATTTTTATTTACTGTAGGGGTATGCACATTGCTTTCTGCATATTAGGGCAGGACATCTTGATAACTCCATCATGGATGGGGGAATTGGTTTAAATGTTCCTCTCAGGAACATGCTTACTGATTTGGTATGCCAGCATGTACACTGGCATACCATTCTGGACATATTATCTGTGCTGGACCATTGTGGGGCTGTAATTTTGTGTTTCATTACTTGTTTTGTCCACAGATGCTGTTATGCTGCCATAACAGTGTCCATGGACACTGTAGATTCTTTAGAATTGCCATACAGCAATTCTGGAGTGCACTCATACACAGATCATGTCTGTAGAGAATACAGCAGAACTATTCCTGCACAAAATTTAATGAATCCAGGTGTAAGTGACAATATACAAATATTAAATAACAATCACAATACAAAATAATTGTAAAACAGAAAGGGTTATTAACTATTTACATTGCCTTGATAGTAAGCAACCCATTTTCAGTGGAGACCTAAGGGGAAAGAGCCCCAGAAAACACAAGCAAAGATAAACATACAGGACAAAAAACTATTAAAAATAACAATGCAAATACAAAATTAATTATAAAGAGAAAAATAAAAAAAAAATGAACATTAAGGGGTTGCACTGATAGCAGTGGTTTAAAATTTACTACATATGAGAGTAAGAAACAAAAAAGATAATTGTTCAAAAGAAGGATAATGTATAAACATTGATAGGAAGTGAGGGGAAAAAGATAAATAGTGTGGAGAATGGGTGGGGGGAGAGAAAGGAGGGGGCTATATTCAGTTAGTAGAGCTGAGGTTTAGGAGGTTAGTTTAAGCAGAAGTTATTAACAGAGAAAGAAAGTTAGGAGGTGCAACATGTTATACAGTAGGACAGACTAAGACTATGTGTGGTCAAGGCAATGGCATAATTTCAAGTTTAGTAGGTGGGATTTAAGCTCCTTTTTAAAACAAGGAAAGGAAAGGTTTTATCTAATATGGAGAGGGAGTTTGTTCCAATTTAGTGAGACAGAGCGTTTGTAAAGTAGTTAGCAGAATTAGTGCAGGCTGTGTATAAGGACCCAATGACTCAAGTACAAACAGTGTTTGGTCTCACAGAGGGGTTTCCAGTGGGACTGGGTGTGCAACAGGGTTCAGCTCTGAGCCCTCTGTTGTTCATACTGGGGATGGGCTACATTAGCAAACAGGTCAGAGGGGACAAATCAACAAAGTTGCTATATGCAGATGATATGGCATTACAGGCAGACTCCGAGAAGAACTTCAGCAAAGTATACTGGAATGGAATGCAAAATTAAAGGCACACTGTAAAACTAAGTACAGATAAAATGGAATTGGCAGCAATTTGGGGAGATCAGAATATAGGTTCAGTGCTTTTACCCTCCCACCCCCTAAAGGGCCAATTTCTATAACAAAATAATGTAAAGTTCCTGTAGTCATGACTGCACAGGTAAAAACCACACTCTCCAAAGCCAAGAACACAGCATCCATGGGACCTGACAACATCCCAGGCTGCATTTTACATGAACTACAGAATGAACTGGCACCCCACCTAAGCACCATGTTCAATCATAGCCTCACCTCAGGCTTTGTGCCCACTGAATGGTGCACAGCAACAGTTATCCCACTCCACAAAGGGGATGCCACCACGGACCCCAGGAACTAAAACCCCATTACCCTAATGAGCCTAGTCTGCAAGGCCATGGAACATATCTTCATGGAACTTATAAACAAAGGCATTTGTAATCTCCAAACTCTGGACCCCACCCAGTTCAGGTTTATAAAAGGCAGACCATGTCTCCTAAACCTGACTGACTTTTTTGAAGCAGTCACCAAAGCCATAGAAGAGGGTAAGGTGGTTCACACAGCCTATCTAGATCTCGTCAAGGCTTTTGAGACCATCCCCTACTCTGGAATTATAGATAAACTCACTAAACTAGGTATAAATCCCTATGTCACAAGATGGGGTGCCAACTGGCTCACTGATAGAACCCACAATGTGAAAGCAGCAGACTCCAAATCCAACTTCAGACCAGTGACAAGTGGAGTATCACAGGGTTCAGTCCTGGGTCCTCTCCTGTTTGATATCTACTTTTCTGAAGTACAGGCTAACACAGAAGGTCTTTGGCTACTGAAGTTCGCAGATGACTGCAAACTAGGAGCCATAATTGAAACTCCTAATGATGTGGAAATCCTGCAAAAGGGCCTCATGACAGATGCCTGGTGTCAAAGCCATAGCCTCAAGCTTAATGCCAAAAAGTGCATTGTCATCCCCTTTGGTAAAAACTCTGTACCCATGAGCTACCATATAGGTGGTAGTATACTTAACACCGAAAGTGTAATAAGAGACCTTGGGACACAGTTGGACAGTACTCTCTCCGTTGATAATCACATCACCATAGTAGTCAGGAAATCCTTCTACTCGACTCAACTCATCACGAAATGTTTCTCATCCAGGAAAAAAGAGGTAATTGTTCCCCTCTACTCATCACTCATTAGACCCATTATAGAGTACAACGCCCCTTTTGGTATGTACCTCACAAAACATCTACAACAACTGGAAAGGCCACAGAAATACCTCACATAGAGGATTACCAGCCTCAAACAGATGCCCTACGCAGACCGTCTCAAAAAACTCCAGCTTTACTCTGTCGCATATCACCTACTCAGAGGCGATCTCTGCCTAACATACAAAGCTATGTCAAATCCAGAGTTGTTGGCCATGCTCCACTTAAAGAAATCCCAATCCCTCTGAGCTACACGCTCTGGGGACATAAACCTTGTCACCACAATAAACAGAACATGCTGGACAGATAGATTCCTGTCCCAGAGATTTCCCTACTCTGGAACAAACTACCTATCTATATCAAACAAAGCTCCTCGTTAGCACTCTTCAAGAAAAAGATGATGTCTGAATGGGAATTAGGAAATTCACCCCGGGGATCACCTCTGTGGCTCTGCTTGACAGGGGCACAGGAAAATAATTTTCTTGGCTGGCAAAAGCCAGGGTACCTTTTTGGCTAGGCTTGTATAGGCCCTAGGGCCAATAACCTAGTACCTACCTATGAACCTGTGAACATATTAGCTGAGGAGAGCATATATGTCGCAGTGAACTTCTTTATTTTATTTACTTAACGTGTGTTTACCAGGAAAGTCTGATTGGGACAGAGCCCTTTTTCAGTGGATGCCTGGGGAGAAACACTCCAGATGCATGTCTTTGGAATGTAAAAGGAAATTGGAGCACCAAGACGAAACCAACATAAACACAGAGAGAACATGCAGACACTACACAAAAGGCACTCCAGCCAAGACTGGAACTAGAGAACTTCTTGGTTTGAGGCAACAACACTAACCACTTCTCCACAATGCTACTGCATCACAGATAACTCTAAGAATACAATTAGTTTGAATATCAATCATAAGGCCTTCTTTAGCTATGTTAGAAACCTGGGAGGAAACTCCCAGATATGCTCAGAACTAGTTCAAAATGATGTGAAGATTACTGATCCTACAGACATTGCCAACATACTGGCTGACAGGTTCAGTGCAAACTTCTCCCTCCCCCAAAAGGAGAGATATCTATACCAAGCGATTGCAGCCCCCCAAACATCTCCAACGCCCAAGTGAGAACTGCTCTCTCCAAAGCAAAAAACACAGCATCCATGGGACCTGATGGTGTCCCCGGCTGTGTGCTCCACGAACTCAACGAGGAATTAAACCCACAGCTAGGACAGCTGTTTAATCATAGTCTTACCTCTGGATACGTACCCAGGAGTGGCGCACTGCAACTGTGGTCCCACTTCACAAAGGCGGTGCCTCCACCGACCCTGGAAATTATCGGCCCATTAGCTTGACAAGCCTTATCTGCAAAGCCATGGAGAGGATCATAATGGACCTCATAAATAAAGACATAGGGAATTTGCAGACTTTGGATCCATCCCAGTTTGGCTTTGTCAAAGGCAGATCATGCCTTCTAAACTTGGTTGACTTTTTCAAACAGTCACCAAAGCCATTGATGAGGAAAGGCAGTCCATACAGCCTACCTCGATCTGGCGAAGGCCTTTGATACAATACCCCACTCGGGTATCATTGAAAAACTCATCAGCTTAAATGTTAACCCATACATCACAAGATGGGTTGCAAACTGGCTGAGTGACAGAACCCACAGGGTCAGAGTTGCTGGTGCCATGTCAGACTCAAAGCCTGTCACAAGTGGTGTACCACAGGGCTCAGTCCTGGGCCCACTCTTGTTTGGCATCTACTTTTCCAGTACAAGCAAACACAGGAGGGTTATGGCTGACAAAGTTTGCAGATGACTGCAAACTGGGCCATAGTAGAAAACACATCTGACACAGATATCCTTCAGAAGGGTCTCACAGAAACGGATAACTGGTGCCAGAGCCATGGCCTAAAGTTAAATGCCAAAAAATGCATAGTCATACCCTTCGGGAAAAACAAGGTTACCCCTAGCTACCAAATAGGAGGCAATCCACTGAGCACAGAAGAAGTTATCAGGGACCTGGGGACCCAGGTTGATAGTAGTCTGTCATTCGACACCCATGTAGCTAAAGTAGTTAGGAAGACCTTCTACATTGCCCACCTTATCATGAAGGGATTCTCATCTAGATCAAGGGAGGTCATAGTCTCCTATACTCATCACTCATCAGACCAATGATTGAGTACAATGCCCCATTCGGAATGTATCTGACCCGACACTTGCAGCAGCTGGAGAGGCCACAAAAGTTCCTCACCAAAAGGATAAAGGGTCTCAAACATCTGTCCTATGCTGCCCGACTGAAAGAACTCCA